>NW_020539727.1:18605887-18674577 GCF_003426905.1 Ctenocephalides felis
ATAAATGCCTAGTAGTGTATAAATCAATATATACATGTATATATCCATTTTCCTAATATACTGACCCTATACCCTATGTATATATCCATTTTCCTAATATACTGACCCTATATATAAATGCCTAGTAGTGTATAAATCAATATATACATGTATATATCCATTTTTCTAATATACTGACCCCATATATAAATGCCTAGTAGTGTATAAATCGATATATAAATGTATATATCCATTTTTCTAATATACTGACCCTATAGATAAATGCCTAGTAGTGTATAAATCAATATATACATGTATATATCCATTTTCCTAATATACTGACCCTATACCCTATGTATATATCCATTTTCCTAATATACTGACCCTATATATAAATGCCTAGCAGTGTATAAATCAATATATAAATGTATATATCCATTTTTCTAATATACTGACCCTATATATAAATGCCTAGTAGTGTATAAATCGATATATAAATGTATATATCCATTTTTCTAATATACTGTCCCCATATATAAATGCCTAGTAGTGTATAAATCGATATATAAATGTATATATCCATTTTTCTAATATACTGTCCCCATATATAAATGCCTAGTAGTGTATAAATCAATATATACATGTATATATCCATTTTCCTAATATACTGACCCTATATATAAATGCCTAGTAGTGTATAAATCAATATATACATGTATATATCCATTTTCCTAATATACTGGCCCCATAAATAAATGCCTAGAAGTGTATAAATCAATATATACATGTATATATCCATTTTCCTAATATACTGACCCAATATATAAATGCCTAGCAGTGTATAAATCAATATATAAATGTATATATCCATTTTTCTAATATACTGTCCCCATATATAAATGCCTAGTAGTGTATAAATCGATATATAAATGTATATAACCATTTTCCTAATATACTGACTCCATATATAAATGCCTAGTAGTGTATAAATCAATATATAAATGTATATATCCATTTTTCTAATATACTGTCCCCATATATAAATGCCTAGTAGTGTATAAATCGATATATAAATGTATATAACCATTTTCCTAATATACTGACTCCATATATAAATGCCTAGTAGTGTATAAATCAATATATAAATGTATATATCCATTTTCTAATATACTGTCCCCATATATAAATGCCTAGTAGTGTATAAATCGATATATAAATGTATATAACCATTTTCCTAATATACTGACTCCATATATAAATGCCTAGTAGTGTATAAATCAATATATAAATGTATATATCCATTTTTCTAATATACTGTCCCCATATATAAATGCCTAGTAGTGTATAAATCGATATATAAATGTATATAACCATTTTCCTAATATACTGACTCCATATATAAATGCCTAGTAGTGTATAAATCAATATATAAATGTATATATCCATTTTTCTAATATACTGTCCCCATATATAAATGCCTAGTAGTGTATAAATCGATATATAAATGTATATATCCATTTTCTAATATACTGACCCCATATATAAATGCCTAGTAGTGTATAAATCAATATATAAATGTATATATCCATTTTTCTAATATACTGTCCCATATATAAATGCCTAGTAGTGTATAAATCGATATATAAATGTATATAACCATTTTCCTAATATACTGACTCCATATATAAATGCCTAGTAGTGTATAAATCAATATATAAATGATATATCCATTTTTCTAATATACTGTCCCCATTATAAATGCCTAGTAGTGTATAAATCGATATATAAATGTATATATCCATTTTCCTAATATACTGACTCCATATATAAATGCCTAGTAGTGTATAAATCAATATATAAATGTATATATGCATTTTACTAATATAAAAAATAAAGAAAAATATCGATCCTGCCAGGATTCGAACCTGGAATCTTCTGATCCGTAGTCAGACGCGTTATCCGTTGCGCCACAGGACCATGCGGTGAACACAACTATTAACGGTATATAGAACGCGCGGTCAAAATATATAATAAAAGCAATTAGTATAATGTATATAATATAAAAAAATGTATATATTATTAATATATATATAATTAATTCATTTAATATTATGTATATTTATTTTGTATGTATATATATTTTTTATATTTTGTATGTATATTTTGTATACATATTATTAGACTTATTTATATTTTGTATACATATTATTTTGTATATTTTATATGTATACTTAAGAAAAATAGATTTTTACATTTATATATTGATTTATACACTACTAGGCATTTATATATGGGGTCAGTATATTAGAAAAATAAATTTATACATTTATATATTGATTTATACCCTACTAGGCATTTATATTTAGGCCTCGTATATTAGTAAAATGGATATACACATTTAATTTAATTTAATTTAATTAAAATAAATTATTTATATTATTTATAAATGGAGATAAACCTTATTGTTAGTTAATAATATTTAATATTATTAATATATACAATTATTATGCAAATAAATATTGCATTAAAAACATAATAAAAAATAATGAAAAATAAGAATTATAAATATATGAACATAAAATATAAATATATTAGAAATATAAATGAGGAAAATAAATTTATATTATAAATAAGGGAAATAAATTTATATTATAAATAAAAAATAAATATATTAAATATATCAAAACAATAAATATATTTATCATATATACATAAATTACAAAAATAATTTAAACTAACGGAAAAAAAATAACAAATATTAATTAAAATAAGAATAAATATCAAGATATTTAAATATATTAAAAATATAAATAAGGAAATAAATTTTATTTATCTATTATGTTTAGTTTAATTTTAAAATTTGAATAGGTTTTTTGTGTTTTATTATTCATTTATAGTAATTTTACTTTATTTATTATTAATTTATTCTTCTAAGTTAATTTTTTTATAAATATTAATTATAGTTATTATAAATAAATAAAAATTAATATTATAAATATGAATATATGTAATAAGGATATATTTAAAAATATTAAAAATATAAATAAGAAAACCAAATTTATATTTTAACAAAAAATTAGATAAATAATAATTAATATTAAATAAAATAAAGGAAATTTGTTTTCCTTATTTATATTTTTCAATATAATATTTAATTGCCATATTTATTTTTAAATATATAAAATTAATATGCAATTGGATATTATATAATCAAAATATAAATAAGAAAAATAAATTTCCTTATAATAATAATTTTGCAAATCCCAATCCCCAGACATCCAAATGTCTTAAAAATTCAAAAATAAGAAAATAAATTATTAAAAAAAAATCCAGAATTTCCCACAAAATGTTACAATTGGTAAATCCAATTTATCATTGGAATTTATTATTTGAATTACTCCAATTTAAAAATGACAAAATAAAATATTAAAAAAATTATAGAATTTTCCAAAAATCCAAATTGGTTAAAAAAATTAGCACAATAGACGATGAAATACGAAATCATTCAAAAAAGTACAAAAGCTGGCTTGAAGATCACCCAAACTCCAGACACTAACACCAGGGCCAATTTAGAAAGTAAAAAGTATTTAGAAAGCAATTCATTCCATATTAATCTCTGTCAATATCAAAATCATTGTCAAAGATTTGATGAGTTTGTATTTTTATTTGGCATTTATTTTTGGGAATGCTAATTACAATGACAAACCGATCATGTCGTATTTGAAGTATGACTTTAATTACATTATTGTTTTTAAATATTATACATATTTTTAATGCCATTATAAATATACAGTTTATAATTTATCATTATATACTTATAATTTTACTTAATAACATTGTCTAACAAAAAATATCTAAAATTCTAATAGAACATAAATTAATCAAGTCTTTAATAATAACAAAATAATATCGCATTTACTCAATATCGAATTTACATTCTTGTTTATAAAAGTGTAACAATAACAAATTATATCGAAATATCTTTTACAGGCGCTCGGACAACCCTAGTTCGCGTTCCATGCACACAGTGACGTCATAGTACAGCATTTGTTTACGCGTCAGTTTGCTTTGAGAGTTCGAGGAGGACTGACGTCAAAAAAATATTAATTTCTTTCTTAAAAAAAATAATTTTGGTAAATTATAAATGACCAACTCTTTATAATATACTAAAAAATAAGTTATAGAAATATATATGGTATATGATACAAACAAAGACGACTTTTAGATGTCACCAAAAGCGCGAGTTTCAAATTAGTTTCATTTACTTTTTTTTCATTTGTTATTTTATGATGGCGAATCCCCGTACAAGAAAAACGTGTGTAGTTCCTAATTGTGCGAACACTACGACCAATGCCCCGGAAAAATTGTTCTTCACCGTTCCGGGAAATCCGGAAATGCGAAAAAAGTGGACCAAGGCCATGAAAAGGGCCAAACCTTTGTCCGAAAGAAGTTGTGTCTATTGCTGCCAGGATCATTTCGATGTGAGTTTAAATAAAAATAATAGTAATAGACTTATAGTTATAGATAGACCAATGTCTATCTATTATATTTATATTATAATTATCATAAATAATTTATAAATTAATCTTTAACTCCAAACGTTCCGACATACAATTTGATGTCATCATCAGTGGATCTATAAGGTAAAAAGTTTCAAAAAAATTATATAAACTAGGTAACTATGGGAATTATAATTTTATAAAGAACCTATGAATAGAAGAAAAAACTAGGAAATATCAAAACAACAAGACTTATCCAACTATAAACTAGAATAATAAAATTGAATTACATAATGTTATAGCAAGGCTATGTTATGAAGAACTTTCCATACTAAACATTGACAAAAGCCACGTGGTTGATTGTAATTTAATTTACATAGGAAAAACAAGCCGGAACTTCATTAAACGCTTACAACAAAATAAAAATAAAAACAAAGCAAAAAATCCCAGACAATTCAAAACTATGATTGCAGAGCATATTGTTATGCCCGCTTCACACCCCTACATCGAATACTCTATTAGTATACACATCACTAGCTAGGACAGGCGAAGGGTATCGGAGATACCCGAAGATTTCCGAAGGAGATAACCCTATGATGCACATGCGAGTTTCAGTCTCTCTTCATGGCAACTAGCGGCGATACTAAACTACTAAATTCAATTAAATACAAACTACATCAAATATTCATTCAAAGTGTTCTGTTAGTATTAATAAATTATTTTATAAGTCAAAAGGACTTTCTTGAGTTTGAATTTATAATTATATATCCTCGATATAATCTCCGCTGAAGGCAACTACAAGCTGAAATATTTCATTGTTAAAGCAATGAAATATACGAAGCACAACAATATTTATACTTTACAACACAATATAGACTTTTCTAACCCGACTGTACTACAATTCGAACAAAATTTATTTAAAAGAAGAATTATAGGAGGCTCTTTTTTATAACTATTCTCTTTGTTTTTAACTATTTATAACAATAAGACAATAAATAAGTCATGTGGTTGATTGTAATTTTTAACTTCCCGTAGGGTAAGTTATTGTAATGGGCCGAAAATCGGAATTGAAAATTTTTACATTTCTCGACGTTTTGAAAGTTTCTGAACGTTTTGGCATACCTCAGAAAAAATGGATGTGTGTGTGTGTGTGTATGTATGTGTGGATACAAATTTCCAGTCACGTTTTAGGGCGCACGGATCAACCGATTTGAATGGTTCAAAAAACATTCGATTCCTATTGATTGGGAAAAGAGCTGATTAGTTTTTGGCAAAGGCAGGTCCAGCCGTTTCGGAGATACGGAGCAAAGAGTGCAGAAAATAGAAATCGAATTTTTGAGCGAACGGAGTATCCGATTTGAATGATCTAAAAAACATTCAATTAGTAATGATTGGGAGAAGTGTTTATTAGTTTTTGGCAAAGGCAGGCCCAGCCATTTCGAAGATACGGAGCTAAATATGTAAAAAATGGCAGTTTTTGAGAGAACTAAGCGTCCGATTTAAATGATTCAAAGAACTTTCTGCTTGTCTTAACAAAATAATTGATTTTGGAATTTTTTTTTTTTTTTTTTTTTTTTTTTTTTTTAGTATTTTGTATATCGAAAATATTTCAGATTTTATTTTTAATTCTGACTATAGTTCTAATATACTTTAGAAATAATTTCAACTCTGCAATTCGGTTTATATAATTCTTATAAATATTAGACAATGTTACAATATTTATAATAATCTATTTGAAAACATTCAATATTCCTCGAACATTTCGTTACGGTGCGGGAAGTTCCAGCAATTTGCCTCAAGGCACGATGCCATAATTGCCTCAAGACAGAATTCCACTTACAGCTAGTTTAATTTTCATACGAAAAACAAGCCAGAACTTCGTTAAACGCTTATAACAATATAAAAACAATTTAAAAAATCCTAGACAATTTAAAACAATGATTGCGGGGCATATTTATACTTTAATACACAATATAGACTTTCGTACTACAATTCAAACAAAATTTATTCAAACAAAGAATTATAAAGAGATATTTTTTAACTATTTATAATAATAAGACAATAAATAAACGGAATGCACGAGGAGATACATATCTTTTTTAGTTAAATAATTACATATAAATATAAATATATAAATATATAAATATAAATATATAAATATAAATTAATATATAAATATATAAATATAAATATATAAATATATAAATATAAATATATAAATATATAAATACGAGGTGTGTTCAAAAAGTACCCGGAATTACTAACAATTAAATTTCGCGGGTCTGGAGTGTCTGATTGTCAAAATTTTTTTTTTATTGTGTTGGTATACATGCCCCTAAAGTATGATGAAATTTTCAGCTATATTCACTGTTTACTTTGTCTGTGGTAGTCGCTAAGTTCGACGTGTTTTTCTGAGCTCGGCGATTTTTACAATGGAAGAATTGAAAAGTCAAAGAATTTGTATTAAATTTTGCGTAAAAAATGAAATAAAGTGTAACAAAGTGTGTGAAATGTTACAAAAAGCCTATGGTGAGTCTGCTATGAAAAAAACAAGTGTTTACGAGTGGTATAAGCGTTTCCAAGATGGTCGACCCAGCACGTCAACAAACGATGAAAATGTGAAAGAAGTGGAAAAAATGGTTATGAATGATCGCCGAATCACAATTAGAGAAGTTGCTGATGAAGTTGGCATATCAATTGGCTCATGTCATAACATTTTTTCAAATGTTTTGGGCATGAAACGAGTGGCAGCAAAATTCATTCCAAAACTGCTAAATTTTGGCCAAAAACAATACCGTAGTCATGCCCCAACCTCCATATTCACCAGATATGGCTCCGTGTGACTTTTTCCTATTCCCAAAGTTGAAGAGACCCATGAAAGGACGGCGGTTTTCCTCGATTGAAGAAAATCGCTGAGAGTGCTCAAGGACATATCAAAAACATATCAAGGGTGCTTCGAAAATTGGAAAAAACGCTGGCATAAGTGTATTATATCTGGGGGGGACTACTTTGAAGGGGACCACATTAATGTAGACGAATAAATAAATATTTTTTTGAAAAAAACGAAAATTCCGGGTACTTTTTGAACAGACCTCGTATATAAATTTAAATATATAAATATAAATAAATATAAATAAAAATATAAATTAAAATATAAACAAAAATATAAATTAAAATATAAATATAAATATAAATATAAATTAAAATATAAATATAAATTAGAATATAAATATAAATATAAATACAAATTAAAATATAAATATAAATATAATCTTTCTCAGGTTGTCAGATAAAAATAATAACCTATAAACCGCACAAATGTCAAAAAAAAACGAGGTTAGATAACAGGGTCTTTCTGACCCAGCTTCATAACATACGAGTGACGTTGCAGTTTATGTGTAAAACTGCCTGAATTTAACAGAATAAAATAATAATGAAAAAAGAAAACTTATTGTTAATAATAGATAATAGTTAATGATAGAACCTGAGACCACAAAAACATATATAAATTTTAAAATTGAACTTAACATAATAAATTAATAATAAATAAAATAAAATTAATATAAGTTTCAAAATTAAATTAATATAAATTTCAAAACAGAATAAAATAAAGCAAAATTAATTTAATTATGATAAAACAAAAAAAAACATATTTAAATTTAAGAAATAACTTTAACAGAATAAATTAATGATATAAATATATGAAATAAAGATGTAATTAAATATATTAAAAATATGAATAAGGAAAATAAATTTATGTTAAAAATAATAAAATATATAAATTAACTATAAATATATGAAATGAATTTGCAAATAAATGTATTAAAAATATAAACAGAAAAATAAATTTATATTAATGAAGAAAATAATATAACAAATAAAAATATATCATATTAAGATATTTAAATATATTAAAAATATAAATAACGAAGATAAATTAATAAAATAAATAAAAAAGATGAAATAAAAATTTTTATTAACAATATTATAAATAAAAAAAGAATTATCATAAATAAATAATTAAATAAAAAATAAAATTAAATACATGACATTGTGATTCAGTAGCATAATGTATGGAAGTTGGACTGTAACATGGCCTTGCCATAACATTTTTTTGTTATGCGGCGGAATCGGCTTCTAAATTAGTACTAAGAATATTCTTTCTTATTTTTGAAGTAAAACTTCTTTAGGCGCGACTAGGGTGTAAATTCGTACAAATGCAACGGAAGTGCGTTAGGGCAGATAAGATAAGATAAGAGTCGAGTGCCAATGATTCGTAAAAATATAAATATAAATATGAATATAAATATAAATATAAATATAAATAATTATTAAATAATGATTAAAAAGGACTTTACTGACAAGCAAATAAAAAATCGAATAGTTAAAATATGATCATAAATTTTATCTTAAAGTTAGAAAGGGATTCCACTGACAAGCCAACAAAGTTTTGATCGATAAGAAAATACGAAAAGGACTCTACTGACGATCAAATTTGCAACTAGCAAATATAAAAAGGACTCTACTGACAGGCAAACTAAAAAGCAAAGTTTAATTTCAACTTAGAAAAAGAAAAAGGACTCTACTGGTAAGGTAAGGTAAATTTAATTTAGATACTAAAAGGGACTGTACCTTTAAGCAAAAATATTAATGGAAAATGTTTTGTGAAAGGGATTCTACTGACGAGCAAATTTTAATTTCTATTTAGAAGAGAAGAAAGGGACTCTACTGACGAGCAAAATATGAATACAAAATGTCTCTAAAAAAGAACTCTACTGACGAGCAAAATATGAATACAAAATGTCTCTAAAAAAGAACTCTACTGACGAGCAAAATATGAATACAAAATGTCTCTAAAAAAGAACTCTACTGACGAGCAAACTCAATTTTAATTTAAAATATTTGAAATTGGACTTTACTGGCGACCAAATTTGAAATTCGTAAATATAAAAAAAGACTCTACCGTCGAACAAACTAAAAATTGACAAAAAAGACAAAAGGGAACTCTACTGACAAATGAATAATAAATAAACAATATAATAGAAAAGGGACTCTACTGACAATTGATCAAATAACTTGATAGAAATGTACAAAATTGATCTAAAAGACAAAAAAGGGACTCTACTAACGAGCAAAATTATTAATATTTAATGACTTGAAAAGCGGATTCTACTGACGAGCAAAGTTATAAAAAAGGACTTTACAGAGGAGTAAATTAAACTTAATTTTTATATATAAGATTTAAAAAAGGACTCTACTGACGTGCAAATTGAATATCGCCAGCAAAAAAGTAAAAAAAAATACCATCAGTCAATGAATGTATGTTAATTTTAATTACATGAAGTTCTTCAAACACAATTATTACACGATGAGTGAAGTTTCGAAAACAATATTTGTTTAGGCGTTGTTTAACATAATCTACTTTGTGAACGAATATTATAAAATGTATTAAACAGCAATTACTTCATTTCTCTAATAAAGGTTCAAGTCCTAATTGCTAAATACAATGACAAACCGATCATGTCATATTTGAAGTATGACTTTAATTACATTATTGTTTTTAAATATTATACATATTTTTAATGCCATTATAGATATATAATTTATAATTTATCATTATATAAATGTGTATAATGTTCGACACTAATAAATGTGTGCATCACGAGTGTTACCATATTACTGATGAACATTATTCAAAATTGTTATGTGATGTATTTATTTTTACTTAAATGCCATCTTTTTTTTTTAGATAGAAAACGACATGGAGAACTACATGAAGTTCAAAATGGTCGGCGGTAGATTAAAATTAAAAATCGGAGTGATTCCTCACAAATTCGAGTGCCAGGACAAAAAGGACGATGATCTATCAATAAAAAATTGTGAGAAAAATTCAAGACTATTTAAAGAATTGGCTGAAGACGATAGTTCATCAATTGCCAATGAAACTCCTGAATATTTAGTGCCTAAGGAAGAAATTATAATTGAGGAAGAATATTGGCAAGATGACGACAGGACTGGAGAGGTAATAAAATATTACATTACATATATATTAGGGTGGTCCTAAATATGGACATTTTCGAATTTCCCCGCTCCTAAGGGCTCAAATGGTTCCAAATTGATAAAAAACAATTCTCTGAAAGTTTTAGCTCTTAATATTGTCTTTTAGATAGAGCGCAATTCAATCAAAGTTTTGTATGGAAATAGCATGGGAAGAATTTTGAAAATTAAAAAAACAATTTTTTAGGTATAACTTAGCGACAAATGAATTAAAAGTGAAAATTCGTGTCATTTTTTAATGTAAATTCGACGCTTTGCAAAATTTTTGAAAAAAATTTCATGCTATTTCCATACAAAACTTTGATTGAATTGCGCTCTATCTAAACGTTAATATTAAGAGCTAAAACTTTCAGAGAATTGTTTTTTTATCAATTTGGAACCATTTGGGCCATTGGGAGCAAGGAAATTCGAAAATGTCCATATTGAGGACCACCCTAATATATATATATATATATGTATATATATATATATATATATATATATACATATATGGGTGATTTTAAGGAATCGCTGAATTTCGATCCAACGCCAAAATTAGACGTCAGAATAAGATCAGATCGATGTTTCAATCCATTCAAATTGATTCCTCATCGAAAGACAAAAAATCTTCGACGAGTTTCAGTACATCAATTAGTGTTTTTGAATTTGCCAGTTACAAAAGAATCACTCAAACAAAAAATCTGTTGTTCTTGCCGCCAGAAAATTGCTAAATTGCAAAAGGACTGCGAAAACAAGGTAAATTTTAGAGACTTTTACCTTATTCAGTCATGAATTCCATACACATAGTAATAGTTATATGTATATATGTATATATATATATATATATATATATATATATATAATATGTATATATATACCGAAAAAAATTAGTTTTCCTAAAAGAAATACTTTTTTTCTCAAAATTCTGCATTCTGTTAATATCTGAGGTTATTTTAAATTAATTAAAATATAACCACCCCGGAAATCCGACGTGAATGCTGTAGCATTCATATTATATGTCATTGATCATTGATTCCATTAGGTATGTTCTAATTTGTTTGAGGAAACACATTGCGTAAAATAGAGGAGACATATTTGACGTGGATGCTATAGTGTTCATCGCATATAGCTATTAAAATATGATAATGTGACTAAGCTTAAAAACGATGTTTGGTTGAATTTCGGATTTCACAACCAATTTAATTAGTTGAAAGTTGCTTTGAGCCTTAAGGCAAGTTGCATGAACTTTTCGAACTGTGTTATAATTCATTTAATCAACCGAAATTTAGATTTTAGATATTTAGATAAAATTAGTCAACTGTTTATTTAAAAACGAAAGGTTTCGCTTTTAATTAAATCTTTCCGATTTCCAAAAGAATTTTCTCAAACATGTAAATTATCTGTAACTATATTAATTATAGTGCACAGACGCGTCCTAAAATTATAATTTTTTTGCCAATTTTTCATGAATTGACAAAGTTATTAGTTACTTATTACATCACAAAGGCAAGTTTTGACACAAATTTTGACTCCAATATTTTTTCAAAATTTTATGAATTTTTAAATATTAAACTACTTGCCGTAGGGCCGTAATATTTTAGAATGTTCTAGAAGACCATGGTATCTACCAAAATAAAAAGTTTCATCGAAAAAATGTTTCAACAATTAATTACGAAGAAATGGCTCGGTCGATCTTTACCAAAAAATAATCAGTATCTTTCCTTACTAACACGTTTCCGGACATGAATGCTATAGCATCCACGTCAAGTATTACGACTTATCACAAAAGCAAAAAAAATAAAACGATACTAATTTTTGCAAACTTTGACAAATTTTTAAAACTAAACTACTTGTTGTAGGGCCGTAAAATTTCTGTAAGTTCTATAAGACCATGATATATATCGCCAAAAAAAGGTTCCATAAAAATCTGCCTAAATTTTTTTTTAACAATTACAAGAAAATTGCTCGGTAGATTTTCACCTAAAACTAATCAGTATCATTCCCAACTAATATCTTTCAAACAATTTATGATTTTTTAAAATCGATTCGGTAGTTTGAGCTTAAATGTGGACGAAAAGTTTAACACTTTTTTTCAAATTACAATGAAACGGATTAGCACATCGTCGCACAAAACTGACAAATGCTAGTCCTCATCGAGATACATCAAATGGCTTTTAAATTTCTGAAATCGGTCCAGCCGTTTTTGAGAAAACGTCGATTTACGGCAAAAAATCTGTTCACATACATACACACACACACAAATACTTTTTCCAAAAAATTTGGATTCAGAATGACTTGAAACGTCGAGAAAACATAAAAGTAGCGAATCGGATTTTTTGATAAAAACATAAACCCCTCCTTCGGGAAGTTAAAAATTATCGATTTTTGAAAATTTACTTTTAGAAAAAACTCCGAGTTAACGTGTTCGTTTGTTTTTAATTATTTATAATAAATCCACACAAAATACTTTTAATCGCTTTTAAATTAATTTATTTTTTAATGATTAAGTCGATTATGTACACACATCGGGAAGTTCATGTAACTTGCCTCAAGGCAAAATACCAAAAATACCAAACCAACTAGTTCCACTTCTTCTTATGACATTGAACTCACATTGACCGCTTCGCTTTGGTAAATGTGAACAGACGCGCGCACGTACACTCTTGTAGCGTTGCGCATGCGCACCAGCTGTAAACATGTGCACAATCGCTTGCACGTATTCAGTAGAGACTCTGACGTTTCGTAATACACACGTATAGAATAATAATATATTTATATTTATATAAAATATATAAAGTATCTTACAATGAATCAAAAACAAAAATTCCAAACACAACTCGAGCAAATCGTATCCCAAAAAAATAAGAACAACATCTACCTAAACCGAGAGCAGTACGAAAAAATTTTACAAGAAGTAAAATTAGCAAAATTAAAAAACAAGTACAAAAATGACGTAGATTACCGAAGGCTAAAGCGATATGATATAAAAGTTTTAGACGGCGAAGAAAAATTAATAAGTCCTATACAACCAGGTGGCGATGTGAAATTTTTTGTAAAAATTGAAGAAACCTTTGAAATTATCCAGAAGGCGCATTTGGCAAGTGGACACGGCGGCCGAAACCGATTGATAAAAGATATAAGTAATAAATATAATAATGTTACTACTGAGGCTGTAATGTTGTATTTGAGTTTATGCGAGGAATGTCAAAATAAGTCTAAAGCCAAGAAAAATAAAGTTGTGGTCAAGCCTAATAAGTTGACAAAGTCTAAGTGCCTGGTAGATATACTAGACTTCCACATGCAACCCGATGGCGATAATAAATTTATTTTACTCTACCAAGATGTTTTAACAAAATTCATCATCCTGCGTGCGCTTAAAACAAAAACACCTACAGAAGTCGCCAAGGAACTCCTAGACATCTTTTCTATCCTAGGAGCCCCTTGTATCCTCCTCTCCAACCAAGGCAGAGACTTTGCACGCAAAATCACCCAAGAACTATCATTTACCTCGGATGTGATAAAAATATTACACGGTAAATCCTCTGTCAACCCCCAAAACCAAGACATCCAACACATTCTCACAAACTGGCTAATTTCGAACAATTCCACGAAATGGTCAGAAGGTTTAAAGTATGTCCAGCTCATAAAAAACAGGGCTGTTCACGAGGGTTTACAGCCTAAACAAAGTCCTTTTGAGGCTTTGTTCGGGACAAGGATGAAATTAGGCCTAAAGACATCGGATTTACCGATGGATGTTGTGGGTGAGTTGCAGACTGAAGAAGATTTGGAACGTTTGCTTGAAAATTTGCCGAATAAAGTTGTGGGAGAAGATGGGAGTGTCGTTGATGTTAAAATGGAGCATGGTTTGTTGGAAGATGAAGATAGGAGTTTTAGGGTAAGAGTATTTGTGTGCACATTTTCCGTGAAACATACTTTTGATTTTGAATTGACGACAATTTTACACTAAGATAATAAACTTGAAAGGAGAATGTTACATAATTATTACATTTTTTTTGTAAATTGATCAGGCAAATAAACTTTTATATTCATATAGAATTACAGATAATAAACAATCATTTGATTATCCTGATGAATGATGACACGCATCTAGTGCCGAAACGTATAAATAAAAAATATTGTTATTCAACCACGAACAAACTAAATCTAGAGTCAGAATAAAGAAATGGGCCCTACCACTGTGAAAAAAGACTACTTCCGACCAAAAAAAAAACTTGACTCTTATTTGGATAAAGATAAAGTAAATAAACAATTTACGGACGAGCAATGTGAAATTTAATTGTTATTTGAAGAAGGGACTTTACTGACAAGCAAAGTGAAATTCAACGTAAACTTTAATTCTCATTTGCAAAAAGGGACTCTACTGACGAGCAATGTGGAATTTAATTCTCATACAAAAAAGAACTCTACTACGACGAGCAATTAAAATTTAATCCTTGTTTAAAAAAAGACTACTGACGAGCAAATTAAATTTCTCATGCAAAAAGGACTCTACTGACGGGCAATATAAAATTTAATTTTTGTTTAGAAAAGGACTGACGACCGACGTTAAGTCTAGTTCTTATTTAAAAAAGAAACTGTATTGACGAGCAATGTTATTCTCATTTTAAAAAAGGACTCTACTGACAAGGACTTTTTGCCTCTACAGATAAGAATTCTGATTTAAAAGAAAAGGACTCTACTGACGAGCAAAGTGAAATTAAATTCTCATTTAAAAAGGGACTCTACTGACGAGCAATTTGAAATTTAATTCTCATTTAAAATAAAAGGACTCTACTGACGAGCAAAGTAAAAAATAAATTGAAAACAAGAAAAAAGTCTACTGACGAGCAATTTGAATATCAATTCTTATTTTAAGAAACGATTTTACTAATGAGCAAAGTGAAATTCGAAATAAAAATAGGGAAAGGGACTCTACTAACGAGCAAAGTAAAAATCAAATTGAAATATAAGAAAAAAGAACTCTACTGTCGTGCAGTGCAAAATTCGAATAAAAATAGAAAAGGACTCTACTGTCGAACAAAGTGAAATTCGAATTAAAAAAGAAGAAAAGGACTCTACTGACGACCAATGTGAAATTCAAATCAAAATAGAAGAAAAGGGACTCTACTGACGAAGAAATTAAAATTCAAATTAAATTAGAGAAAAAGGGACTCTACTGACGAACCATGCAAAACACGAATTAAAATAGCAGGAAAGGGACTTCTACTAACATTTTTTTTTTAATTACTATATTTGTTACAACTGATAAATAATTAACATTTAGTAACAGTAAAGAACAATTATATAAATTTTGATAAAAAGAACTCAAAATAAAGAATAGAATTTTCAATAAAATGATATACGTAGTATGTTGATTTAATATAAAATAAAAGCAAATAATAATAATAATAAAATTAATAAGTAAAATAAATGCAAAATTCGAAATTAAATACAAGAAAACGCCAAGTAAAATTTAATTCTCATTTTAAAAAGGACTCTACTGACGAGCAATGTATAGTTTAATTCTCATTTAAAATAAAAGTACTCTACTGACGAGCAAAGTGAAAATCAAATTGAAAACTATAAAAAGGAATCTACTAACAGGCAAAGTAAGATTAAAATTAAAATTAAAATAGAGAAAGAACTTTACTGAAGAGCAAAGTAAAATTTAAATTAAAAAAGAAAAAAGGACTCTACTGTCGAGCAAAGTGAAAATCAAATTAAAGTCGAAAGAAAAGGAAATTCGAATTAAAATAGAAAAAAAGAGACTCTAGTAACGATACGCAGCATACATCATCACATAGTTCATTCATGTTATTATTTTTGTATTACTGTTTTTATTTTAACTTTTTTACATTTAATTTATTGCATTTTTCTGTATTATTTCTTCTTTGCACCTATCAATTTCGTAAATAATAAATTAAAGTCTTGATTAACAAAAATAAATTATAACAAAAAAAACTGAAGATCAAAGTAAAATTCAAATTCAAACAGAAAAGAGAACTCTGCTGACGGGCAATATAAAATTTAATTCTCGTTTAAAAAAGAGACTCTACTGGCGAGCAATTATTATAACAAGGCTCATAATATATTTATTATTTATCAATTATTCAATTATTTTATCATATATTTATTTTTCATTATTATTACTTTTTGTATTTTTCAGGTGGACACAGAAGGCGATTGGCAAATGAAGACTGAAGACGATTACATTTCAGAAATTTCAGTCGATGGAACCGCAACTGATGTTTGGGAACCCATACCAGAAGTGGACAACGACGGTAAATAGAAAAATAATAATTAATAACATAAAAAACACTAACTAATTCACAATTAACTAATTTATTATTTTTCCTTTATCCAGAATCTCACCAATCGCCAACAATTACTCCCCAAGCAACATTCCTACCAGAACCAGCCATTAGCCAGCAAAAAAATTGCTCCTCCTGCTGCTGTTCAAAAAACCATCATCAGACCGAAGCCAAAGATGAATTTTACCATTTTGGACAAAATATTGCCTGCCAACTAAGAAAACTTCCCCTAAAATCAGCTTTGAGGGTAGAAGTTGCCATTTCCAATATGATTGCTAAGGAACGACTCATGGCCGGGAAAAAGGTAAGAATAATCGATTTAAACAAAAATAAAGAAATATTATAAGGAAATTGAAGATTGAATAGATATTTTAATTATACTAAATATTATATTGTAGTATAATGAAATAGACAAATGATATGTGTATATGAAATAAGAACATTGTTTCATAATCTCTCATACCAGATACCTTTGTCTGACTGAGATATGAAAATAATATATAAATAAAAAAAAACAAATCGGAAAAAAAAATTTTATAAGAATTTTCTGAGTAGTTCATATGGGTTTTTTACTTTTTTTTTAGGTGACCAAAAGAAGGTTCCGTACCAATATTAGAAAGAGCAAAGATGAGGAAGAAGGTGCCACTTCGACTTCGGCAGCTGTTTTTACCGCACCTTGTTCACCTCAAGAAAAATCTCAAGAAAATGAAGAATATTGTTCAAACTTATAATTTGAGTAAACCAAAGAAGTCAAAAATTGTTTTAGAATTTTTGTACATTTTTTTAAATAAATAAATAAGAAAAATGATATTTTATTATAAGAAAATACCAATTGTTTTTAATATATGAGTTTATTTTTCTGAACTAAAAAAAGTCATTTTTCTCAAAATAATCATTTATTTAATTTTTTGGTAATTCTTTTTTTGTTTCGGATATAAGATTTTATTTTTCTGAACTAAAAAAAGTCATTTTTCTCAAAAAAAAGCATTTATTTAGTTTTTTTTTAATTTTTATTTCGGATATAAGATTTTATTTTTCTGAACTAAAAACAGTCATTTTTCTCAAAAAAAATCATTTATTTATTTAGTTTTTTGTTAATTTTTTTTGTGCTTCGGATATATAAGGGGGCGTCCATTAATCACGTGAGGTTTTTAGGGGGAGGGAGGGTTTGACAAAAAATCACGAATTTATTTGTTACTATTTTTTTTAAAAAAGTTCAAACATTTAAAATAAAATCAAAAATTTTACAGTTTTTTCACGTAACTAAAAATACACGTGATGTTTGGTGGGGGAGGGGGTTAATTTGAATATCACCAAATATCACCCTTCCCTTCTTCATATTTCTTAATAAATTTATCTAAATTTTTATAGCACAGCAAATTCAAAAAAATCAAAAAATTTTATCCAAATAACCAAATCCCAATTATGAACTTTCCTTAGGGTAAGTTATAGTAATCGCAAAAAAATCGAAAATGAAAATTTTTGCATCTCTCTACGTTTCAAAACCTTCTGAATATTTTGGCATACCGCAGAAAAAATAATTATGTGTGTGTGTGCGGATACAATTATGCGTTGACGATTTCGAGAACACGGATTAACTGATTTGAATAATTAAAAAAATATTCGATTCGTCTTGATAAGGAGACGTGCTGTTTAGTTTTTGGCGAAGGCAGGTCTAACCGCTCCGAAGATTCGGGGCAAAAAGTGCCAAAAACGGTAACTCAGTTTTCAAGAGAACGGAGCGTCCGATTTTATTTGTATTGACTAAATGAAGAACAGTTTAAATTTTTGGAAAGGAAGATGCAACGACTTCGGAGATATGGAGAAAAAAGTAAAAGAATGAGCCATTTAGCGGTCAAAAATGATCATTAGACATATGCACATCAATTTATCAGATATTTCATAGAGATTTTAACAATAAGTATAAATTTTGTTTACATTCCTATCGGTTCCGTACCAATGTTTATCCGTTAGACGGCGGCGCAGCACTTACGCGCTTCGATATTTCGTTTCTATGCAGTTAAAGCAGTACGATTGCTTTGAAAAAAAGTTCAGAATTTCCAAAATATTTCAAAACAAAGAAAACATTTCTTTTTTCAAAAAGTCTTTTTTTCTAAAAGTTTCTCTAAAATCTATTTTTTTCAGAGTAATTTTTTTCAAAATTGTTAATTGTTTTTAAAAAAATAATAATATTTGGTACGCAATTTGCCTTAAGGCACGATGCCTTAATTGCCTTAAGACAGAATTCCACTTACAGCTAGTTTTGTATACATTTTTTGTCCGTCTTCTTTTACATTATATTAGCAACGGAACGTCTTTAGCGCGGAATGTACCCGAAGATAGATAGAGAGAACGCGGCGGCCGCGCTCGGCGCTCGGCGACCGCACGGCCGCCAGACTCGGCCCAAGTCCCGAGTGCTGTCTCTACGTCCTTGTCCCCTCTCTCGTCGAGGACATGGAACAGTGACGTAGGGTAGGGAGATGATAATCAAAGAAAAATAAGTAGTATTTATCTACCCTTTCTGAACATTTTGGCATGCCTTAGAAAAAATGGATGTATGTGTGTGTGTGTATGTTTTTTCTCAGTTGAAGTTAACTAGTGGGCACGGCATAGTGCCTTAAGGCAAATTGCTGAAACTTTCGAGGCCGTAATTTAAATGTTTCAAAAGCTTTAAAAATTTTTGAAAAATTTGAAAAAAATTGACTTTTTTTTAATTTGAAATATTTTTTTATATTTTGAAATTTTATGAAGCGCGTTTAAGGCTTTACATTTTTACAGAACGCGTAGAAATCTAAACAAAATTTATACTTATTATTCACCGTTCTCACCCGAATGCCGCCGTCGACAAAATTCATATAAATCTCGGAATTCGCGAGTGGAAAGGGTTAAAATCTTTATAAAATATCTGATAATTTGATATGCATATGTCCATTGATCATTTTGTTCGCCAAATGGCCTTCTTTAACTTTTTTTATTAGATCTCCAACGCCTCTAGACTACCTGCCTTCATAAAAATTTAATCAGTTTTTTATCTTGTTAATACAAATAAAATGTTTTTTGAATCATTCGGAGCATACGCTCCGTTTTCTGAAAGACTGAATTACCATTTTGGCACTATTTATACCATATCTTCGAAACGGCTCGTCCTGCCTTTGCCAAAAACTAATCAGCACGTCTTAAGGCTCATGTTAAAATGTTAAAAAATAACTATTGTTAAACGAAAGTATGAGTAAATGAGATTTATTTCTAATCAAATATTTACACAAATTGTAATAGACAAAAATTACACAAGTTAAAATAAACAAACTCTTCGGCAAAAATAGTTTGTTCTCCAAATATTAGAAAAACAATGAAATTAAATAATTATCCCGAAGAAGTTTATTTTTTGCCAAATCATTCGATTAGTTAATTTTATAATATCTCGATCGTTCAAGTCTTTTTGAATGAAAATGATTGAAAACTTAATTAATAACTATTAAACAAAATTTCGCAATCTACAATTGATTAATTTGATTAAAAAATCTATAATCATGATAATTTGAGTACACATAGAATGCCATTACCGAAAAGCTCGGCCCAATATTTCAAAATTTAATGAATTTTTATAATTAATCACTTATCGTAGTTCCATAAAATTTATGTTAGTTTAGATTATAATTTTTATCTCTGTACAAAGTTTTTTTTTTAAGAAAAAAGATTTTAAAGAAAAGATTTCTATAATTAATCACGAAGAAAACGGCACGGCTGATCTTTACAAAAAACTAATCAGCACGATTGCCAACTGAAAACTTTCGAACAGTTTTTGAATTTTGAATTTGGTACAAAAATGTTGAAATGCCGGATTTTTTAAGAACCTTTAATTTTTTGTCGACGATATTTATTTATTTATTTATTTTATTTATACAGTACAATTGTACAATTGTAGATATCAATGGTACATAACTTAAATTAATAGATAACATACTATATTAAATGAAATATAATTTACAAAAAAACAAATGTTCACTTGAAATCTTATTCTAATTTTCACAGAATAGTTTACTGAAAATTATAATTTAAATACTCATCAATAGAGTAAAAAACTTGCTCTTTAAAAAATGTATTGAGTAGTTTATAAAATTTCCTATTTTCAACTTCTCTAATACCTAGTGGCAGCTTATTGTAAAGCATTATGCCCAGACCATCTAAGGTATTAAGGTATTATAAGATATCAAAGCGGATCTGAAAAAATGATTGAAAAAACATTTGATTCGTGTTGATAAATTGGCAAAGGAGGTGCAAAAAAAGTTTCAATCAATTTGGTGATGCAGTTTTTGAAAGAACTGATCATTTGATAAATGATTTGAAAAATATATTGCTTGTGTTGAAGGTGTGAAACAATGATTAGTTTCCGTACCAATGTATATCCATTAGACGGCGACGCGGCGCTTATGCGTTTCGATATTTCGTCTTTATACAGTTAAAGTAGTACGATTGCTTTGAAAAAAAGTTCAGAATTTCCAAAATATTTCAAAATAAATGATTTAAGATAGAATGATTAAATATGGTTCGAAAATCTATTAAAAGTTTCAAATCATTGATCAACTTTTATTGATTATTTTTAATTACTCGAATTTTGAATTGCGGTACGGGAAGTTCCAGCAATTTGCCTTGAGGCACGATGCACTAATTGCCTTAAGACAGAATTCCACTTACAGCTAGTTTCGCACAATATCGGCGGAAGCAGTGTGCGTCATTTCAGGAACTGTGCCTCTCTTAGTCTTAGCAGAGGAAAGACGGACAATTTACCATAGAAGACATCAACAACTGAGTTCTGAAAAGTTAAGATTTGAAGAACGGCAGAGCAGCATTGACCGATGGCAGCAACTGTGGGAAGTCATGCTGCTTGGAACGCCATAGACAGATTTGCGAGAGACGTTTTAATGGACCTGCGTTCTATAGAAAGAAAAGGGACGAATGGGACTTTGCCCATTTAAAAGATAAGTATAATGTTTATGAATTATAAAATTGATTATAACAAGTTAAGAATTTATATCATTCTAGATCCTCCCCCCACGAAGTAATGCCTAACGGCGGTTTCCGTGGGGAACAGAGGCAAGGGCAAAGCGGAGGTTTTAGTCGGTATTATACCAGGGCGGTATCGAGTCCGACATACCCAGACAGAAGACCGGCCTAGAGTCTCAGAGAAGACATCCGAGAGCAAAGGGTTAACTTATACAGATATCTAAGCTCTTTTTAAGCATGTTAAGTACTTAATATATAGCAAATAGGTAATCGAGACAACGGCACCCTCTGCTTGTAGATGTTATAAATGTCTAAGACGTTGGAGCTTAAAAAATCCTCTGAGAGTCATATCATATTCATATATATATATTAACCCTTTCGACTCGGATGCCGCCGCTCCGGCGGCATAGTCATTTTACCGTTGCGCTCGGATGTCGCCGCTCCGGCGGCATGATATGTTTTACCGTTAAGCTCGGATGCCGCCGCTCCGGCGGCAAATCGTGTCGGCGACGACTCGTCGCAAACTAAACTTACATTTACTTTTTTTTATTTTTTAAAAATTAATTTACTATTATATTCATTTATTGATTGATTTATTAATTTTATAAATAAATATATAACAAAATTAATTTATTAGCTCATGATCCCCATAATTTCAATAAAGATCTGTGAAGAAATGATTTTTTAAAAAATATAGCATGGTTTTGAGTGCAATTTTTTTTAATTTTCAAAATTTTCTATTTTATTATCATAATAACTATATTTAAAAGCAATATAACCACATTTTGAAAAAATCTGATACAAAAAAAAAATCCGAGTTGAGAGATAAGTATAGCAATATAATATTTCGAGCGCAGCGTACCGACTGGCAGTCCGACTCCCGAGTCGAAAGTGTTAACTGTACATATTTTTAACGCAACAATTCAATTATCGACGCCTCTGCGTCCGCATCGGCCGCTCCGCGCGTCCGTTGGATCCATACGAAATACTCGTCTCGTACGTCGTACATCGGCGCTGTATCTGCTGTTAGCTGCGCTCGCCGAGCGTTTTATCCGTTTCATCGTCGGGGTGCGCGTCAACTCAACCGACCGACCTACCGACCGGCCGACAACAGAACGACCGAGCGACCGTTGAATCCGCCGATCCGCCGACCGTCTGGCATGCGTCCTTCTCCGTCTATCGCGCCGCCCGGAGCGAGAGCGAGGCGTTCGTCTCGCCGCACCTCATCGCTCTTCTCTCCATACTATAGATTCCTATGAAATACGCGCGGCGCGGCGCGGCCGCCCGGCCGCTCGATGAGACACAGACATAGGAGCCACGGTCGGCGCGAACGATCGAGTCAGTGAGACGCGGTCCGTTCGACGCTGAAGAACGTTTGTGCGCCGCTCGGAGGAAAATCATATAAATAATATAAATAGACACTTGTGTCAATTATACCGCTTGTGTCGATTGTATCTTACTGCGGCGGTTCGATAAATTGATTCGTTGAAATTAGCGCGAAAGCGTTTGCCGTTCGTTGGGAGTAGTTGCATGCTGACGACGCGTTCACGCTAAAGGAGAGGTACGTATGGACGTGACGCGACGCGCGATACTGAGAAACACGTCATCGTAATAATGATCAGACGACATTTTTGTATTTATAAAATCGAGTCATGTTTGTAGAAAAAATGCCGGCATAAAATAAATTAATTGCTTTATAATGATTTAATTGCTTTATCGTAATGAGTCAAATTGTGGCAACGGGTGCCAATATAGAATATTTTTATACGAAACGTCCCGGAGACGTTTTTACATTTATATAAAATACGCATTTTTTTAAGAATAGCGCAAACATAACAACGTGCCTTGAGGCAAATTACTGGAACTTTCCGTACCGAAAATTAAAATTTTTAAAATAGCTTTAAAATTTTTCGAATACTTTGAAAAAATAGATTTTTGAGAATTTTGAAATTTTTGAAAAAAATGTCATTTTTGAATAATTTGATTTTTTTATATTTCGAGATTTTTTGAAAATTTGGAACTTTGGGTATCAGAACGCGTAAGCGCCGCGTCGCAGGCTAACAGACGACCATTGATACGGAACACATCTAAATTTAAACAAAATTTATATTTATTATTAAAATCTCTATAAAATATCTGATAATTTGATGTGCGTATGGCTAATGAACATTTTTGACCGCCAGATGGCATTTTTTTTACTTTTTTTACTAGTTCTCCGAAACCGCTAGACCTGCCTTTATGAAAATTTGATCAATTCTTGTCAATACAAGTTTTTTGAATTATTAAAATCGGACGCTCCGTTCTCTTAAAAACTGAGTTACCATTTTTGTCACATTTTGTCCCGCATCTTCGAAACGGCTGCATCTGCCATTGCCAAAAACTAATCAGCACGTCTCCTTATCAATAGGAATAGAATCATTCAAATCGGTTGATCCGTGTTCCCGAAATCGTCGATGAAAATTTGTATCCGCACACACATACATATACGCGCACACACATACATACATACATACGCACCAACATACATCCATTTTTTCTAAGGTATGCCAAAATATTCAGAAAACTTAACAGAACGTAAAATTAAAACTTTACAGAACGTAAAATTATATAGAATTTTTCATTTTCGATTTTTTTGCAATTATAGTACTTACCCTAGGAGAAATTAAAAAAATAGATTTTTGAAAATTTCGATTTTTTTTTAAAAAAAATGTCTTTTTAGAATAAATTGATTGTTTATAATTTCTTGATTTTTTGAAAATTTTGATCATTTTTCCAAAGTATTCGTAAACGCGATGCGAAGCTATTTTAGAGATTATTATCAGAGCGCGTAAGCGCCGCGTCGCAGACTAACGGATAAACTTATTAAATTTTGCACTTATTATTAAAATCTCTATAAAATATCTGATAACTTGATGTGCTATGTCTAATGATCATTTTTGACCGCCAAATGGCATTTTTTTACTTTTTTTATTGGATCTCCGCAACCCCTAGACCTGCCTTCCTAAAAATTTTATCAGTTAATCAATAAAATATTTTTGAATCATTCAAATCGGACGCTCCGTTCTCTCAAAAATTGAATTACTATTTTTGGCACTTTTTGCCCCGTGTCTTCGAAGCGGCTGGACTGCCTTGGCCAAAAACTAATCAGCACGTCTCCTCATCAATAAGAATCGAATCGTTTCTGAAATATTCAAATCGGTTGACTCGTGTCCTCGAAATCACACACAAGCACACACACACATGCATACATCCATTTTTCTAAGGTATGCCAAAATTATCAGAAACTTTTGAAACGTAAAGATATATAAAAATTTTCATTTTGATTGCGTTTACTTAACTTAACCAACGCGAAATTAATAAATATATACAAACACACACACACATACATTCATTTTTTCTAAGGATGCTATAATGCGATTACTATAACTTACCCTAACGAAAGTTAAAAAAAAAAAACGATTTTGCACTTAAAAATTTTTTTGAGTCTCACAAACCAACAGTTTGAATTCTATCCAAAAATGAAAATTTAAATAATAAATGTTTTACATAATAAATCATTATAAATTTTTTTTGTTATCCAAAGGATTGTTTTACGTGCTCATTGCACCGAAATGCATGAGCTTGTCTTTAGCACCATCAATACGAATCAAATGTTTATTACCAAAAACGATCCTAACACACATACGACCATTATATTCCTAAAAATGCATATAAAAATGATCAGAAGGATTAAAACCACGAAAAACAGATATATTCCCTGGTTAATAACTTTCTTGTCTTTTTCCTCCAGAAATGTTCGACACCGAAGGCTTCATTCGCGAAATCGAGCAACACCCAGCAATTTGGCGCCAATATTCTGGCGACAATCGTGAGACAAAAATCTGCGAATGGCAACAAGTCGCCAGATCGATGTACCCAGAATGGAACGACTGGTCACCACTTCGCCAAAACGAAGCAGGTAATAAAAAAATACAATTTCTTCAAATTTAAATTAATTTATCCTGTCCAAATTAATACCCAACATCGGTTACCAAAATCCCTATATTCCGATATAATTATAGTTAATCTTGTAGTCTAATCAGCACATGTCAAAGGTAATTGCGGTAATCCAATTAAGGTAAGGATAATAGGATATTAATCTTTGGAAACATGATTGTATCGACGACGATATCCAATCGATTGTTATTAATAGACAGAGGGCTAGTGAAAGATTTACATCATTTTGCATCAAAAATTTGTCATCATTTACCCTAACATAAGGCTTGTATTGCAAAAATTCTAGGCCAAGAAGTTGAGTGTTTTCTGCTGCCCTTTTTCTAGTATACCGAGTTGTTGTAGAATTTTTTGATGTTAGACAAAATTGTAGATTATTTAATTTTGTACAAATTTTCCATATGTACTAGTTATATCCCATAAAAAGTTTAAAAGTTATAACTAATTTGAGTTACGATCAATTGCTTTAATAACTGCAAGTGTAAGTAAAAAAATGTTAAATGTATTTTCTGGAACAATTTAAGGGTCGATAGAGTTGTTGTAGGGTTTTTTGATGTTAGACAAAATTGTAGATTATTTAATTTTGTACAAATTTGCCATATGTACTATTTATATCCTATAAAAAGTTTAAAAGTTATAAATATTTTAAGTTACGATCAATTGCTCTAATAACTGCAAGTGTAAGTAAAAACAATTGTAAGTGTATTTTCTGGAACAATTTAAGAGTCGATAGAGTTGTTTTAGGGTTTTTTGATGTTAGACAATGTTGTAGATTATTTAATTTTATACAAATTTGCCTAATGTACTGTTTACATCCTATGAAAAATTTAAAAGTAACAAATAATTTAAAAATTCAAAAGTTATACGATTTGCAGTAAATAAATCCATAAATAACGTTCAAGAATTGCCCATATTTATTGTTCAATTTCAAATGCGATTTTAAAGTATACCGAGTTGCTGTAGAGCGTCATAATATTAGAATAAATTATAGATTAATCAATTTTACACAAATTTGCCAAATATTTTGTTTATATAAATCGAACCGTTCAAGTGACATGTACTTGCAAGAAATTTCATAAACATGTGACATGTACTTGCATATTTACTTTATATTTCCATTTTCTAACACAATTTATGGGTATACCGAGTTGCTGTAGGGCTTTATAATGTTAGAAAATATTGTAGATTATTTAATTTTCAACAAATTCGTCATATACATCATTCATATCAAAAATACGGTTTAGGAGAAAAATAAATTAAACAAATGCACCAACGAGTTGTCATTAGTAATGACTCATTACCATTACATTGTTATGTTATAGCACGTTCTGATGAAAAATCTACTTTAATTATAATTTTTAGGTATACCGAGTTGTTGTAGAGCATTATAATATTAGAATAAATTATAGATTAATCAATTTTACACAAATTTGCCGAATATTTTGTTTATATAAATCGAACCGTTCAAAAGTTACAAGAGATTAATGACTGACATAAATTACTTGTTTTTTCTAATGCCTGATTAATTTTTCTATTTTTAATTTTAATTAATTTATTCTATTTTTAATTAATTTTTTTAATTTTTCATTTTCAAATGCAATTTTAAAGTACACCGAGTTGCTGTAGAGCATTATGATGTTAGAAAATATTATAAACAATTCAATTTTATATATATTTGCAGAATATTTTATTTATTTTGGACAAATAGTTTAAATTTTTTCATTTCAATTTGCAGAATATTTTATTTATTTTGGACGTGGTAAATACTAAATAAATGTCCTAGAATGTAACGAAGCATTGAAGTTGGCTCATTGAGCGTTCTGATTAATAGTGCATTTTTAATTACGATTTTAAAGTATACCGAGTTGCTGTAGAGCTTTATGATGTTAGAAAATATTATAATAAACAATTCAATTTTATATATATTTGCAGAATATTTTATTTATTTTGTATCAATGAGTATGTAAATATTTCATTTACAATTCATTTTTGTTCTCGTTTCGCATCATAGCAGATGCTCCTTGAATTATTATCCGTTCGTTCCCTTTCATTGAAAATAAAACCGGTAATATTTTTCGGGATTTTTATATTCTTTTGTTAAAAGAATATATTATTATCCTTGAACGTCGGCGGTTCGAGTTTATAACAATGCACGACTTTCTTAAAGGACACCTGGAAGGTATTATGTTATTATTTTTGGCGAAGTAAATGACGTAATAGTAAAGCACAAATAGGTATATAATATTTGACAATATCATAAAGCCCTAAAGCGACTTTAAAATCGCAATTAAAAATATAATTATTCTGGCCGCGCGATGCATTTTATTCCGGGATATTTATACATTATAAATCTCGTAGCTATTAAACTAATTGTCTAATATAATTAAAATATTTGGTGAATATGTACAAAATTAAATAATTTATAATATTTTTTCGGTATACTTTGAAATCACATTTGAAATTGAACAATGAGTATGGGCAATTCTTGAACATTATAAGGTTATTTATGGATTTATTTACTGCAAATCGTGTAACTTTTAAACCGTTCATCTGAAACATATGAAATATTCGACTAAAATATACAAAATTAAATAAACTTCAATGTCTTCGAACATCATAAAGCTTTACGGCAACTCGGTATACTTTAAAATTGTATTCGAAAATCAGTTACATCTATATATGCGAGACAAGTGATTTATGTTTATGAAATCTCTTGTAACTTTTTAACGGTTTGATTTATATAAATAGTATATTTGGTGAATTTGTACAAAATTAAATAATTTATAATATTTTCTAACATCACAATATTCTACAGCAACTCAGTGTACTTTAAAATCGCATTTGAAATTGAACAATGAATATAGACAATTCTTGATCGTTATTAATGAATATATTTTCTACAAATCGTGTAACTTTTAAACCGTTCATCTAAAATATATGAAATATTTGGGTAAAATATACAAAATTAAGTAAACTGCAATATTTTCTAAGATAACAGCACTCTACAGCAACTCGGTATACTTTAAAATCACACTTGAATATGGAAATCAATATGAACTCCTTATATTTAATTCTTGTATCGTTTGAAATTTGCTCGATTAAATTAATCAACATGTGTTTTTTTTAATCAACAAAGACCCTACAGCAACTCTGTATACTCTAAAATTACCTCCTAAATATAATTTGAACCAAGAATAAAATTAATAATCAGATTTTTTTTATTCCCATATGTCTTTAGAAAAATATTGAGAGATTAAATTAAATTTGTTTTACTAGAAGAATTTGTTTTACTAGAGAAATTAAATTTATTATTTTATTGTTTGTTTTTTTCTTTAGGAAGAGAATTGCAGAAAAAGTGGAAAAACATCAAAGACAACTTCACAAAAGCCTTGAAAGACCAAAAGGCCCAAAGGGACAGCAGTGGGAATGTCAAAAAACGTCGAAAATATATTTATTTCGATCTACTGGCCTTTCTTCTAACAACCGACGTCAAAAAGTAAGTGAAATAAAAAACCCAGGAAGAAAAATTATTTTCATAGAATTTAATTACATATTTTGTAGTATGTCTTTAATTAAAACACTCTAGAGCAACTTTGTGTACTCTAAACTTGCAAAATAGATACTTTTGCAGACATACTTTTAAATTTATATAGACTATGAAGAATGACATATTTCATTATGTCGATGCGCTTCAGTATAACTCGTATAACTTTTAAACCGTTGCTTTAATATTATTGATGTATATGAAAAAATTGTGTAAAATTAAATTATCAACAATATTGTCTAATAATTTTTTAATTTAATTATAATCGATCTTTTATCCTCAGGGAAAATAATGAAGAACCCGAAGAACCAGATGAGATACCCTGCGACGCCCTCATGGAAATGCCAGTAGAAACCCAATTAGACGAAAACGTTCAATTTTTAGACCCCCAGATGCCAATAATTCATCGAGAGGCCGATGAAATCTCCTACAACCAAAACCACAACCTGAACCGAAGGCGAAAACGTAGGGTCCCTTATAGGCCCTTGGAGGAACGCCTTATAAAACTTTTAGACAAGAAACAGGAGGACACTGTTAAGAGTTCTGAGGACCTTTTGGACGAGGATAAGGCTTTCTTTGTTTCGCTTTTACCAAGTGTTAAGAGGCTGAGTGATGAACAGAGGATGGATTTCAGGTAGATGATAAAAGTTTGAACAAATCTCTCATATACATCATTCATATCCAACGAATGGTTCAAAAGTTATGCAATATGCACCTAAGCGAGTCACCAATATGGACTCCTGGCGTATAGTTTATTTTGAAGTTTCAGTTGCATTTATAAGTTTACCGAGTTGCTGTAGGATGTCATGATATTAGACAACATTGTTGATAATTTAATTTTGAACAAATTTCCCATATACATCATTCATATTAAACTAATTGTTTAAAAGTTATGCAATATGCACCAAAGCGTGACATCAATATAGACTCCTAGCATAGAGTTTATTTTGAATATTCAGTTGCATTTATAAGTATACCGAGTTGCTGTAGGGTGTTATGATATTAGACAACATTGTTGATAATTTAATTTTGCACAAATTTTCCATATACATCATTAATATTAAACTAATTGTTTAAAAGTTATGCAATATGCACCAAAGCGTGTCACCAATATGGGCTCCTAGCATATAGTTTATTTTGAAGTTTCAGTTGCATTTATAAGTACACCGAGTTGCTGTAGGGTATCATAATATTAGACAAGTTTGAAGATAATTTAATTTAGCACAAATCTCTCATATACATCATTAATATTAAACAAATTGTTTGAAAGTTATGCAATAGGCACCAAAGCGTGTCACCAATATGGATTTCTAACGTAGAGTTTATTTCAAAGTTTCAGTTGCATTTATAAGTATACCGAGTTGCTGTAGGGTGTTATGATATTAGACAACATTGTTGATAATTTAATTTTGCACAAATCTTTCATATACACTATTAATATTAAACTAATTGTTTAAAAGTTATGCAATATGCACCAGAGCGAGTCACCAATATGGATTCTTTGCGTAGAGTTTATTTTGAAGTCTCAGTTGCATTTATAAGTATACCGAGTTGCTGTAGGGTATCATAATATTAGACAATATTGTTGATAATTTAATTTTACATAAATTTCTCATATACACCATTGATATTAAACGAATGGTTCAAAAGTTATACAAGATATTCTAAAGGAAGTCATAATAAATTTCTTTACGCGTAGCACTAGAGTGAATCATTATAAAAAATTTATTCTTCACGTGAAGAGTAAAAATAAGTTTCAACTTTTAGTTCCATTTATGAGTATACCGAGTTGCTGTAGGGTGTTATGACATTAGACAACATTGTATATAACGTAATTTTGCACAAATCTTTCATATACACCATTAATATTAAACTAATTGTTTAAAAGTTATGCAATATGCACCAAAGCGTGTCACCAATATGGACTCCTAGCATATAGTTTATTTTGAAGTTTCAGTTGCATTTATAAGTACACCGAGTTGCTGTAGGGTTCCATAATATTAGACAACATTGTAGATAATTTAATTTTGCACAAATTTCCCATATACATCATTCATATCCAACGAATTGTTTAAAAGTTATGCAATATGCACCAAAGCGTGTCACCAATATGGACTCCTAGCATATAGTTTATTTTGAAGTCTCAGTTGCATTTATAAGTATACCGAGTTGCTGTAGGGTATCATAATATTAGGCAAGTTTGAAGATAATTTAATTTAGCACAAATCTCTCATATACATCATTAATATTAATCGAATGGTTTGAAAGTTATGCAATATGCACCAGAGCGAGTCACCAATATGGACTCCTGGCGTATAGTTTATTTTGAAGTTTCAGTTGCATTTATAAGTATACCGAGTTGCTGTAGAGTGTTATGATATTAGACAACATTTTAGATAATTTAATTTTGCACAAATTTCTCATATACATCATTAATATCAAACAAATTGTTTAAAAGTTATGTAATATGTACCAAAGCGTGTCATCATATAGATTCCTAGCGTAGAGTTTACTTCAAAGTTTCAGTTGCATTTATAAGTATACCGAGTTGCTGTAGGGTGTTATGACATTAGACAACATTGTATATAACGTAATTTTGCACAAATCTTTCATATACACCATTAATATTAAACGAATGGTTTTAAAGTTATACAATATGAACCAAAGCGAGACACCAATATGGATCCCTTGCATAGAGTTATTTTGAATTTTCAGTTGAATTTATAAGTATACCGAGTTGCTGTAGGGTATCATAATATTAGACAAAATTGTTGATAATTTAATTTTACACAAATCTTTCATATACACCATTGATATTAAACAAATTGTTTAAAAGTTATACAAGATACACCTAAGCGAGTCATCATTATGGATTCCTAGCGTAGAGTTTATTTTGAAGTTTCAGTTGCATTTGTAAGAATACCGAGTTGCTGTAGGGTTATATAATATTAGACAGCATTGTTGATAATTTAGTTTTGCACAAATCTCTCATATACATCATAAATATTAAACAAATGGTTTGGAAGTTATATGAGATGTACTAAAGCGCATCGACATAATGGAATTCTCCTTTAGTCTATATCAGTTTAAAAGTATGCCTAGAAAAAAATCTATTTTGCGATTTTAGAGTATACAAAGTTGCTCTAGAGTCTTATCATCAAAACAATTCTACAATGTTTAATTTCAAACAACTTTATCTAACACAACAATCACACTAATCGAATAGTTTAAGATTTACAAACGATACAATAATGCACTCAATTTGCAATACAATGCACTCGATTTAAATTCCTGTGTTCGATAACGATTTTTAAGTACACCGAGTTGCTGTAGGGCTTTAGTGTGTTAAAAAATATTATAGTATATTAAATTTTGAACAAATTCACCGAATATTTCATCAAAATCAGAAGAACGGCTCAAAAGTTACGAAAGATTTAATAAATAAAAGCACTATGGTAAAAATGGTATGTGGGAAATTGTTTTAAAGGGATCGTATTTACGACAATAAAGGTAGATCCATTTTTCTGGTATAAAATCAAAATTTCTCAAAAATATTATTACATTAATAATCCTAAAATTGCAAAACAATTTAAAACTATGTTTAATTTTAAAATTGGTTTATCCATTCTATGTAGAAAAAATATTTGTGATCTTAGACGACTTGCAGAGTCTTGTTTCATCCAACTATATTCTACTTGTATTAATAAAAGCAGTGTTTGTCTCTAACGATGACTCAAATCTACTGTCGAAACGTATAAATATACACTTCATAATAAATTCAATTCAATGATTGATCAATATTAAATTTCTATTTTTTTCTATTTTCAGATTGGACGTCCTAAATTGTCTAAAACGTCTCCACTACCAAAAACCACACGAAATGCATATTAAAGATAGTGGTTCCAGTAGTAGAAAAAGGGGTTCCCATTCCAACAGGAATCAGGAACCTTCAAGTTCCAACAATCATGCCAAAACTGGCGAAGATTATTCGTGAAAAAGGTAGCCTCGAACCAAAAAAAGTAAAAAATCGGTTTAAACATTGTATATAAATATTAGTAGCATAATAATAATTTTTATGATTTTAAATAAATTATTTTTATAGGTTTTAATAAATATGATTGAGACCAAATCTGATTGTTAAATAGCATAATGATCTCATTTATCACGTCACTAAATGTTTCCTTAATAATTGTAAGTTTTTAATTGTAAGGAGTAATTTTATATACAATTGTATGTATGTAATTTTACAAAAATATTAACAATTTTCTAATGTAACAAACAAATTTATTTCCTGCATAATTATTATAGATTTTTAATTGTTAGAAATAATTTTATATGTATGTGTGTATGTATATTATTATATATACGAGGTCTGTTCAAAAAGTACCCGGAATTTTCGTTTTTTTCAAAAAAATATTTATTTATTCGTCTACATTAATGTGGTCCCCTTCAAAGTAGTCCCCCCCAGATATAATACACTTATGCCAGCGTTTTTTCCAATTTTCGAAGCACCCTTGATATTCACTTTTTGATATGTCCTTGAGCACTCTCAGCGATTTTCTTCAATCGAGGAAAACCGCCGTCCTTTCATGGGTCTCTTCAACTTTGGGAATAGGAAAAAGTCACACGGAGCCATATCTGGTGAATATGGAGGTTGGGGCATGACTACGGTATTGTTTTTGGCCAAAAAATTACGAACAAGCAACGACGAGTGAGCAGGTGCGTTATCGTGGTGCAACAGCCATGAATTGTTAATGAATTGATATGCCAACTTCATCAGCAACTTCTCTAATTGTGATTCGGCGATCATTCATAACCATTTTTTCCACTTCTTTCACATTTTTCATCGTTTGTTGACGTGCTGGGTCGACCGGAGCGTTCGTCATCTTCAACGTCTTCGCGGCCATCTTGGAAACGCTTATACCACTCGTAAACACTTGTTTTTTTCATAGCAGACTCACCATAGGCTTTTTGTAACATTTCACACACTTTGTTACACTTTATTTCATTTTTTACGCAAAATTTAATACAAATTCTTTGACTTTTCAATTCTTCCATTGTAAAAATCGCCGAGCTCAGAAAAACACGTCGAACTTAGCGACTACCACAGACAAAGTAAACAGTGAATATAGCTGAAAATTTCATCATACTTTAGGGGCATGTATACCAACACAATAAAAAAAAATTTTTGACAATCAGACACTCCAGACCCGCGAAATTTAAAAATTCCGGGTACTTTTTGAACACACCTCGTATATGTATGTATATATGTATACATGTATGTATGTATGTATGAATTTTAAAAAATATTAATAATTTTTTAATGCAACGAACAAATTGATTTCCTTCATAATTGTAAGTTTTCATTGTAAGAAATAATGTTTAATGTATGTATGTGTATTTGTATGTATGTATACATGTATATATACATGTATTAAGTATGTATGTGTGTATGTATGAATTAAAAGAAACATTTTTCTTTTTTTAAAAAGATATTTGACAAGAATAAGAGTTTGATAAGAGGATCTGTAAAGGCTAAATTGAAATTAAAATGTTAATAAAATGTATTATTAATGTTTATACTTAAAAATGTATATAAGGACAATTGTTTATATTTTTAAGATGTAAATGACTCGATGAATAAACTGTATTTTATGTCAGAAAAACGTTTTTCAATACATATAATAACATTTTTATAAATTCAAATAAATTTTAAAATAGTAATTTTAATAATTACTATTTTAAAATTTAATTACAAGAATTATTTCCAATTAAATTCAATTACAAATTGTTATTATATTTAGTATAAATTGCATTGAAATTTATTTTAGTTATTGAAAGTAGATTTATTTTATTTAGCTATTTATTAAACAATGAAGAAAATCGTAAAATATAAGTAATTAATATTTACTTATATTCCACTTATAATCGTTATAATTTGTTATAATTATTATAATATTTAAGAAAAGTTGGATAAACAACTTTAATTAAAAAACAAATGTAGTTATTGTTGCAACTTGCAAGAGTATGTTATAATTAGTATTGTAACTAAAATTCTATAAAGTAAAATACTAATACTGAATGCAATTGAAAATATTAAAGAAAGTGCAAATATTATGAAGAAAATGTATAGAAAATGAAACTACAAACAAATCTACTTTCTACAATGTAATCATAAATAAAAAATATTCAAGTAAATCATCCTATTAAACGTAATTGAACATCATCGGTCAAAAACATTTGACATTTGACGTATTAGCCACCGTCCATTGTTTTATTCAAATTACGCTTCTACAAACATTTTCAAATTAAAAATGTAAAGTTTGTACGCGATTTTGAAATAATATCTCACCTTTCCGACAACCTACTGATTAGTACGAATTTTTCAATACTAAGACTGGCCAAATCGGTTTAGCTGTTTTCGAGTTTTACCGAATCATTTTATCGGGAGCTCCATTTTTATATAGAAGAAGATTATAACGATTTGTATTTTTGTTAATCTCACTTCAATATTTATAACAAAATATAACGATTTCTTAATTTCTTAATCTTCCTTCAATATATATAACAATTTGTATTTTTGTTACTCTTGCTTCAATCATTATAACAATTAATATTGTTATTATCTCTATAATTACGACAATTAGTATTACATTTACACTCATACCATTAAATATGTTTTTTGCTACAGTATTGATATTTCCATGCATTTTTTTAAAAGTTTTTTCATATTTTTTTCATTTTTTACATGTTTTTGTTTATTTTTTTATATTATTCATTTTTTCAAATAAAAAATAATAAAATACATTTTTTTCCAAAAAAGTTAATTTCCTTGCAGTTTTTAATATTTTTTGCTCATTTTTTTATTTTGTTACATATTCTCATTCTCATTTATTTTTTCATACATTTCTTTAAAAAAATGAGAAACAATTACATACATTTTATTAATTAGACATTTTTATACATTTTTTATATAATTTTCACGCTTTTTTTGTATTTTCACATGTTTGTTAAATTGTGTAGATTTTTACATTTTTTTTAAGATAGAACCCCTTATTTTTTTATTTTTTAAAATTCAAAAACGTTATTAAACAGAGAGCAAGTGCTATTAGAAACTCAAAATACCAATTTTTTTGAAATGTTAACATGAAAATGTACTTTATATTAATTTATAATTATATACTCATTGGTATTTATAAAATATTTTCTAGGATATATTATTTTTTATTTGTGTTATTTAAATTCAGAACCTAAATTTGGTATCGATCAAATGGACCTTTTGTCGAATAACATTTTTCCAGTTATATTTTCCCAGAATTTATCGCAGAATAGATAGTAATATATGAAGGTCCGGGGTTAAAAAGGTCCACCACGAATGTGTCAAAAACCAGTAAAGTTAAGCATTGTTTAACAACAATATTTGAAAGTAGAGGGAAAAAGATGTATAGCCAGCTACAAACTTGATTTGAAAACGATAATCTTTGAAATGGGGGAGATAAACGGTATGCTTTGGAAATCCATAATTAAAGTATTTTCTTCCGTTGGTAGTTTTAGCATTAGTTAAAAATGTAATTATTTTGTAAAATACCTTTAAAATTAAAATAACACATTAAACTTGTTTGCTAAGTTACTCCGCCTATAGGGTAAAAAGATCTAGATAACAAATTTTTGAAAGACATCAAAAAAGCACATTTCTACAATGATGAAGTAGCTGGCAGTTTTACTGAACGTAGTCAGATAATTGTTCGTTTGAAATGTGTTATTTGTGATATGATTGGTTTGCTTTTCATAATATAGTTTATATATGCTCAAAGTCAAATTGAACCTTTGTGCCTCGCCCTGCTCTACTCTATACTTTTTATTAAATTTACTTCAATTCATCGAATGTTACTTGAAACTTTTCAAAAAGCAGGTTAAAGAAGAAATACCTAATTCATTTTCTATCTCTCCTCGCAGAAATTTGAAAATTTTGTATTAGCTCAGTAGTATTATTTACAATTATACACAAAATCCTGAATCAAAAAAGAATCTGACAAACTTGAAACGTAATCAATATGTTGAAAGACCAAAAATGACTTGGATTGGATTATACCATGTTTTCTATAGAAAGTGTATAAAACTTCCAGTTTGATTGTATTGACGAGATATAGTCAAACTAATGGGATTTATTGTTTTGATAATACCTCATTGTATATAGCATTCAAACAACACATCCTATTCCTTATACACTTGGAAGTATTAATATTTTTGATTCTCTAGAAATTGTTTAAAAAATACCTTACTTAGCAAAACAACGTTTGCCGGTTCAGCTAGTTATTTATAATTTTATCACACCACTTTTATTATTACTACTGGTCACCAATATTTATTACCATCAGATCATCGGAGTGCGGTCGTCGTTGCAATTGACCGAAAACCGAGCGGATTGGAATCACAAAAGATTCATATCCCGAACTCATCATCTGGTAACAGTGGATCAGTAATGACCCTACTGATGACAAATTTACCGGTATACAAGTGGTATTCTATATACTAGCATTAGTGGTATTGCAGAACGTTTGTTCGAACTGTGGGAGCGATGTGGCGTTATCTTGTAACGGAATGGGGGACTAGACTTACGTGATGCGGTAGAGGAGATTAAATATACTGGGATTTGTAAGTTGAAATCTTTTTTATAATTATATTATATTATATTATATATATATATACATATATAGTAAATGGGAAATACGAGCAATACAACACTCAGATTTTCAACACACACTTTTTGGTAATTACAGACGTTTCGAGACCCCGGTATGCCTCATCTTCAGTGTAATTTCAAAAACAGTTATTTATATACTACACATTCTTTGATATTTGATTATATAAATGATATTTGATATTTCTGATTATATAAAATTATTATGTAATGATAAAATTATTATGAAAGTTCAAAAATACGTTTTTGATGAATTAATACAATTTTAGGAAAATTGTCAAAAATTCTAAAAATGTGCAAAAATTATAGAAAAAGTATTTCAAAACGTACAAAAAACATTTGAATTTCAAATGAAAACGTAAAGATTTTAAAAAGCTATAAAAACAGCTAATAAAAAAATATTTTTAGAAAATATTTCTGTTAATTCAATTTAAAAGAAAAAATATAGAAAAAGCTGTGAAATCGATAATATTTATGTAAAAGTTCAAAAATACTTCACAGTATTTTTAATAAATAGTAAAATTTCAGTAAAATAGTAAAAAAGTGCAAAAATGCGAAAAGATGTGCGAAAATTATAGAAAAAGTATTTAAAAACGTACAAAAAACACTTAAATTTCAAATGAATGTGTAAAATATTTAGAAAGCTATAAAAATAGCTTAATAAGCTATATAAAAGCATAATAAAAATGTCAAAGAATATGGAAAAATAAAATAAATTGCTATTATAAAACAATGTTAAAACTTATGAAATATTATAAACATTCTTAATAATTTGTTAAATACAAACAGAAATGTACAAAAATTGTAAAAGAAATATATAGAAATATCTAATTTTTCTAAATATTTATGTAAATGTTTTCAATTTAATTAAAAATAAATTATAAAAATGGGAAAAATAAATACAAACACGTGGAAATGTGTAAAAATTTTAAAAAATATGGATAGTTATATAATTGAGTCTTTTTTTATAAAATGTGTTTAAATGTTTTTCTATTTTCTTAAAAGTGACTAATAAAAAATAAAAAATTAATGCAATTGAAAATATTAAAGAATGCGCATATATTATAAAGAAAATGTATCGAAAGGTCTCTTTTTTAGGGAAAAAAAATTATAAATGTTTCTATTCTATCCTAACAAAAAATCGTAAAAATATAAAAAAATTATATAAATATGTAAAAATAGGAAAAAAAATGCGCTAAAATTATATGAAAAATGTATAGAAATGTCCAATTAAAAAAAATTGGAATGTAATTGTTTCTCTTTTTTTTAAAAAAAAGAAATGAAAAAAATAAAAATATGCAACGAAATAAAAAGAAATGTGTAAAAAACATAAAAAATGCATTTTTTTCAAAAAAACAATGTATGTAATTATATCGCCTGTTGTTTAAAAAAAAGGTAATATAAAAAATAAACAAAAACATGTAACAAAATGAAAAAATGTGCAAAAATTATAAAAAATATGCATATTTATATAGTAGTGTCTTTTAAAAAAAAAAATGTGTTTGAGTGTGTGAGAAATAAATGCAATTGAAAATATTAAAAAATGTGCAAATATTATAAAAGTCTATTTAAAAAAAGATGTAAATATTTCCATCTTAACAAAGTAAAATTGTAAAAATCTAAAAAAAATAATACGAACATTTAAATATAGGAAAAGGTGCGCTAAACTTATATAAAAATATATAGAAATGTCTAATTTAAATAAAATATATGTAATTGTTTCTCTTCTTTTAGAAAAAAAGTAATAGAAAAAATAAAAATATGTAACGAATTAAAAAAAATGTGCAAAAAACAAAAAAATGCATTTTTTTTAAAAAAAATAATGTAATATATATAAAAAAATTATATATGTAAATTATATATGTAAAATATATAAAAAAACAAGAACTTGTAAGAAAATGAAAAATGTGCAAAGAATATTAAAAAAATGCATAGAAATGTTTAATTCAAAAAAATGTAATGCAAATGTAAATGCAAATGTTTCTAATTTTTTTTAAAAAAATATGAAATAAGAAAATATAAAAAAATTATATAAATGTTTTTTAAAACATAAATTTAAAGAACTAAATATTTGAGTTTGATGGTAAATAATGAATTAAAATACAGAAATATTTATAAGTTTTATGTTAAAAACTCAAAAATCAAACAAGAGCAAATAATTTTAAATGAAATAAACTACCATATTAAATATATTAAATGTCAAATAAAATTCTATAATTAACATTTTAATTTCAAAATTGATAAAAAAAACAGATTACTATTTATTGTTATTTTTTATATTTATATTTTTTTCAAGTTGTATGCATATGTATAAAAAAACCAAATGTGACTGAATATTTCAAAAATATGTATACATGTTTTAATTTATTTAAAAAAATATTTGTAAACGTTTCCTAATAAATTCCAAAAGTATAACGAATATATATATATATATATATATATATATATATATATATATATCTATATATATATATATATATATATATATATATATATATTATTTCCTCAAAGTTTGACATTCCCTGTTCGTAAAAACGAGTTTAAACGAACGACTTCGCTTAACGAGCGAACTTATGCTTCGCACAACGAGTGGGGGAACATACCACGTCGTTATCAGTCGCACTGCGCGTTCAGACGCGCGGACACATTTTCAGTTTTTATTAAATATAAAATAAAATAAACCTGATATATCATAAACAAAAAATACAGTAAAATTGTTAAAAGTCCTTTTATCATGGCTGCATCAAAAAAATCCCAAGATTCTATTCATAAACGCCTGAAAATAACCATCGAAATGAAGCATCAGATTATAAAAGATCGAGAACGTGGCTTGAGCGTTACCGATTTGGGCCGAATCTACAATCGTCCTACATCGACAATTTGTACGATTCTTAAAAACAAGGATAAGATAAAGGATATAGATGCTTCTAGAGGAGTCACCAGAATATCTGCACAAAGATTACGAATCCTGGACGACGTTGAAAGAAGCCTTTTGATCTGGATCAAGGATAAACAGTTGCAAGGTGATTTGGTGAATGAGAATGTGATTTGTGAAAAGGCCAAGCAGATTTTTGCAGAACTTGTGCAAAAGACACCTGATGTCGACCAGGAAGGTTTCAAAGGCAGCCGTGGTTGGTTCGAGAAATTTAAAAGACGTACAGGCATTTGCAGTTTTGGTGAAGCCTCCAAAGCTGATACGACAGCTGCTGATAAGTTTATCAAAAACTTTAAAAAACTTTGTGCTGAATTCGAGCCTCAACAAGTCTTCAACTGCAGTGCCATGAGTTTGTTATGGAAAAACATTTCCAAAGCTGACGACATCAACAAAACCACGAACAAAGATCGTCTGTCTTTGCTGTTTTGTGCAAATGCCAGTGGTGATTTCAAGCTCAAACCACTACTTGTGTACAACTCCGAAACACCAGCAGAATTTCTTAAATACAACATTGACAAAAACAAACTTGATGTCATGTGGAGGAGTCACAAAAAATGCCTTGTGCAATCTGAATTGTTTGCAGACTGGTTTGAAGAAGTTTTTAGACCATCTGTACACCTGTATTTGGTGCAACAAAATTTACCAGTCAAAGCCTTACTTGTACTAGATTCAAATTTAAGCACAAACTTACCAAAGGATGACAAAATCTTAATTCTGCCTCTACCACCAAATACTGCACCTCTGGTACAACCGATGGACCAGACGATTTTACCAACTTTTAAGCAACTTTACACCAAAGAATTGTTAGATCACTGTTTAGCAATGGCCAAAAAATCTAAAGTCACCCTTGATGAATTCAGCAAAAACCACTTCCACATCGTAATGTGTCTCACCATAATCAACAAAATTTGGACAGAATTTCCTAAAACAACCCTGACCTCAGCTTGGAAAATTTTGTGGCCAGAAATTATTATAGAAAACGACTGGGAAGGTTTTGAATCTTTGCCTGTCGAACCTGTAATTGATGACAGGGTCACCAATATGGATGAAGATCTAGATATTAAAGAAGAACTCAATGAAGATTTTGCTCTAGAGTCTGACAAAGATGATTTACTACCATCTTCTAATGAGATACAAGAAGTTTTAAATGCTTGGCAAATTGTGGAGAATTTTGTAGGTAAATATCATCCTAACCAAGAGGTTGCTATGAGTGCTGTCAATTTGTTCAACTATAATGCTGTTTCGCATTTTCGTGAAATTTTGGAACGTCGATAGTAAAAAAATATTTAAAATTTTTTACAAGTCTGTTTATATCAAGTTTATGAAATATGTTTGTTTTTTACTTGTTTGCCATTTGATTTTGAGTTTAACAAAAATATGAAATATTTAGTGTAAAATTATTCATGTGCTGTGAATTTGTTCAACTATAATTCTGTTTCGCATTTTTGTGAAATTTTGGAACGTCGATAGTGAAAAATATTTGAAAATTTTTACTAGTCCATACATATAAAAGATGTTTGTTTTTTAGTTGTTTTCCATTTGATTTTGAGTTTAACAAAAAGTATAAAATATTTAGTGTAAAATTATTTACTAATGTATATATATTACTATTTTTGCAGGTAATAAATTGATATTTTTTATATAAATTGTTAATGTTGTGTAATTATTATTACATTCCAGGCCAAAAATGATTTTCAAATTTCTCGATATGATATCCAATTATTTTATGTTATAATTGCTTATTATAATAATTTTAAATATTTTTTTGTCTAAGAAAGGAATTCCAATGAATAATGAAGAATTACTTTTTTGTCCCCATGACAAAAATAAATAATAATTTTACATTTTTTATTTATATTTGAAGTCATTACAAATTATAAAATTAATTAAATTTTTAAAATTTTAATGACTGAATGATGTTGATTATCGAGAACTTTAAATAAGTCTAATTAATGATTTTTTTTTAAATAGAAACAATTCACTTTAATAGAATTTTGAATGGAAATAACCCCAAAGCTAATTGACCATTAAACTTCAAACATTTGTAGACTTTATACAAAAAATGTTGAAAATCTTACATTTTTTGTAAGAGATCCCATTAGTTTTAGTATTTACTGTTATAGTAGGTACATTAGAGAATATTATACCCAAATTACAACATTCTAATATAAACAGAATAATTTAGAAAAAATTGCCAAGTTAATCGTTCATTTTACTCCAAAGCCAATTGTCGATTTAACTTCAAATATTTGTGCACTTTATACATGGGGTTTCCAATTTGTTTTAAAATAAGATTTTGATTCAAAAATCATGTTTAACTTTTGAAATTTTCAAAAAAGTAGTAATTTTTCTTAGTCATCGCGTTTAAAAAAAAAATCACAATTAAAATAACAAAAATAACAAATAATTTGAATTTTTAAAAATCAAATTTAAGTGTTTAAAATTATTCCAAAATTTTGAAAACTTTAAATCTAAACTTCGAATCTAATTTATGATTTTTTTTATTTAAAATAAACAATTCACTTAAATTAAAATATCAAAAATATCAAACAATTTGAATTTTTAAAAATAAGTGTTTAAAATTATTTCAAATAAAGAGCATGACATTTTTTATAACGTTTTAAAATATTTGTTGAAATTACCTACAAAATTTCTAGTTTTAATAATATCTTAATTAAAAAATGCGTTATTAATTTTTAAAATTATTAAATTTTTGAAAATGTCTGTTTTTTAAAATAAATTTTGAAAAAAATGGAACTCTCTCATTATGTATCTTAGGTTTTTTTTATAAAATAATTTGAAGTAGAATTAAATAAATAAATCAAGAAATTTTCAAGCGATTTATACAAATTTCATTCTGTTTTTTAATTAAATATTTCACCAAAAGAACTTCGCTATTTTATTTCGAATAATTTCATAAATTTTCTTCTAAAAAAGATTGAAAGGTTCAAACAAATTCAAATATCATCAGAAAATTTAAATTTGAATAAAATTCTCAATCAAATATTTAAAATTACAAACTTAAATGTCAATCGTTTATTTAATCGAATTTTTGAAGTAACTTTTAAAAATAAAATAAAATTGTTTTAAACTCTATTCTTTTATCAGAAAATTTATTAAATTGTCTAAAGTAAAATAGCAATTTAAATTTGAATAAAATTTTTAATCAAAACAGCATATTAAAATAGTAAATTGTAAAGTTTTTAATTTACTAATTTAATTTTTTTAGTAAAAGTAACTTCTAATAAAAAAAATGTTTTAGACATTTTTATTTCTTTTAGCGAGAAATTGAAAGAAAGAAATAAAAAAATAACTTCAAATAAAATCGTATGAAAAATTCTTAAAAATTCTATTAATTAAATATATTCAAAAACTCAAGTTTCAAAAATACCTCAATTGAAACGCAGATAATTCTTAAAACTTATAAATGTTGAATAATGTCGAACATTTTTTTTAAAGAAAATTAAGTTTTTGAGAATAGTTTTTTTAAAAAAAATAGTATGTCCCAAATTATGATAAAAATTTGAAAAAAAAATGATAGATTAATTTGACGTAAAATAGCATAAATTGATCTCAAAATTCTTTTTCTTACCAAAAAAACATTTTATTTTAAAAAATGTTAAGTTCCGAATAAAATGTATAAAAAGAAAAAAAATATGAAATAGCTTCAATTAAAGGAGTGCGAATTTCTTGAATTTTCTTGAAATATCTTCAATAATTCAAAGACCAATTAATACAGAATATTTATTTACTGGAATTTTTTAAATTTTCAAATTACTCCATTTTTTTAAAACAAATATCAACACATAAAAAATTATATAAATAAGAACAGTGTATTTATCAATAATTTCATCAAAATGAAAACTTCATGTTTTTAGAAATAATTTCAATAAAACCAACATTTCGATAATAAATAATTTAAAATAAATAATTATCAAAAAATTTAAATTTACCAAATAAACATTATGTTCCAAGAACGTTTGGCAATTAAACACAAAATACTTGTATCTCTTCAAATTTTATCTTATTTATTACTCTTACCTTCAGATGACACGCCACCATACACCACTAGTTCCTCATTATTTTCTATATCCAATTTTCTGTTTTCATAACATTCGACCTGGTCTATCTATTATAGCTAAAACAATCGCTATTTAGCTATAGTGTTGCAAAGGAATTTGTCGAATGGCGCAAACTCCACCAAAGTGTTTGTAGTAGATCGATTTAGCTGGCGAATTCATTCATTTCCCCAGAAACTCTGCAAATCGAGGGCAAAGGACAGATTTTAGCAACATGGGTAAAGGACAATGATAAATTATAATTGATAGTGAAGATATAAATAGATATTTATGGTTAAAGACAGATGGTAAATTAGAAATTATATAAGAGACAATGATGAGTTGCGGCATTAGAGGTGATTTTTACCTACGTAATTATCATCAATCATTATAAACATTTGGACAATTTTAAAGACTCTATTAAGTGTCAATGAATAACTTAATAATATGTCCATTAACATTATCATTAGCATCAATCAGTCCAGGATTAAGTTATGTTGAAAAATATTCATAATTAATTCCTCATAATTTTTCAAGTCCGGCGGCATGTTAACGCCTCACTCCCAACCCTAGTCTAATTATATGTAATACAAAATTTGGGGATCCACGGCATATTTAGAAATGAACCAAAAAGTAAAGAAAATCATTACATATGGATATTAGTATTGAGCGCATTTTTGAGAACATACCATCTGCTTAATAAATGTTAGTACTGAGCGCGGAGCCAGAAACCCATCCATCAACCTCGCATATCTCAGAAACTATTAATTGCTCCAAACTTAAATTTTGGTCACACTTTTGGTAAAGTATAGTAACAATGTGTGTCAAGTTTCATCAAAATCGCAACAAGCATTTTTGAGAACATACTATCTGTTTAAATGTTAGTATAGAGCGCGGAGCCAGCCACCAATCCATCGACCTCGCATATCTCAGAAACTGTTGAATGTTTCAACTTTAAATTTTGGTCACTTTTTTGGTAAAGTATAGTAACAATGTGTGTCAAGTTTCATCAAAATCGCAAATCCCATTTTTGGGTCCATTACTACCACTTACTATTTTAAAGTTACACAGAATCTAGTAAACAAATCCATAACACCCAGTCGTCATGATGTCGGATATGTGTCAATTATTTTTAGGTTGTCAAAGTCTGTTTTTAGCTTTTAATACTCGAAATGTGTATATGACAACGTAAACCAACGTCTACTATAGTATAGTAGAGTAATATAATATGTTATCTCCATTGACGAGAAACAGAGTCAGGGATAAAATTCGTATACTAACCACCTACGCGAAATTATCGATTTTTACTGAAAAGGGATGACAGGATTCGTCGAAACGTAGGAATATATATATATATATATATATATATATATATATATATATATACTTGTTTATTGTTATCATAATTATATACGCCTTAAAGTTTTGAATTTATTTATAATATACAAACTACTTCAATAAAATATATACTATTTTACCCAAAAATGTAACTTTCTCAAAAGTTGTTTAAATTTTAAAAAAATTTTTAGAAAAAAAAACGATTGGAATGTAAAATTAAATTCACATTAAACAAAACCCTTACCTTTTTAAGATTTAATAGTAATTACATAATTTTTCATCTCGATTTTTGCCAATGAAATTTTCGATTGAAATTTATAAAAAAAAAATCGGTTTTACATAAAAAGTGTAAGAGTTAATGGAATTAATGTTTTTTGTAACTATTCCTATTGATAAAGAGATGTGCTGATTAATTTTTAGCAAAGGCAGGTCCAGCAGTTTTGGGAGATACAAAGCTAAATGTGCAAAAAATTGCAGTTTTTGAGAGAAATTAGTTTTCGGTTTGAATGATCTAAAAAACTTTCTGCTTGTATTGACAAAACAATTGCTTTTGAGGATAAAAAATTATTACATCTTTTTTTATTTTCCATAAAATATTTTTGTAATTTTGGATTAAAAAATTCAAAAAATTACCCAGTCTAAGCACAGTCTAAGGGTCACTCGGGTACAAATGTTTACCCAAGTGCGTTTAGACTGTGACTATACGGGAGCACTTTTTCAATTTTGTGTAATTAGGCAACTAATTTTTTTGAAATTGAATTCGACGATAGTGTTAATGTTCTGGTGATAAATTGATTTATGGTTTACATTTGATTTGCTCGGATATGAAAAGATAGCAAAAATAATCAAAGTTACAGTATTTGTATAACGTGTAAAATTTCTCAAATATTTCATTACGGCACGGGAAGTTCCAGCAATTTGCCTTAAGGCACGATGCCATACACCACTAGTTCTTATTTTTTATAATGGAAGATTGTAAAATACGCATACACCTCAATTATCACCTTTCCTTTAATTTAAACTAAAATATAATCAAGCAGATTTGCATCCCTAAAACACTATTCAAAATCTTGAGTGTTTGTTTTATTTATGAGTAAAGTATCGCATTTAAACCAGAAGCAAAATGAGAATTTCAATCTATCAATCTATGTGGTCTATAAAACACAAATTTATTAACAAAATCAAGTATTAATATTTCACGAACAAAATCGCTCTCAGCTCTCACTCTAATAAACATATGCTAGGAACAGAAGTCGATTGATTCGATAATCTATTCACTAAAATTAATGTTCATACATTAAAAAATGAATCAAGTAAATAAATAAAAAATGAATCATTTTGACTTGATTCGAACTATTCGAAACTCTGGAATTGTCTTTGTACATCACTAGTGCTAACGATACATTCATATAACGCATGAAAATAAATCGTACAAAAATAAAACCGCACAAAAACAGGTTTTACAGTACAGTATATATATATATATATATATATATATATATATGTATATATATATATATATATAATGTGTAAGTGTGAAAACTCTGTTTTGTGTAGTCTGTTTTTATGCGATTTGTAAGGCGGAGTCAGTTTAGTATTGACGCTTGACGCGCAAACAACGTTCACAATAAAAAAATTTAAATTAAAATACGACAGTAGTGGAAAAAAATAAATAAAATATTTTTGTGAAATTAAAAAAGTAATAGCGATGTGTACAGAATTAAATAGATTAAACATTAGTTTTATAGTGATATTGAAAGTAAATAAATTTCTTCAGATTTCATATTTTTAGTTATATATAGTATTTATAATTTACATATCGGAGTGACTTTCAAAATGAATATAAATAGCCAAAAGAAAGTAAAAAGACAGACAATTGCACTAGAAAAAAAAATTCGAATACTAAAGAGACTATCAGAAGGCAAAGGATCTTCAGCAGTTGCCAAAGAATTTCAATTAAGCGAATCCACTGTCAGAGCAATACAAAAACGTGCAAGCAAAATATATGCATCTCTTGACAGTGCCACAAATGATAGTAGTAAAAGAGCATCCTATTCCAGAAATATTGTAATCGAAAAGACCGAAAAGGCTGTCGTGTTGTGGATTAAAGACTTGATCAAAACAGGAATCCCCGTTCGGAAAGAATTGATTAAAGAAACAGCTAGAGCTTTTTTCAACCGACTGAAGGATTTAGAACCAAGTTCGTCATCGAAAGTGGTATTTTCTGCGAGCAATGGATGGTTTGCTGGATTTTTGCAGAGGTATGAACTTAAGAATTTGAAGATACAAGATGAGGCCAGTTTAGAGAAAGAAATGATTCAAAAGCAACCTGCCTATGAACTTGATATTGTCAAAAATGAACAAGAAGGAGTGGAAACTTTTGCCACGATTCAGGACCAAACTGTTTACAACCTTAGCATTATCAAAAATGAACAAGAAGGACTGGAATCTATTACTATGATTCAGGACCCACCTGTCTTCAATACTGTTACTGTCAAAAATGAACTGGAAGAACTAGTGATTGAGGAACAAATTGTCTATGATAGTTGCATTGACAAAAATGAACCAAAAGAACAGGAATCTGTTACCATTTTTGGAGACCAAACTATTTTAGACAGTAGCATTGTCAAAAATAAACAAGAGCAGGAATCTATTATTATGATTCAGGACCAAACTGTCTATGACAGTGCCATTATCAAAAATGAACCAGAAGAACTGCAATCTATCACCATGATTAAGCACCAAACTATTTTTGACAGTGGCATTATCAAAAATGAACAAGAAGAACTGGTGGTTGAGGAACAAACTGCCTATAACAATGTCATCGTCAAAAATGCACCAGAAGAACCGCAATCTATTACCATGATTGAAGACCAAACTATTTTCGACAGTGGCATTACCAAAAATAAACAAGAAAATCTGATGATTCAGGATCAAACTGTTTACGACAAACAACTGGGATCTTTTACAAGAGTTGAAGAACAAAGTGACATTACAGCAGATGAAATATACATAGGCATCCAGATTGCAGAAAAATTAGAAGCCCATTTTTTAAATATAGATACCAATGCTGAAAGACGCCTAAAATTCCAAAACGACCTGAAAACGTGCATGTCACACTATCGTGACATGTACAATCAATTGACTAATACAAAAACTGATTTCTGACTATATTATACCAAAAAAAAACAAAAAAATCAATTGATTTGGTCGCATTTTTATTTTACTACCGGCGAATGACTTTTACAGTACGCCCTTGTTTGCCCGTGTTGCGACATTAAAATGTTTAAAAAATATTTAAAATTTAATGGAAATTGTTAAATGAAATATATTTTTATTATTATTGTTATGCATATCATTTGATTGTGATTATTGTAAATAAATAAAATTAAAAAAAAACTGTAATATGACACATTTTGTTATTATAAATTTTTCCTTTGACCTTAGTTTTATATTTTGATAAAGCCACAGCAAAGCGTGTCCGGGTTATAAATATATATATATATATATATATATATATATATATTCACTAACCTCTTACCAAACACATGTTTATCTCGACACCTGGCTTTCCAAAAACAGCAGCTGTCTACATAATTACTACACCGCGATAATTTTCGAAATGTTTGCACGTGACGTCACAAATGTGAGATAATCAACAGGCACGCACACAGGACATAGACATACACGATGATACCCTTGGTATAAATATTTCGACAGGTGAATTCGTAAAAACGAGATAAAAAGATAATACATGAGGCAGGAAGTCGAAATCTAAACGTTGGGGATAAGATGCATAAGTAGATGTTACGATGTTTGTCCGCAATAAGCTCCTAAACTACTGAACCGATTTTAAATTTGATTGGCTCACCGTGTGCATTTATATCCAACTTAGGTTATAGGCTATACTAAAAGTCTCGATATCAATTATCTATATTTATAGTAAATAAAATTTGTAACTGCTGCACCATGTGCCTTCTGCCTTAGCACGAATCATTTACTACAATGAACAATTGTTGGAGCGTTATTGTTCTACAAATTAAACAATATTTTATTCAATGTGCTTCTTTTGAAAATGAACCAATTAAAAATGTCAAACATGAAACGGATCATTGTTCTCGATTTTGCGGAAACAATGGCATCGTTGGAATATTAAAATATCGTTTAGGAAAATTAAAAGGATTATTAGACGGAGAAAAAGTTAGCTAAGAAAAAATGAATGAAAACACAGAAAAAAAATTGATGTAGAATTATGGACTTGGATTAAATTAAGAAGGATATATATATATATATATATATATATATATATATATATATAGTATCTTTCGATTCGTGATATCTCCTTTTAGTTGCATGTTCGAACGCGATTGCATGCTGAATAAATAATTTGCCTCCAATTACAAAAAAGCATGTGGTTAGCTATGTGCTTGGCATTCAGGAGGAATTGAAGCATTTTGAAGTTCAGAATTAACCACAACCACCACATCCAATATAAATAGAAATAACAGAGAAAATACTCAACTTTGATCGCCTTTAAATATTGATAAAATTAATAACATAAATAATTATAATTGAATGAAAAGAATTCGATTAATACTTATTACGAATAAGTAAATAAATAAATAGATATTTATATATAAATGGAAGCAAGTGTATGACAAGAATCGATTTGAAAAGTTAATGGCATAGCTCAGTTAACAGCGTGCCCGACTCACACGCCGGCGATCCTTTTTTTTTTGTTAATTACTGTATTTGTTACAACTGCTAAATAATTAATATCTAATAACATTAATGAACAATAACATAAATATAAATAAAATAGAGTACAAAATAAAGGATAGTATTTTCTATAAAATGATATCCGTAGTATGTTGATTTAATATAAAATAAAAGCAAATAATAATAATAATAAAATTAATAAATAAAATAAATAAAATTTCTGAATAATAAAAATAATACTAGAAAAACAATAAAGTAGAATAAAAATATTAAGTCAAAGATAATAATGAATATAATAAAAGAACAATATTAGAAATAATAAGATAATGATAATAATACAATAATAACATAAATAGTTATAATAATGTTAGTGCATGGAAAGAATTCGATTATTACTTATTACGAATAAATAAATTATTCTAATTATACTTTCTACTTATACTCGGACATTTTGAGTCAAAATTATACAAATATATTTTTGTATGAATGGAAGCAAGTGTAAGACAAAAATCGATTTAAAAAGTTAATGGCATAGCTCAATTAGCAGCGTGCCTGACTCACATGCAGGCGACCCTCGGACATTTTGAGTTAAAATTAAATAGAAAGATTGGTTAATTTGAAGTTAAGCATAATTTTAATTATAAAGTTTGTGAGTTATTTGACAAAAACCAAAAAAATGTCCCGAATTTTCTATTTATTGCTACTAAAGAATAAAATATCGTATTCAAAGTGGTTTTATTCAAAACTTTTATATCGGAGTGTATATAACTGTTTTCATGCAATCGTAGTAAAATTTATCTAGTTTTTCCTTATCTAAATCAAAAAGAGTGCTTTCATACAAAGTTTGTGAGTGATTTGACAAAACCCAAAAAAAATGTCCCACGAATTTTCTATTTATTGCTAAAGAATGACAAATCAAATTTAAAGTCGTTTTATTCAAAACTTTTATATCGGAGTTCGGAGTGTATATAACTGTTTTAATGGAAATGTAGTAAATTTTATCTAGTTTCACCATATCAAACTTAAAAAATAGTGCTTTCATATAAAATTTGTGAGTTATTTGACAAAAACCAAAAAAATGTCCCCCGAATTTTCTATATATTGCCAAAAAATGAAAAATCAAATTCAAAGTCGGAATGTATAACTGTTGACTAGTAAATTTTATCTAGAAAAATAAAAAATTCTCTGAAAAGTAGTGCAATTTTTTTTGGGTTCCGTACCAAGATTTTTAATTACGATACGGTAAGTTCCAGCAATTTGCCTTAAGGCACGATGCCATGCACCACTAGTTATTTTACGTTTTCTCGACGTTTTAAAATATTCTGAGTTTTTTGTTGCCGAAAATGCTGACTATTGGTCCCAACTTTAAAAATTATAGTATGACTATTGACGAATATACTCGTCAGCACACAAAATTCTGCAATGACGAGTATAGTAGTCAGTCACGGTTAACTGGTTGAGATGCAATATCTTTGTTAACTTTCCGTAGGGTAAGTTATAGTAATCGCAAAAAAATCGAAAATGAAAATTTATATATTTCTTTACCTTTCAGAGGTTTCTGAACATTTTGGCATACCTCAGAAAAAATGGATGAGTGTGTGTCACAAAAAAATTTCGGCGGCGTAAAAAATGACTTTTGGCGGTCAAAAATGTTTTTTGGACATATGTACATCAAATTATCAGATATGTTATAGAGATTCCAATAATGTAAACACATTTTGTGTAAATTCTTTTGGGTTTCGTACCAAGATTTTTGACTACGGTACGGGAAGTGGTGCGATGCCATGCACCCCACCAGTTTCCAATATCAATTACCAATTTCAATTATTTCTTGGTTTTAGTTAAAATTTATAATTACCCGTCCGCGGCCTTGCCTCCATCCGCGAATGTCACGATCAGTCGAACCGAACGTGACGTTGCCTTAACGTTACATCATGTACGGGTACGGGTACGCGAATGTTGCAATGTCGGCCGGCGGCGACTGCGGCTTCGGCGGAACGTTGCCGGTTGCTGGCATTAGTGGTATTAGTAGTATGCAATGTGTATATTAATGTAATGTAATGTGTCGACTGTCCGTCGGTAACCGGTTCTCGAGCGAAAGATTCCCGAGGCGGAGGTACTACTATACGTCACGAGAAGAAGAACAAGACGACGGAGGACGGCCATGTGGTGGAGGTGCAGTATCGCAGTATCGCAGCATCTCACACAGTTATCATCACACACTGACACATTAAAAATAAAAAACACCGGAGAAGGCATATAATATATAATAGTTGGGTTAAGTTGACCGAGGCGATGGTGAGAGAGCTCGAAGACTCTGAATGATAAAAGATACTTTTGCAGCGTAGGAGTTGGATGAAACAAAGGCTTCTTAGATAAGAGTTGGTTGGGGCAAAATCCAATTTAGTACTAGAATTAGTAAAATATATACAAGCAAAAAATATTTACATACGTTTTTACACACGTTTTTTTATTGGTATTTTTTTCGTTAATTCTTATATTTAAAAATAAAAAACACGGGAGATGGTGAGATGGCGAGAACGCATGTAATATATAATAGTTGGGTTAAGTTGACCGAGGCGATGGTGAGAGAGCTCGAAGACAACTGGATGAATCAGATATGTAGTTGGTTTATTCGTCATGAGGTCAAACTAGTGATGCAAGTCATCGTGCCTTAAAGCGAATTGCTGGAACTTCCCGTACCGTAATTAAAAATCTTGGAACGAAACCCAAAAAAATTTACACAAAATGTATTCACATTATTGGAATCTCTATAAAATATCCGATAATTTGATGTACATATGTCCAATAAACATTTTTGACCGCCAAATAACATTTTTTTAAACTTTTTTTAATTGAAAGTCCATAACCACTGGACCTGCCATCCCAAAAATTTAATTAGTTCTTCACCTTGTCAATACAAGTATGATGTTTTTAACTTCCCATAGGGCAAGTTATAGTAATCGCAAAAAATCGAAAATGAAAATTTTTATATATCTTTACGTTTCAAAAGCTTCTGAACATTTTGGCAAACCTTAAAAAAATGGATGTATTTGTATGTGTGTGTGTGTGTATGCGCGTGTATGTGTGTGTGTGCGGATACAAATTTTCGATATTTAAAAACTAGGCACTTCTGTTTTTATATTTCTTGAACATTTTTTCATATTTTAATGTTTTTATTCATTTTCCATGTTAATATATTTAAAAAAAACTAAGTTGTATGGCATCGTGCCTTAAGGCAAATTGCTGGAACTTCACGTACCGTAACGAAATGTTCGAGGAATATTAAATGTTTTCAAATATATTATTACAAATAGTGTACCTTTCATTATTTTTGCTATCTTGTTATATCCGAGCAAATCATAAATGTAAATCATAAATCAAAATCAAAATTACAAAAATATTTTATGGAAAATGAAAAAAGATGTAATAATTTTTTATCCTCAATAGCAATTGTTTTGTTGCAACAAACAGAAAGTTCTTTGAATCATTAAAATCGGGCGCTTAGTTCTCTCAAAAACTGCCATTTTTGCACATTTAGCTCTGTATCTTCGAAATGGCGGGACCTGTCTTTGCCAAAAACTAATTACCTCTTCTCCCAATCATTACAAATTGAATGGTTTTTAAATCGGTGTTCTCGAAATCTCACATACAGACATACACACAAACCCTGAGGTATGCATTTTTCTGAGGTATGCCAAAATGTTCAGAAACCTCTGAAACGTAAAGATATATAAAAGTTTACATTTACTATTTCTTTGCGATTACTTTGATAGCTTATCTAAAAGTATGATCGGTTGCGAAATTAATTTTGCGTAGGAGTCGGACTCGCATTTTGCAAATGATTTACATTAGATTGCACAAACGCGCGTAAAGTGTTAAGAAATATCAAAGCGAAAGGTAAATGTTCACATAAAATACTTGACGCAACTTGAACGCAACTTTTTCTAATAAAATGATACATGCATATATATATATATATATATATATATATATATATATATATATATATATATTTCTACTCATATATGTTGCAAATCATTTCACTTTTTCGCACGTTTTTGCCGCTTGAATAATTAATTCCATATTTATTTTACAATGGTCGCCTGCAGTTCATTAACCGTTATGCCAGGCAGCCACTTTTATAATAAAAATTATTTATAACTTGTACAAACAAAGAGATAGATATAAATATAGATGGAAAAATATATTTATATATACTTATAGACGCTGAGTCACTCCAAAACCAATTTCCAAGAAATCCAGGTATTTCCTGTCTAAGAAGAGTTATCATTTTTTAAAAACGTATGAGGTGCGATTTAAAATTTAAAAACTAGGAGACTGTTAAAACTTCTTATGTGATATAGAATTTATGTCTAATTATTATTTAAAATGCATGCCCATCATTTCAATTAAACAAATCTGTTGTGACTACTGCGTTAGCAAATTCGTTTATTTTATTTTAATTCCTGCATATTTTATCTCTGATCTCTTCCAAAACGTCATCTGGTAATCATTTCGAATTGCTGATCGGTTGCATCAGAAAATAATTTGTATTTGAATGACAATGATGACAAAAAATAGGTTTGAATACTCCAATTGTAAAGTTTTAATTGCAGATTTCTAAGTTAATATTTTTCAAATTATTTCTAAACGAAAAAATAAATGTTGACCAGACCGTGAAGGAAATAGACATCGAAATAGTTTGGTAAAAATAGTGCATTGATACCTGTTACATTGGCCAAAATTAGACAATAAATTAGAATTATTAGAATTATATAATGGACGTTTTATTTTAGTAGTTCAAGAAGCAATAATTTACAACTCTGCATTTTTACCAAAACATACGAGTTGATTATTAACTTCGCGTAGGGTAAATTATAGTAATCACAAAAAATCGAAAATGAAAATTTTTATAGATCTTCACGTTTCAAACCCTTCTGAACATTTTGGCATGCCTTAGAAAAAATGGTTTACGTGGGTTTACGTTTAATTTTTTTGGGTTCCGTGCCAAAATTTTTAATTACGGTGCAGCAATTTGTCTTAACGCACGATGCCATGCACCACTAGTTAACTTCCCGTAGGGTAGTTATAGTAATGGGCCGAAAATCGAAAATGAAAAATTTTGCATTTCTCGACGTTTTGAAGATTTCTGAACATTTTGGCATACCTCAGAAAAAATAGATGTGTGTGTGTGGATACAATTTTACGTCCACGTTTTCGGGCGCACAGATCAACCGATTTAAATAGTTAAAAAAACATTTGATTCCTATTAATAGGGAAATGTGCTGTTTAGTTTTTGGCAAAGGCTGGTCTAGCCGTTACGGAGATATGGAGCAAAGAGTGCAGAAAAAAGGAATCGAGTTTTTGTGAGAACGGATCATCCGATTTGTATGATCCAAAAAACATTCAGTTCGTAATGACGGGAAAAGTGGTTATTAGTTTTTGGCAAAAGTAGGCCCAGCGATTTCGGAGATACAGAGCTAAATGTTAAAAAAATGGCAGTTTTTGAGTGAACTAAGCGTCCGATTTAAATGATTCAAAGAACTTTCTGCTTGTTTCAACAAAATAATTGCTTTTGGAAAAAAAAATTTTGTTTCTAATTTTTTTTTTCAAAAAATATTTTTGTAATTTTGGATTAAAAATTCAAAAAATCACCCAGGTTAAGCACAGTCTAAGCGCCACTCTGGTACAAATGTTTACCCAGGTGCGTTTAGACTGTTTATGTACCGGAGCACTTTTCCAATTTTGTGAAAACTATTGAAAAATGTTAAAATGCCGCCAAGCTGAGCACAGTATAAGTGAAAATGTCGCACAGAATTATTTGCAAATGCGTTTAGACTGTGACTATACGGGAGCACTTTTCAATTTTGTGTAAATTGGCAACTTAGGATTTTTTTTGAAATTCGAAATGAAATGACGATTGTTAATGTTCTGGAGATAAATTGATTTATGATTTACATTTGATTTGCTCAGATATAACAAATAAGATAGCAAAAATAATGAAAGTTACAGTATTTGTAATAATATATTTGAAAACGTTTAAAATTTCTCGAATATTTCATTACGCTACGGGAAGCTCTATCAATTTGCCTTAAGGCACGATGCCATATACCACTAGTTTATATTTAGTTGGCTAATGATAACCGAATACTAATGTTTTGAACTTTTTTTATTAAGATTAGTATTTCAAAAATGCGCTTTACTTTGCTTTCAGACAATTTCCAGAACTTTCAGACAATTTGAAACATTTTCAGACAATTTAAAATACTTTCTGTATCTCTCTAATATATCTCTGTCTCTCTCCAACCTCTTTCTTTATCTCTATCTGTATTTCTATCTCTTTTCAGACAATTTATAACACTTTCAGATAAACTCCATCGCTCTCATAAATATCTATCTATCTGTAATCTATCGCTGTCTCTCTTATCTATCTCCAACTCTCTCTTATCTATCTCTATCTTTCTCTTATCTATCTCTATGTCAATATTTCCGACAATCTGCAATACTTTTAGACAATCTCTACCTCTCTTATGTTCCTCTCTAGATCTCTGTAATCAGTGCAATCTCTTTCTGAAGAGAAAACTTCTTTAGGCGCGACTAGAGTGTAAATCCGTACAAATGCAACGGAAATTGTTACGGCAAGGTCAAATGAGAGTCATTCGCTTTCGATGAGATCATTTCAATACGGGTCGATTGCGATTAGTCATCGTGTATGTGAATAGAGATCTGTCGTTGTATGAGTAACGGCATCAACGTTGTATTGCGTACCGATATCAACAAGGAAATCGACATAGATAAATAAACATTTTAAAGTTACATCGTAGTACAAATCTTGATTTAATTAAAAATGTCTGAATTAGAAGAATATTTTACCCTGTTCCTTGAAATTATTAAAACAAATTAAACATTTGTGCCGTGTACTAAACGTAAGTTTATTGATTACAAATTATTACTATATTATTCGTAGTTTAAATAAATCTTTGAAGTTTTTAAAATAGAAAATATTTTAGGCAAGACAGTTATTACAGCCGTTCAAAGAATGAGATTATACCGCCAGCGAAAAATTAAAAAAAAAATACCATCAGTCAATGAATGTATGTTAATTTTAATTACATGAAGTTCTTCAAACACAATTATTACACGATGAGTGAAGTTGCGAAAACAATATTTGTTACAATCTTTTTTCTATTTTTCGTTACAATCTGGCAACGTCGCTTTTTAAAAAGCTTGCTTCGACTTGGTCGAATGCAAAAAAAGAAAAGAGTGTTAGAAGTCGATGGTGTGTGTGTGTGTGTGAGTGTGTATCCGAAGAAGTCCTCATGAGCCCGTGACCAATGACCGACACTCCGAGGAGACAGAGGAAAAACATAAAACATAACAATGGAATAAGAAAAAAAAACGCAAACTCAAATGCAAAGTATAGAGAGATAGTAAGAGAGCTGGTGAATAAAGTGAAAAAAAAAATGTAATTTTGGATTAAAAATTAAAAAAATTACCCAGGCTAAGCACAGTCTAAGCGCCACTCTGGTTACAAATGTTTACCCAAGTGCGTTTAGACTGTTTCTGTACTGGATCACCTTTCCAATTTTGTGAAAACTATTGAAAAATGTGAAAATGCCGCCAAGCTAAGCACAGTATAAGTGAAAATGTCGCACAGAATTATTTTCAAATGTTTAGACTGTGACTATACGGGAGCACTTTTTCAATTTTGTGTAAATTAGGCAACTATTTTTTTCAAATTGAATTCGAAATGAAATGACGATTGTTGATGCTCTGGAGATAAATTGATTTATGATTTACATTTGATTTGCTCAGATATAACAAGATAGCAAGAATAATGAAAGTTAAGGGGGTCTTCCTATGTGACGGCCTGTTTTTTAGGGATATTTTAGAATTTTTTTTCTACGACCAGTAAATAGTTAGAGCTTCAAGTTTTTTATCATTTATTAATACATATTTGGACAGTATAAATATAAAATTTCAGCTAAAAAAATTTAGTCCAACTAGAGTTACAGCGCTCTAAACACCCCCCCCTCAAAAAAAAGAGCTCCCACTGTCTCCACGATTCCGGCTGATCGGCTTATCTGACCAAAAAAAAATAAACGGCGTTTTAATTTGTAGGCTTAAAAGCACGGAATGATCTAGAATCAAATGAATACAAAAAAAATTGGATGTTTTATAGACATTTGAAATAAAAGTTGCAAATTAGGCGTTTTTTTTTTTAGTTTTTTTGCTATAAAAAATCGAAGTTTTGAAATTTTTGATTGATAATAGGTCATTCCATGCGTTTAAATATATTGAATGTGCCCTGTAAATTTCAAGTAATTCGGTCTAGCCGTTTCTGAGATACAATGGAGACAAGTTTGAAAAACACAGTTTTGAGAAAAACGCGTTTAAAGATAAAATGATCGTTGTACTATATACTATATGTATACTTTTTAAATGACTGTAACTCAAAAACTATTTGAGATATCGATTTGAAATTTTAATATGTTATTTTTAAAGGTATAATCTACTGAAATATGAAATAAAAAAAAATTCAATTTTTTCAACTCATCACATAGGAAGACCCCCTTAAAGTATTTGTAATAATATATTTGAAAAGGTTTCGAAATTTCTCGAATATTTCATTACGGTACGGGAAGTTCCAGCAATTTGCCTTAAGGCACGATGCCATACACCACTAGTTTTTACTTAAATGCCACCTTGTACAGTAACAAATAAGTTAGCAATAAAGTTCATGTTCCCTGAACGAAAACCATGAAATATTTTAGCCACTGGTATCGAATCTAAAATTTCTGAATGGATAGCCCACAGCTCTCACCACTATACCACGAAGAAGCCATAAATAAAAATAAATACAACTAACAATTTCCAGAAGTTTTTGACAAAAAAAATTTAAATAACAGTTTTATTTCCCAACTTTTTTCCATCATCGTCTATACATCATCGCCCTCGTGTGAATCTACCTCAAATGTGCAAAACAAAAAAAGACAGGCTCGTCGCAGTCTTCTACAAATTTCGTCTTTGTTGTATTTGTGAACTGTGCACATTTGGAAACCAGTTGTGCATAAAAAAAGCATAACAAAAGAAAAAACTTGCCCAGTGGTAGTGGTAATGGTAACCAGTTGTATAGTAGAATTCAAGAGAATGGTTGTAAGGGACCCAACTTCCGAAATAAATATGAAAACCTGTTATCAGGGAAAGGATATGTTTTCGACAGATCTTTGTAACTAAATGTTGGAAAAAAAGTTGATCGATTCCAATCAGAATCTATGCCGAGCATATGTACGTTGTTTAGTGTTTTACAAAAATCTACTGATTGCAGTTGACATCTACACCTAAATACTTTTCTAAATACAGTGCTTCCAACCTAACATTTGTTCCGACAATTTTTCATCGTTCTATTTACTTCCAGCCAGTTGCACAAATAAGTATGAGTCCTTTACAAATGAATCCTTTGTACTTTATTTTTACAGTTATAAAAGATCCTGAAATTCCAGACTACCTACACAGCGGGTTTCTGCAATATTTGCATCTGCCCTTTAAACCAGGCACAATAATATTTATTTGTTTACCTGAGGAAGGTCGAAAAACCTTGAAAGGGTGGATGGTGAAAATCTCTTTTTTATGCACATGTGAATGTAAGGTTTTGAAATAGATGTTAAGTTAAATCCTAAATAAAAAATGTTTTAAAAAATAATTTATTTTAAGAATTCTAAGGATGCCTTCGCAAGAAGTATAATTACTAAAAAATTTTCTGAAAAACTATTTGACAATTCAAATTAGATTTTGGATCTTCATGATAACGTTACACATATAACATGACAAAATAAAACAATTTGCATTACTGTCACATTAGTTTTTTTATTGAAATTAATAACTGTTTATGTATTTTTTCAACTATAATTTGTCATTAGAATACTAGTATAGACCTGAAGTTTTTCATTTTTTGTATTATTTTTTTAAATTTCTGAATGTCAAAATAATTAAACATTTAATATTTCAATTATAGTAATTGATAATATCATTTATTGAATTTACATTTCTCTTTATCACATAACGTTATTAGTTACAATAGAATATTTCTTTAGCCAAAAACATTTCATTTTTTGGTTAAGTCAATATGTATTTTTCTTATTTGTGATTAGTGTAATTTTTCGATTGCAAATTATGATTTATAATACCTTCTGAACCTTTGTTCTATCTGAATGAACATTGTGAGTCCAAAGTAAATCTTAAAACATTTTGTCTCGGAATTTTCAAAAACATTGACGCCAAAAAAATTGAAATATCTAAAATTTTGGTGTTTCGAATATGAACAGTGATTTTTAATACTGCTTATAACCTAAGTTGGATATTAATGCACACGTCGAGCCAAAAAAATTGAAAATCGGTTCAGTAGTTTAGGAATACATCGCGGACAAACATCATGAAATTTAATTACAAAGTCGTATAAGTTGTCTATTACAAGAAACGTTTTGTCAAAATATTCAAAATAAACCAAAAAAAGTAATCAGAAGAAGAATATTCAAATTTTGAACTTTTTTTGCATTTTCTTCAATATACAAAAAAAATGTTGAATTGAATTTAGAAGAAGATGTTCTTAATGAAAGAATTATCACAAATATGAAAAAATTTGGGAACATTAAATCAATATGAATAAATTCTAAAACACAAAAAATTTGGAAAACTTTACCCAAATATAATAATCAAATAGTGTAATTAAAAAAAAACTAGAAATTTAAAAAAATTCATTATCCATTGAATTATATCTTTGGTAAGCCAAATATAAATCATAAACCAATTTATCTTGAAGTTTCCAGAAACATTGACAACTGTCATTTCAAGGTCATAACTGTCAAAATAAATTCAAATTTCTAAAATTTTAATATTTTAAATATGAACTGAGATTTTTAATACTGCCTTTAATTTAAGTTGGATATTAATGCACATAATGAGCCAAAAAAATTCAAAATCGGTTCAGTAGTATATCGCGGACATACATCATGAAATTTAATAACAAAGTCTTTGAAATTTTATAGTAGAAGTTTAATAAAAAAAATAAGTGTTAATTTATGAAATGTTTTATTCAAATACTTCAAGTAAATCTTGAAATGTATTCATAAGAAAAATATATAAATTTTTAACTGTTTTAGCACTATATAATATAATTTTTCAATATAAAAAGAAAATGTTAAATTTAATTTACTAGAAGATGTTCTTGGTCTAAAGACCGAAATTTTGGAAAACACTTGAATATAATAAATAATCAAATAGTAAAACTTAAAAAATCTAGAAATTCTAAAAAAACCTTTATTATCAATTGGTTTACCCAATTAAAATTGAATATCTTTGGTACACAACAAATATAAACCATAAATCAATTTATCTCTGTTTCCAGAAATATTCACAACTGACATTTCATATTTTATTACTGTCAAAATTATTTGAAAATTTTAAAAATTCAATATTTTGAATACAAATAGAGATTCTTTATATTGCTTATAACCTAAGTTAGATATACATGCACACATTGAGCCAAAAAAATCAAAATCGGTTCAGTAGTTTAAGAGTACATCGCGAACAAACATCATGAAATTTAATAACAAAAAGTCGTATAAGTTGTCTATTATAATATTTCAAAGTGCACTCAACATAAACTATCTTGACTTGAGACCTATCCAATTCGTCTAATCGAATTCCATTCGACGTAGACGTACTACATACATATTTATTTCTTTCTTTCATTTCAACTGAATCGGTTTCTTTCTCGGTCGGTTTTGTATAGTAGCTCGTTGGCTGGGTCTTTCGCAATATGACGCTGTTTGTACTTTGTATAGATATATTTGTATATATACATAATATTTGTATGAATTTGTATGTATAGACTTGTATTTGTACGAAGCACGAGTGGCCGATCGTTCGCGCGAAGTGTAGAGGCCGCGTGACGTATATTTGTACGATGTATAGTAAAAAGCATTGAAGGAAAATTCGGGGATTAAAATACAAAATTCGGGAATTAAAATACAAAATTCAAGTCCGGGGGCATGTTCAAGCCTAGTATGTTTAAGCTCCTGTATGCACCATAAGAAGCTGCCAGAACCTCCAAAACTCGATGCAAATTTTTGGATAAAATACAAATGTTATGGTAATGATATGTTACGGGTCTATCTTCGTATGAGCTGATAGTAACAAACAGTCAAAAATCTATGTATTATAAAACTTAAAGTGCAAGGTTATCCAAAATATAGAGTCCTCTGAATTATTGTTTTCTATCATTGCTCTAGCCTACAAACATTATAGTAGGTACGTGTCCGCCTCTACAGGCACGTTCTGCGCATTTTGCGCGTCTCAAACACTAAACACGCACACAAACACACATAAAAATACATATTCAACCTTTCTACATGCTACATAGTCGTATTTCCTTTCCCCACAGTCAGTATTCGTATAATGATGTATATAAAGTAATAACACATTTTTAGACGGAGCGCTATGGCAGCTTTATTCATCTACATTGCTGAAATTGCCTTCGGACTTGTTAAATAAAATTAATTAGCATTATATTGATTCGTAAATGGATTTTTTTATAAATCATTTCATAGGCTTATCGAAATTATGAATTTCAGATTGACCATTGCAAAAATATTAAAAATACAGTTTTTCATTCAGTTATTTCTAATTTGAAAGGAAATAGAATAGATAAAAAAATTAACATATAGAGATTCATGTTAGGAAATAATAAGAAAGAAATTCAGGCATAAATATAGAGCTAAAAGCATAAGAATCAAGAAATAGAGATATAGATAGAAGGCACTAAATAGAAAAAGAAAGTGAGCATTACAATTAAAATTTGTCTTTTTATTATCTTGATATAATTAATTTTAAAATTAAAAATCAAATATTCTGTATGAAACTGAAAGATTGAAAAAAAAATAGAAAGTGTACAGAAAAAGGAATCTAGAAATAAATACAGACAGATAAAAATAAAGAGATACAAAATAGACAGATAAAAATGAATTTAATATATTGCAAATTATAAATTAAAATGAAATAATTAACTAAAATGTGACGAAATTAAAAATAAACAAAATAAAAGATTCAGTGTTAAAGAAATAAAATAATAGATGGTACTAGAGAGATAAATATAAATGTGAAATATAGAAAGATATAGATAAGATAAGAAAGATGTAGAGACAGGTAAGATAAGTATTAAATTGAATTAAATAATATAAAATGTGATGTGATCATAAATTAAGGAAAAATATAAAAAATAAGATTAAATGTGAAAAATAAGCTAAGTGTGAAAAACCTTTTAAAAATAATTGATTCATCATATTTCAAATTTATTATTAAAATAGATAATACTAAACTAAAACAAGTAATTAAAATGTGATAAAAAAAACTTGAGAAATAAAAAAAAAGAGAGGAAATAATAAATTTATAATAAATTTGTCATATTACATAATTTTGATTAATTTGCTAAAATAGATAGAAATAAAATTTCGCAAGAGGGAAACATACAGATAGAGATAATTAAGAGAAAAAAATAAAAAATCAGTAAGAAATTCAAGAAAGAGCAAAAAATAACTTAATATTAAGGAGATTATACTAAAGTATAATAAAATTTAATGAAAGCAAAATAACAGATTTAATGTCAAAAGGAGAAAAAGAGGGTGTGAGAGTGAAAGCGAAACATTAAAAAAAATTCATAAGAATACAATGAATTATACTAAAATAAAATAATTGATTCAAACAGCTGCACCACTAGATGTATTAGATACACAATAAATATAAATTAACATATCTTCTTATATATAAAAATGAATCGCAAAATGTGTTGGTAAGCACATAACTCAACAGCGCCTGGGCCAATTTGCCAATTCTTTTTTTAAATGTTCGTTGAAGTCCAAGGATGGTTCTTACGGCGAGAAAAAAACGAATATTGCCGGAAAACCCTAAAAACAAGCCCTTTTCTTTATCTCATACACACGTTTTCTAACTAAAACGTAGAATCAATTTTAGAGCTTTATTGCTATTATATAAAGTTCATGTTAAATCGCAAGCACTCACTGTATACTCCTTCTAAACGATTATTCGGATTTTGATAAATTTCTGAAGTTTGTTAAGGAAATTTTCTAGGATGAATGTAATTATAAAGTACTGGAATGTATGTGCAATAATGTAGAAATAAATGGAAAAAATTGCAAAAAACGACATGTCATTGTTTGCATTGAAAACAAATAAAAACTATCATCTGCCAAAAATTTCAATTTACTTATGAACCTAGACAGTATTAGTATATGTATAATAAATTATGATTATGAATAAGAAACATGTAATATCTACATATTATTGCAATGAAGCAGTTGAGATGTGCCAGAAATTAAAATAATATAAGATACAATATATGTATGGCAGATTGAATTAAATACATATGAACAGGATATGACAAATTAATTCACTTAAAATATGAAATTAAGTATTAATCAGGGCCGGTTCTACCTTTAATGCAACGCATGCTAGATATACGAGCGCACGCCTTAAGGGGCGCCAACACTAGATTCGGATATTAAATTTTCAATATAGTTTTTTTTCAAGATATAATTTCTTTGCATCTTTACTAATCTTTCCACAACATTCTTGAAATTCGTAAAAATTTCACTCTATAACAACAAATGGGAAAGTAAAGATGAATACATACAATTCTGCCCTCAGGAGAAGTTTAAGATGCAATTTTGAATGTATTAAATAATAAAAAATTAAATTATTTTAACCAACATGAAGTACCAGTGGTATAGTTATGGTTATGTTATACCGTTTAAAAGACTTCAATTTTAATTCAAGATTAATAGAGTGTTGGAATTGAGACTCATTTTATTTAAAGCAGTTCTACATTTAACATCGCTCATATTATAAATGTATATGTATTTTGGCGTGAAGAGTAATTTAAAAAACAATAATTATTATTTTTAGGTAAACGGTAAATATTAGTATATTATTTGAAAAATTGAAGACATGGGTACAGGACAACGTCTGTCGGTCATCTAGTTGATAAAATAAATGTTGAAATGTTGATCGTCATTTTAAAAGTTACTAAGTCTCTATATTTTTGATTGATCTTTAAATTCACAAATGTCGGCCAGGCTATGATCTTTTTCAACAAAAAATAAAAAAACAAGTTAGTGTATATATGATATAGTGCAAAATTATGTGCCTTGCGCTAGCTACTGATATCCACTGATGATGACATAAAATACTATGTCGAACGTTTTGGAAAAATTAAAGATTAACTTCTAAATCTTTGCCTTTATTTGATGTATTGCCCTTGAAGAACTTACTCATAAATATAATCTATCTAGCCTCATATTTCTCATATCCAACTAATTATTTTGACTCTGCATAAAAATTCACACCAACCCTCCATCTATTACAACCGAGCTAGTGACCTGCCTCTCCGCCGCTGCAACGTCGCCCTCCGCCTTTCCTTCCACATCCATCCGCAAAGCCAACGTCGCCTGACGTCACGCGAAACACGCTCGTCGCTCGATACTAGAACGAACCAACGAGTACCCAACAAGAGAGGCGAAAGACGGGCCGATCGAACGCACGAACCTCCGCGCATGCCCGGCGAACCGGTTGGACGGATGACCGAGGACGAAGAGACGGAGGACGGAGAATATTATATACAGTTGTGTTTAAACAGACGTGTTTAGGTGGCTCTGATGGGTACATGGGTGTGTATGGGTGTATGGATTGAACACGATCACGAACCAATACATTGCAGGAGGTAAAGAATGCATATGGGACGAGTTGTAGGTATGCATTGGTGTGGAAGAATTGTGTCGAGCGTTGGCGGTCGGGGTGAGGTCCTGGGGCATAAAATTTATTATAATCAACTAATATAGGGTATGCCATCTTACATTTTTCATTTTCATTTTCATTTTTTTTTTCAACGGTCAGCCGAGGCTTTTTTCTTCATTTTTGAATGAAATTATTAAACGAATTAATTTCATTATGAACCGAAAGGATTGTACTTTCAAATAAAAAAAGAAATTTGAAAAAAATATTCAGTAGTTTTTCAAATAAAAATAAAACTACTTGGCAGACCCTATATATGTTGTACCAATTAAACTTTAACCAATCATAGTAGAGTCTAAGAGAGTCCAACAGGGCTATTTTTGAATAAATTCTTGCTTGTATTATTACTTGTCTATTGTAAGATTAGATTAGATAAAACGAGGGATTTTATGAATTCTTTCATGCAATCTACTTTTGTTGAGAAAATTATTTAATCTTTATAGAGATTAAAATCTCCTCACGATTCGATATTTCTGTAAAGAAAACATATAAAGTATTATACATCGTTAGAAAGGTCGCAAAATTCTTAGTTTTTTTCCCATATATCGCAACTTCGAATTCCGAACGGTGTGGCCTACAGGCAAGTTGCTGTCGTAAAATTTCAGGAAAATCGGTAAATCTCGAGAAAATTATATGAACACACTTAAGCATTTATATAACATTTTATTCATAATTTTATTCTGTATCTTTCGTACGAACAAATAGGTTTGGTTTCAGAAAGCATGCTCCTTTTCATACTTCTAGCTAATATTTGAGAGTTAAAACAAATGAAGTCGATAAATACATTAAAATCACGTCTACTTGATTCATTTCGTAATCAGCACTTGAAGACATTTTTAACTTCCCGTAGGGTAGTTTTAGCAATGGCCGAAAATCGAAAATGAAAATTTTTGCATTTTTCGACGTTTTGAAGGTTTTTGAACATTTTACTGGCATACCTCAGAAAAAATGGATGTGTGTGTATGTGTTTTGTATGTCTGCATTTTTTCGTCCACGTTTTCGGGCGCACGGATCAATCGATTTGAATGGTTTGAAAAACATTCGATTCATTTAAGGAGATATGCTGTTTAGTTTTTGGCAAAGGCAGGTCCAGCCGTTACGGAGATACGGAGCAAAGAGTGCAGAAAATACAAATCGAGTTTTTGAGAGAACGCAGTATCGGATTTGAATGATCTGAAAAAAACATTCAATTTGTAATGATTGGGAAATGAGGTGTTTTGTTTTTGGCAAAGACAGGTCCCGCCATTTGGAAGAAACAGAGCTAAATGTGCAAAAAATTGCAGTTTTTAAGTGAACTAAGCGTTCGATTTAAATGATCTAAAAAACTTTCTGCTTGTGTTGAACAACAATTGCTTTTGAGGTTAAAAAATTATTACATCTTTTTTTTTCCATAAAATGTTTTTGTAATTGTTCTAGATTAAAAATTCAAACTAGTTGGTATTGGTATTAGAGGCAAGTTACATGATCTTCCTGATATGTGTAAATGATAATCGATTTAATCAATAAAAATAAATTAATTTATGAGTGATTAAAAGTATTCTGAGTGGATTCATTACACAGAATTGAAAACGAACACACACTCTATCGTTATACCAAGTAAATCGTCTAATTTTAATTTTAACAAACGTCAAAAAACTACTCATTTTCCCAAACTTTGATAATTTTTAAAATTAAACTACTTGTCGTAAGGCCGTAATATTTCAGTA
>NW_020539727.1:18675577-18705440 GCF_003426905.1 Ctenocephalides felis
TATTTTTAAAATAAATACATCTTCATTTCACTCTTTTGCTTAAAATTCAAAGAATAATTTTTTTTTCAGAAGTGGAATGGGTCGCAAAATGGTATTTTTAAAGTAATACAAAAAATAAAAACAAATATGAAACATATTCTGTGATATAAAAAATACATTTGTTACCAAAAAGCTCTCTGTCTAACGAATCAGAAGTGGGATGAATCGCGTAATAGCATTTCCAAAATAATTCGAAGAATAAAAACATATTCTGAATCTAAAAAATATATTGGTTATCATAAGTATTAATATCTTACGCCCGATTTGGCTTTCAGCTCTCTGTCTAACGCGCCAGAAGTGGAATGAGTCCCTACCGACTCTCAAAACTGATTCAAATCAGGATTGAAAACTAATAAAAATCTTTACTATTACAAAACGTTTTGCACAAACAATCCTTTATCAAAATAATATTTTTTAAAATCCTTCAAAATTTGCATACTCCATTTCACTAATATTATTTATATTAATTTCTATTGCAGGTTCTAATGACATTTAATATTTGCGATGATCTACATCTTGATTTTTTGCAATACTACGACAGCAGCAGCATTTATGACATCAAAAGGATTTAATTGAAATAAAAATTGGGAAAACACTGTTGCAGGTAAGGGTTTCTTTTTGATTATTGTATTTCTTTGGTTTTTATATTTACTTTTATGAATTAAGACATGTCCGAGTATGGAAAGATAGGAGGACAGAAATTCCATTATCTTTTACAATACCCAAACATCCCTTAATGCTTAATTTTTATTATCCACCTAAAGATTTCATCAAAATCGAACCGAAAATTTTAAAATCTGAATCACAACACTTATATCCTACCCTCTACTAACACTTAAAACATTCAAGAGAAGAATTGTTGGAACACATGGTCATCAATAGACCTTGGTCGATCCAAAAAGTTAATCATCAATCACAGCCCTTATTATATTTAATATATTATTACCTTTCCAAATAATTTGCAAAGACTAGAAAATACTAAAAACACAAAGAAATATAATAATACTTTATTCACGCCCCCCGCGGTTAAAACTTAGTCTAAACTAAAAAAAAAATTAAATATGACTGTATGTACAAATCGCAGTTTTAAGTAGACTCATTGTATGTGAGCTTGTTTTGTCGGTTATAACCTTGACCATGAGTCGTTTTTTATTATTGAACAAGAGCCTCTTGCCCTGTTGTTTTGTTTATCTTGTCACGTCCTACGACGTGCTTTTTGTGATACTTTTTTGTGCCACGACGGCTTTCGAGTTCGCCGACGTTTCGGCACATCATCATCAGTTATTGATTGATAAAAGGAGGATATCGAGCGGGAACTCTGCAGTTCCCGAATATCCTGACAGGTTTATGTTTCGCGCTCCTTTTTTATTTTGACTTCGTCTCCGAGGATGGTTGCAATTTCGCCCTGCATGAAGGCCCATGGAACAGTGCTGTTGGCAAGGGGGCACTTTTCTCCACTTGGACAATAGACCTGGGAAAGGAAATAATTAATATAAAAGTATAAAAGAACTATTTTATGTATATGGACTCGCGGGGTTGATTTTGCTAAAAAAAATTATTGTAAAAATTGCGTGTCATTTCTCCTCCTTACCTCCGATCCCGAGCCCTGTCTCTTAATACTATCCCTGGAGCAAGGGAAGCAGAATTTGTGATGTCCGATCGACGGGCACTGCACAAAATGCGTGTCCTCCAATCGCTCCTGGCAAATCGTGCATTTCAATGTCGGATTTCCCGAGCCGGGCGGCGGGGGTGCTCCGGCGCCCTGCGGAGGGACACCTGTACCCGGTTGGGCGCCCAAAGGGGTGCCTCCGCCTCTTTGCTCCATGGATCCGGCGGAGGAGTCCTGGGGTTGCTGCTGCTGTTTGACTTCCTGGAGGGGCTGGGTTGGCGCTTCCTGTGGAGGCCACTCCTTCGCTGGAGGTCACTGTTGTGGAGGATACGTGGCGGGAGCCGGAGGAGCGGCGACCACTCGAAGAACCTAGATAAAGGATACAAGATTAGTAAAGAATAAAAATAAGGAATGATAATGGGTCTAAGTATTGAACCTTGTGGAATTCCGAATGTAATATTTATAGAATAAAATCCTGTTTGATAAATAAGATCAAAATAAATTTGAACAAGCTTTCTTCCATCTACTATCTTTTCCCCTACCTGAAGAGTTTGGAGAATGTTGCGATCCCCTACTGGCAGACCTCACAGGGGGGCGGAACGCCCTGAGGAGGCCCCGGAGGACTAGGTCCGCCACTGCTTGTAGAACTTCTGGGACTTCCTGGAGGCAAAGCATCAGCCACTGACATTAAAGCCGCCATTGGACTTTGTTGAGGCTGCTGGGACAGCATTTGTTGCTGCTGTTGAGGATTTTGGACACCTGATTGATCAACACCAACTGCAACTGCGCTCGCAGAAACTGATACTGGTACTAGAGGTATTGCTGATGGATAACCTGGAAGAGATAAAGGATTGTTAGATCGGTTAGATGGAAATTCGATTGAATATTTGGCAAATTTGTGCGAAATTACATGAACTACAGTATTGTCTAACATTAAAAGGCCCTAGGAATTACAAATAGGTACTGCTCTTGTACAAGTATAGAAGAGAGTATGGGTGATGGTTAAATTGGAAGAGATAGAGGATTGTTGAATTGGTTGTAACTTTTGAACAGTTGATGGAAAATCGATGAAATATTTGGCAAATTTGTGCAAAATTAAATAATCTATAATATTGTCTCACATCATAATGCCCTACAGTAACTAGGTATACTTTAAAATAGCAATTGAAATAAGATAATTGTATGTGCAAGCTGGAGCTACATTTTTATCTTGCATCGTGTATAAATCATAAACCGTTCGGTTAATTTAAATGAGGTATGAAGCAAATTTGTTCCAAATTGAATAAGCAACAACTTTTGCTAACAACAAAAGCCTCTACAGCAACTCGGTATACTTTAAAATCAACATCAAATATTGCTACAGAATTCTGTACTTGTTTCATAAGAATCTAAAACTTCAAACCGTTTCAAACAATTCTAATAAAAACAATTGAATACTTTAATACTTTAATAATTAATTTATATTTTTATTTTTATTTTTTTTTAAATTTTTTCTATTTTTCTCAAACCTTTAATCAAGACGTCCGCGGTTCGTATCCCTGCATTAGTGTCAGGGCTAGTGGACTTGACTTTCTCATTCGTCTTATATTGAATATCGTACGGGGTGCAACTTCGCCAATTTTGTTGTTGCTGTTGCTGTTGTTGTTGTTGCTGTTGTTGCTGTTGAGAATTGTTGGTGTTGCTGGTGCCATTGCTGGTCGATCGGAGGGTCAGCAACTCTATACGCGGGGAAAAATCATATTTAGATAAAAGATATAGACGCGAATTGAAGGAAAATGAGTATAATTTAAGATAAAATATAAGAAACGACTTCGGAGAAAAATACATATTATAAATATAATTTTATATATATATATATATATATATATATACATTTATAATTATTATGTAACTTTCCTCCACGATCCGACTATATATTATTTATTCAGGAATAACAAATCTGTCCTTGTTTCGCGAATAAATAAATTAAACATTGTCGATTTGTGCTAATTTTTAAAATATACACCTGTCTATCAGAATAGCAAATAATAATGTAATGCGAAGAGCCTTGTATTAAATTTTGGAAAATTTATGGGTCACTAAAGAAGAAATGGATATCTGTATAATTAAATTAGGACAAAAAGTAAATGCACATGTATTCTAAACTAAACTCATAACATAAATATTTTTGCTCATTAGTATAATTTTATTAGTAATATTTTTTTAATATACCGTAATTAATTATCTTGATTAACGGACGAATTGCATTTTAATTTAAAATTAAAATTACTAAGCTTTTTATAGTTTAATAATATATTAAAAATATATGCTTTTTAGTCGTATTGTTTGAGACTTGTTAATTTTATAAACAATTATCAATTGTTAAGATTTTCGACCTACTTTACTTTTTTCCCTAGTTTTTCCAAAAACTATGCCAATGTTAGATTTTGTTTCAGTTAGGTTTACAATTGCCAACCAATTTACGTTTTCATATAATTTGCAACATTTTCAGACGATCTAAAACATTTTGAGAGTATGTAAAACATTTTTACATTATCTAGAACATTTTCAGATTATCCATAACATTTTTAAACCATTCAGAACTTTTTTTTAGGCTATCTAGAATATTTTAAGATGATTTAGACTATTTTCGGTATATTCAGAGCATTTCCAGATTCCAGACCATCTCGAACATTTTCAGAGACTATTTTAAGGTGATTTAGACTATTTTAAGGTGATCTAGGCTATTTTGAGGCGATTTAGAATATTTTAAGGCAATATATGCTATTTTCAGACAATCGGAACTAAAAAAACTACACAAAATGTGTACACATTATTAAGATCTCCATAAATATATCTGATAATTTGATGTGCATATGTCCAATAAGCATCTTGGACCGCCAAATGGCATTTTTTAAACTTATTTTTATTGAAAGTCCATAACCGCTGGACCTGCCTTCCCAAAAATTTAATCAGTTCTTCATCTTAAAATGTTTTTTGAATTATTAAAATCGGACGCTCCGTTCTCTTAAAAACTGAGTTATCGTTTTTGGCACTTTTTGCCTCGTATCTTCGGAACGGCTAGACCTGCCTTTGCCAAAAACTAATCAGCACGTCTCATTATCAATACGAATCGAATGATTTTTGAATTATTCAAATCGCTTCATCCGTGTTCCTGAAATCGTCGACGAAAATTTATTTCCGCGCACACACACACACATACATCCATTTTTTCCAAGGTATGCCAAAATGTTCAGAAACCTTTGAAACGTGAAGATATATAAAAAAATTTATTTTCGATTTTTTGCGATTACTATAACTTGCCCTACGGGAAGTTAATTAATATATTGAAATATTATTGACTTGATTATTTACACAAAAGGCAAGATGCCACTTACAACTAGTAACTAGTACATTTGTCTCTTTCCAATAAATGATTTTCACCGAAATGTACATCTTGAATAAATTTTATAATTTTTAATACCAGTTTAATGGATTATTTCAAGGAACTTTAAGCTTTATCATGGAAAGGTTTGTGTTTATGAATTTGTGTGTGTGCGCGGATACAAATTTTCGTCGGCGATTTCGGGAACACCGATCAACCGATTCGAATAATTCGAAAAAACATTCGATTCGTATTGATAAGGAGACATGCTGATTAGTTTTTGGTATAAGCAGGTCCAACCATTTCGAAGATACTGATCAAAAAGTGCAGAAATTCCCATTAGATCCTAGACATCCGCTCATAGAGTTATGCGTGAGCATGTCGTTAGTAGTTACAATAAATAAAAGACTTACACATTACATAGAATATATTTATGAACAATCAGACGGAATTTACAATAAAATGCAAGTGTTTTCTATAATGGTTGAATTGAGACTGCCCATGAACTGCCCTTGCTCCTCTGTGGCGGAAACAGTGTTGCCAAAGGGGTACCACAGTGTTACGAATCCTTTAGTGTTACCACATGTTGTTTTATAATAAGGGATGAATCCGAGAGATGGCATAACAATTGGTTGGCGCGTCACCGCAATTTGCGTTAGTAGATAAGAAAGTCAAAACTGATTGGGTTCGAATCGTTTTTTTAAATATTGTTTATGTTTGTATAGTTGATACTACATGAACCATAAAATTGTTAACTCACTGCATACATTTCGCGAACGAAAAATTGATGCATTTGATATAAGATATGTTCATTCTAACAATAAGTCCGCTTAATTAGATTTTGTTTATATATATTTCATTCAAACATATACAAACAATGTCATCTAATCTAATAAGTTTTCACATTTTGTCTACTAGGAACAAATCCTTCACTAATTTTAAATCGGCCCATTACTCCGTTTACTCTGTTTTCCCAGTATTAGCTTTGACCGTCGTCCTACCGTCTGTTTGCCCACGCTTGCGCATTCGCAGACACGGTCTGGCGCTCTCTTCGGGGAAACAAAACAATCGGCGGCCGTTTGTTACTGCGGCGACGTTGCCTGATTCGAGCAGTCGTTGTCGGGGAATTTAGATACACAGATACAGGATTTAAAAATTAAATACCACCAAAGGAAATGGATCGGGGTGATGATGAATCGATTTATGTTTGATGTTTGTTTGATTTTGACCACAACGGAAATGATTGAAAATAATAAGTGATGAATTGAAACCGCATTTTTATCGATACAACATGGTAGTACAGTAGAACCTCGATTAACCGGACTACTTGTTGTCTATAGGCATCTGGATAATCGAAAATCCGGATAATCCAAAGTATGAAGAATAATTATGTGTATTTATTATAAATACTAAATACATACATAGATATCAACGAAAATCAATGTTTAATAAGAAATTAACAATTCCTTATGTATGTCATATATATTTTTTTAGATTGCATTACATACATATACTGAACTGCAACATAAATCGAGAAAAAATTCGAATTGTAAGTATGTACATACATATAATTCTGTCGCGGTTAGTAGTCCGGATAATCGCAAATCCGTATAACTGAGTTCCGGATAATCGAGGTTCTACTGTATATTGTTTAGTATTGATTAAAAATAAAAGTGTCTTGATATTTTCAACAGCCCCAAAGAAAAGTTCATATTCTTGCCAGAAAATCCGACTTGCTCTTGCATTTTGTTTTCTTAGCATTTCCAGTCTCAAACTTTCCACGCTAAATATGAATAAGCGTTTTGCAACTTTTCTTAAGAAAAAATGTCTCTTGAACCTAGTTTCTTAAGGTTTTTAATAATTAATTTAATATTAATAGAAAGGTATATTCGTATATTGTAAGATTTCGGTCAATTTTTGAGAGATCTGATAAAGTTCTGTTCATTTTAACGGCAACTTAAAAATGTCTTGAACTGGTTTTATATAATCTGATACATCTGGTCATCGTTAAACGGAAGTCCGTTAACTGGCACTCCGAAACTTATACACAGGAATTTGAGTTCACTCATATGTATAGTTTAAAAAAATTTTTTCTTTATTTTCGACACTATGGATCAACCGATTTAAATGAGTTCTAAAATTTCCAAAGTTATCAAAAAAAATTATATCCGCACATACATCCATTTTTTCTAAGGTATGCCAAAATATTCAGAAACCTTTGAAACGTAAAGATATATACAAATTTTCGTTTATGATTTTTTTTACTATTACTATAACTTACCCTAAAGGGAAGTTAAAATTTTTTTTCAAGAATTTTTTCACGATGCCATACACCACTATTTATGTTTATTTCTGAATTAATGATCTAATTCGACTTGTAGTGAAGTTAACAGTATGTAATGCATACATAAATAATAAGAAAATGTACATTTAAACTATATACATTCAAATACTTATATTTGATTTTTGTTGACATTTGTATACATTTTTTATAAACATTTTTTTTAGTTTATTTATATTTGGCGTTTAAATTTTTTCTTGTAAGTTCGGTTTACAATTGTCTTTCCGTAAGTTTTAAATTTGTTAATCATTAATTAACTTCCCGTAGGGTAAGTTATAGTAATCGCAAGAAAATCGAAAAATAAATTTTTATATATCTTCACGTTTCAGAGGTTTTTGAACATTTTGGCATACCTTAGAAACAATGGATGTATGTGTGTGTGTGTGCGGATACAAATTTTCGTCGACGATTTCGGGAACACGGATGAAGCGATTTGAATAATTCAAAAAACATTCGATTCGTATGAACAAGGAGACGTGCTGATTAGTTTTTGGCAAAGGCAAGTCTAGTCGTTCTGAAGATATGGGGAAAAAAGTGCTAAAAACGGTAACTCAGTTTTTAAGAGAACGGAGCGACCGAATTTAATAATTCAAAAAACATTTTACTTGCATTTACAAGATGAACTGAACTGATCAAATTTTCAAAAAGGCAGAACTAGCGGTTTTGGAGATCGAGTAAAAAAAGTAAAAAAAAGTGCCATATGGCGGTCAAAAATGATCATTAGACATATGCACATCAAATTATCATATATTTTTTTTAGAGATTTTAACAGTAAGTATAAATTTTGTTTACATTCCTATGGGTTCCGTACCAATGTTTACGCGTTGGACGGCGACGCGGCGCATACGTGCTTCGATATTTCGTCTTTATGTAGTTAAAGCAGTTTCCCTGCTTTGAAAAAAAGTTAAGAATTTCCCCAATATATCAAAATGGAGAAAACATTTTTTTTTTTTCAAAAAAAAAATAATTTTTTGTCAAATTTATAGTTTCTCAAAAATCTAATATTTTCGAAGAATTTTCTTCAAAAATATTAATCGTTTTAAAAAAAAATATAAATTTTTGGTACGGGAAGTTCCAGCAATTTGCCTTAAGGCACGATGCCTTAATTGCCTTGAGACAGAATTCCACTTACAGCTAGTTTAGAGATGACAATAATAAGTACAAATTTTGTGTACATTTATATGGGTTCTATACCAATGTTTACACATTTCGAGTCTAAAACATCTATGCAGGGTGATTGCTTCAAAACAGTAAATGGGAAGTTCCTGCTATTTCCTTGAAGGCACAACAAGTACTTCCTTTCCACTTTCGTCCCCAGCTCTCGGTCTATCCCAACCAACGGAATAAAACCGATAGCACAGATAGAATGTGAAACACAGCGCCGCGGCACGTTCTCGGCGACCTAGCGGCAAGTAGCGGACGTCGACTGATATGAGCCAGCGCAACACACACACCAAACGTGCCTGCGTGTGACGTCAGAGGCGAATATCCGTTGCCAAGAACGTGAAGAAGTGAGGCCGACGGAACGACCGACCGAACGACCGACCGAACGACCGACTGAACGACCCAACGAACGGCCGAATCGGTTAGCGAGTTCGAGCTAGTGTTAGAAGTATCGAGGCAAAAGATCGATATTGAGTACTTTAAAAAGGATCTAATCAAAATATCGTTGCCAAAAAAATATCGTGGCGAAAGTATAGATAGTACTCAATATCGAATTTTGAGTACTTTTCATAAAAATCAAACATAAGTGCAAGAAAGATCTAAAACTAATTAAATATCATATCACAATATTAGAATGAATTCTATTGCTCGTATCTGATGTGTTAAATCAGAATCATTTTCAATATTGTAAAATTTTAACAGTAATTTTTCAATACTAATTTCAAATTCAATCATTTTTCAAAAAAAAAGACAAGTTATAATAGTTGAGTATTTTTTATTAAAACAATATAATAGTCTGATACTGTATTCAAAAAGCAATACTTTTTAAGTATTTTTAAGTACAATAATATTTTTAATATTTTTAAGTAAAATAATATTTTATAATTGTTGAATATTTTTATATGAATAATTTTAGCAACTTTAAAAAGTCGTTACATGTTTACATAAAAGTGCAATATGAAGCTCTTTGGAAAGCAATAAACATTCAGTTTAATGACGGTCAAGATAATATTTCGCCACTTGTAGAGAAACATCCCTTCGGAGCGATGGGATTTAAAGTTTAAATGGTTCCGAGAAACTCAAACCCATATGTTTGCATGTCGATATTCAAAAATTTCAATACATGAGTATTTTGCATAAAAAAGAATCGAAATATAATTATTTCAAATAATAATACTCATCCATTTCAATATATTAGTATTTTTCGTAAAAAAGAATCGAAATATAATTATTTCAAATAATAATACTCATCCATTTCAATATATTAGCATTTTGCGTAAAAAAGAATGGAAATATAATTATTTCAAATAATAATACTCATCCATTTCAATATATTAGTATTTTATTATTTTAAATAATCATACTTCGATTGTTGAATATGTTTTTATAAAACATTTTGGTACTTTAAAAAACCGTTTCATTTTACATAAGAGTAATAAATAAACATCTTTATTTATTAGTGTGGTCATATTCATTTTGGGTTTTTGAGCAATAAATTCTGAGACTAATGACCCTTCGGGATCATTTTTTGACACTTCTTTGAATAATTATGACCACCTAGAGGGACTATTGCTTTGCATTTGGCAATGAGTGGTGTCAATAGTTGGTCGATGAGTGGTGGTAATAGATTACGCTGTCGATTCTTTTTGAGTACTATCGACGAAAAGAATCGATATTGGCAAATAGATCGAGCTAAAAAATCGATACCAAACGTACTCACTATCGACCACAAAGTATCGATATTTACTCAGTACTCGATATTTTGTTCTAACACTAGTTAGCGAGTGGTTAAGAGATGATCTCGCGCATGGCGCATAGCTGTACGTGTAGCGTGACTTGCGACGACGACGACGATGACTACGTAGTCAGAGCAGGAGGAGGAGTGATGTGTGTGAATGAAATTTTGGATACGAGATGAATCATCGATTAGTAATCTATTAAAGACCGTGACTTTATTGCCAAATTTTTATTAGTATTCCGGATCTGAAAAGCTTAACTAGTTGTAAGTGGCATTTTGCCTTAAGGCAAGTTGCAGTAACATCCTTGAATCGACTCACACATACACAAAAAACTTTGGTATCATTCGATTCAAAATGACTCAGAAATATAAAATTAACAAATACGATTTTTTCGCAAAAACAAAATATTCTTCGAGAACGTAATAAAGCCTCTTAGTCGTCACCAGTTGACGAATATATTCGTCATGAAAAAGCGGCTGAATTTTCTGTATTAACGAGTTTACTCGTATAAAACAGTAACGTTTATTCAAATTATATAAAACTAGTGGGGCGCATGACATCGTGCCTTAAGGCAAATTGCCGGAACTTCCCGTACCGTAATTAAAAATCTTGGTACGGAACCCAAAAAAAATTACACAAAATGTGTACACATTATTAAAATCTCTATAAAATATCTAATAATTTGATGTGCATATGTCCAATGAACATTTTTGACCTCAAAATGTCATTTTTTTACTTTTTTTTGCTAGATCTCCGAAATCGCGAGACCTGCCTTTATGAAAATTTGATCAGTTCTTCATTTTGTCAATACAAATAAAAGGTTTTTATTTAAAATCGGCCGCTCCGTTCTCTTAAAAACTGAGTTTCCATTTTTGGCACTTTTTGCACCGTATCTTCGGAACGGCTAGACCTGCCTTCGCCAACAACTAATCAGCACGTCTCCTTATCAATACGAATCGAATGTTTTTTGAATTATTCATATAGGTTAATCGGTGTTCCCGAAATCGTCGACGAAAATTTGTATCCGCACACAAACACACACACACGTACACACACACACGTACACACACACACGTACACATACATTTTTTCTAAGGTATGCCAGAATATTCAGAAATCTTTGAAACGTAAAGATATATAAAAATTTTCATTTTCGATTTTTTTGCGATTACTATAACTTATCCTACGGAAAGTTAAGAAAAATCTGATAATATGATTTGCATACGTTCGATGCATATTTTTGACCGCCAAATGGCATTATTTTTTACTTTTTTTTATTCGATCTCCAGAAACGCTGGACTTGCCTTCCTTAAAATTTCATGAGTTGTTCATTTACTCACACACACATACATCAATTTTTTCTAATGCATGCCAAAATGTTCAGAAACGTTTGAAACGTAAAGATATATAAAAATTGTATTCACATCTACATACACACAAAAATTCTGAACATTCCTGAACCAAAAGCTTACAATTTTTTAATCTATAAATTTTTAATATTTACTATATGTACAAATGAATTAATTTATTTTGCAATAATTTACCTCGTCGCTTGATATTGTATTTAATTCCAAATTGAAAAGTATGTGACATTTTGCCTTAAGGCAAGTTGCATGAACTTTCTAATATGTGTATTTGTTTTTAATTATTGAGAACGTGTCCTAACCGGGCGTTATGGATTTTTCAAAATCGTTTCGGGATTTTTGCCGAAACGATTTTGCACTTATCCACTAATTTGAAAAAAACGTCTAGGCACTAAATGACTCTTGAATTTTATAGATAGGTGGTGCAATTGAGAAAACGTTAATAACATTAAAAAAAAATGGGCCAAACGATTCAGAATGACTTGCAACGTCAAAAAAACAAACACCTCATTCGGAAACTTTTATTTATCAAATCTGTTCCAATCAAAACCTCAAATAGAGATAATATCCATTCCACCGCTATCACTTATCTCCTTATCGCTCGTCAATTGAACTTTAGATAGAAGTGTCCTTAATTATGTTATTGATATTTTCCTCTTATCGAATTCCCCGATAAGTCTATCTTATCTTATATGTTATATTTTATTAGAAGAGATACAAAATTGAAAGTACACAATATCAATATCGTACTCGTCGTCGTCGTCGTCGTGTTTATTTCGAAGCAAACAGAATTAGATAAGAGCAATGTAGGAACAAATGATAAGACAGATAAAAATAATTTATATTTAAACATTAGAGAAAAAAAATGTTTTATCGCCGAGAGATAAGGATAAGGCCGCCGTGATAAGAGATAATGTTGTGCTGCGTTGTTGATGGAAAGTAATGAGAATTTGTAATGGAATCTTATAAGAAACTAGATAGAATTTGTGATTTTTGGATAGAATCTTATAAGGAACAAATTAAGGAATTATATAAGAAGCCACACATTGTTGAATGGCTTGCTCTCAAAATTTAATAAAAATACTACTTGTCTCTATATCCCAAAAATATTTTCTACTATCGTTGCAATTTTTTTCAATTCATTTTTGCAACAGTGCAGCCTCGTGGCGTATTTATTTAAAAATATTTTATCATTACCCGATTGCATGAGCAACGTTGTTGCAATAAACATCACGGATCCTTATCACTTATTTTATGTCCAACTTATCAATTGTAGCTAAAACTCGGTGCATAATTTGTGCTACAATGTTGCTATAATAGTCGACTTGCATGCGAGTAATCGATATCTATATGTAAAAGGTTTATGGTATAGAAGATTATTAAATTTTTGCCACAACTTTGCCAAATATTTCCCTTACATCCGACAACCATTCCAAAAGACATACAACAAATTAACTCCGTACTATAATTAGTATAAAGGTCAGAGATTTATACCGCACAACTGTTAATTTTAAATTAAATCCATTCGTTTCGTTAACGGATTCCAATGGCATTCCACGGTTTTATTCCACTTGTTATTTCATATATTTTTTTTATTTACGGACCGGTTGTTCAAAAAATATAGAAAGTCATATTATGTATTCGGAGTGTGCGGTTGTTTAACGCCGAATATGAATAATTCAAAAAATATATGTTATTTTTGTTATTACATGATGAAATATCGCGCATAACTTATTTTTCGAAATGTGGGAACTGTTGCTTAATAGTAAGGAAATATAAAAAACTAGTGGTGTATGGCATCGTGGCTTAATGTATATTACTTGAACTCTCTGTATCAGAAATTTATTTTTTTTGAAAAATCTTTAATTTTTTTTTAAAGCTAAAAATATTAGATTTTTGAGAATTTTTGAAAAAAAAAACTTTTTTGAATAGTTTGATTTTTTTGGCAGGGTAGACCTGCCTTCGCAAAAATTTCACAAGTTCTTAATTTCGTCAAAACAAATAATTATTTTTGAATCATTCCACTTTTATAAGAAATTACTATTGCTACTACTAACGATGATTTTTAATTGGAATCTTATAAGAAACCTCTTCTAGTTAGTAGAATTTCTTAAATTTAAATAAAATTTTATAACAATATATCAATTAACAATTAGAAAATTAATGTTAAATAAATAAACTGCGCAACTGATAGCAAAATTATATAGAATTTAATGAGCAACTATTACTAATAAATAGATAATAGAATTTGTGATTTTTAAATGAAATTATAAAAAAAAAATTATTATCCAACTACTAGTAGAAATTTCACTAATCCAAAGTGAAAGAATTTGTGATTTTTAAATAGAATAATAGAATTTGTGATTCTTAAACGGAATTTTGTAATAATTTACTATCTAAATACTATCACTACTAATTGGATAGTAGAATTTGTGATTTTTTAATGAAATTTTATAAAAATAAATTATTATCGGACGCTCCGTTCTCTCAAAAATGGAATTATTATTTTTCACACTTTTTATCCCGTAACTTCGAAACGGCTGGACCTGTCTTTGCCAAAAACTAATCAGCACGTCTCCTCATCAGTAGGAATTCAATGTTTTTTGAATTTTTCAAATCGATTGAATCGCGTTCTCAAAATCGTCGATACAAAATTGTATCCGCACACACGCACACACACACATCATCCATTTTTTCTAAGGTATGCCAAAATGTTCAGAAACCTTCGAAACGTAAAGATATAGATAACAATGTTTATTTTAGAATTTTTTGCAACTGAAAGTTAAAAAATTGGCCAAATTTGCTTCAAATAAATATAATTATGGATAGTAATTGAAATAGTTTACGAATTGTTGTGAAATTTCAACAAATTTGATGTCTAATATTACTCTAAAGTATTTTGTTCTTTTTTTCACAATATTCTACTTATTTTGTTAGTGATTTTTACACAAACATCTTTTGCAATCTTTAGTAAACAATTTTTAATAAGCCAAATCGACTAAAATATCTTTGGACTACCAACTTATTACATTGCTCCAAAGTCTTCCCAGTTTCCAAAAACTTTTTAGACATGTTTTTTGACTTCTGGTGGATTCTAACGATTTCTAATAAGATTCATATTGGTTTTCTCAACATTTTAGGTTAATCCAAAACATTTGCTAATATCTCTTTTATGAAACAACGGTCTTGGTAAATCAAAAAAACAACCTGGTTAAATTTTGGACTTTCTGTTGTAGTTTTTCAAAACTTTGAGCAAACCCTAACATTTGTGGGCGAAAATTAAATGAAAAATTATGGTGTTAGAAAATATTGTACATTATTCAATTTTCTACAAATTTGCCAAATATATCAATTATTTTATACCAACAGTTTAAAAGTTACAAGAGATGTATTATATAAATACATATTCCTCGTGTCAAGTGGATCAAAGATCCTCACACGCCTAAATGAATTTTGAAGGTTCCAAAGCGATTTGAAGTATACCGAGTTGCTGTAGGTCATTATGGTGTTAGAAAATATTGAAGATAATTCAATTTTATACAAATTTGCCAAATAAACCATTTATTGTATACCAACAGTTTAAAAGTTACAAGAGATGTATTACATAAATACACATTCCTCATGCCAAGTAGATCAAAGATCCTCACACGCCTAACTTAATTTTAAAGGTTCAAAGACGATTTTGGAGTACACCGAGTTGCAGTAGGGCATTATGGTGTTAGAAAATATTCTAGACTATTCAATTTTGAACAAATTTGCCAAATAAACCATTTATTTCGCACTAACGGTTTTAAAGTTACAACATATTATAAATAATACATAAATGCACATTCCTGATGTCAATTGGATCAAACATCCTCACACGCCTAATTTAATTTTGAAGGTTCAAAAGCCGTAAAAGAAGTATACCGAGTTGCTGTAGGTCATTATGGTGTTAGAAAATATTGTACATTATTCAATTTTATACAAATTTACCAAATATACCATTTATTTTATACCAACGGTTCTAAAGTTACGAGAGATATAATAAGTAAATGCATTGTCCCCATGTCAAGAGGATAAGAGTTTGTCATGAATCTAAATTAATTTTAGACCCTAACGTTTGTGGGCACTGTTCGGTTGAAATATAAATCTATATATATATATATATATATATATATATATATATATATATATATATATATATATATATATAAATTTATATTTATAAATACGTTTTTCCATCGTAAAAGCGCTGTTGCCAAGCCAAGCCACATTGCCGCCGCGTCAACGTAATCTACTATACATTTACAACTACATCGCAAGTGTAGTTGATTTATTATTTTTTGTAGATTATTTTTCGCTCTCGTATATATATATACATATATATATGTGTGTGTATGTAATCGTATTTTCTCTCCGCTGATGAACTAAAACTCAAAACTGGTTCTTCTGGAACCATCAAGGAATTTTACCAACGACTACTACTACATACTGCATTGTGTGTCAGGATGGACAGCAAAACTGGTTATTGAATGCACTTGGGATTGCAAACCGGGAAATTTGGGTAATGGGTAATAATAAATAATAAACCGGGATAATGCATGTTTGTCCGGAATGCACTCCTAAACTACTGAACCGATTTTGAATTTTTGAATTAAAATTTCTTTAGGCGCGACTAGAGTGTAAATCCGTACAAATGCAACGAAAGTCCGTTACGCCTTAGTTCCTAATATTAACTTTAAGATAGTCCGCGCACCAACCAAAGTTTTCTGGTTATTCTTCCTAAGTAAGTACTTATTTTATAAAAAATGTCATATTTTTGTTATACATTTTTTATTCATGATCAAAATAAGCAAACACAATGTTATTCTCAAAATTTTGATTCACTTGTCGCTGAGTTATAAAATTCTAAAAAACAAATGAAATTTTTTACCCATAAGAAACTTTTGGAGTGCGGACTATCTTAAAGTTAATATTAAGACTAAAAACTTTCAGAGATTTTTTAAAGTAAAACTTCTTTAATTAAATGCAACGGAAGTGCTAATGATTCGTCATTCGCTCTCGATGAAATCATTTCTATACGGATCGATTGTGATTAGTCGTCGTGTCGAGTGAATAGAGATCTGTCGTTATATGCGTACAGATATCAACAAGGAAATCGGCATAGATAAATAAACATTTTAAAGTTACATCGTAGTACAAATTTTGATTTAATGTAAAATGTCTGAATCAGAAGAATATTTTACCCCGTTCCTTAAAAATAATAAAACAAATTAAACATTCGTGCCGTGTACTAAGCGTAAGCTTATTGATTAGAAATTATTTCTATATTATTCATAGTTTCTATAAATCTTCGAAGTTATTAAAATGGAAAATATTATTTAAGCAAGACAGATATTACAGCTGTTCAAAGAATGAGATTATATCGCCAGCGAAAAAGTAAAAAAATACAAGCAGTCAATGAATGTATGTTAATTTTAAATACATGAAGTTCTTCAAACACAATTACATGAGTGAAGTTGCGAAAACAATATTTGTTTAGGCGTTTAATAAATATTATAGAATTTATTAATCAGCAATTACTTTATTTCTCTAATGAAAATTCATTTCTAAATGCTAATTACAATGACAAACCGATCATGTCATATTTGAAGTATGACTTTAATTACATTGTTGTTTTTGAATATTATACATATTTTTAATGCTATCATAAATATATAATTTATAATTTATCATTATATAAATGTGTACAATGGTAGACACTAATAAATTGCATCACGAGTGTTACCATATTACTAATGAACATTATTCAAAATTGTTTAGTGATGTTTTTATTTTGACTTAAATGCCATCTTGTACAGTAGCAAATAAGTTTTACTGCAATCGCGTGTGAACCGTCTTTTTTTCTTTTTTTTTTTTGGCTCAACCTGTGCATTTATATCTAACTTAGGATGTTTGTACGGGATGCACTCCTAAACTACTGAACCGATTTTGACTTTTTTTGGCTCCACGTGTGCATTTATATCCTACATAGGTTATAGGCGGTATAAGAAATCCCAGTTAATGTTGTAAATATTAAAACTTTAGAGATTTTCTGGCGATGACTACAACGTGCTATAAATGTTTGTACAAAAACGTCAATGTGCAATATTTTCATTACCCATAACACTATGTGTAATTTATATATTAGGTTGTCAAATATCTCCCTTCCGCTTTTTTGCTCTTGGTTTATAATAAAAAATGGCGGAAGGGAGATATTTGACAACCTAATATTGCACATAACACTATATATACAACACTATACATATGAGTAAGAATTTAACGATCTACTAATTCCACCTGCAACATCTCTCTCGTATGAATTGCACATAGCACACATCACATGTTCCCAATGCCACACATTTATCATCCGATCCACATCCACACATCTCGCCCGTGTCTCTAACCCCTTCACCACCATCTCTCTCAACTCGGTTGCAGATGCTGAACGAGTAACAAAAATACCACTACTTTGCACTGCGCCTACGTATGTGGTACATGGTATATACCAATACACCGGCAACTACGTGCTGAATAAAATATGTATTGACGGCGATGAATGTGGATAAACATAACATAGGGGATAGCCGGGGATAATGGGAGACTGATGGTTCATGTTTATTTTTGCTACTAAGATAGCATTTAAATAAAAATAAATGCATCATATAACAATTTTGATATATATATCGACATATAATATCGACTTGCAAAAATTGCGTTTGACATAAAAAATGTTTTTGTTTATGTAAATCTTTCAAGGCAAGAGTTATACCATAATTTAGGCTTCATGGAGGGAGTATGAAAAATGTTTGAAAATGTTCTAGATTGTCCAAAAATAGTATTGAAGAGTTATAGTCAGAAATTAACCTAGATGGCCTGAAAATATCACAGTTATTTGAAAATGTCTGAAAATATTCTACATAATCTCTAAATATACTGAAGAGTGAGACAATATCCTACATAGTCGAAAAATGTTCTAGATAGTCTGTAAAAGTGATCTGAATGATCTGAAAATGAGCTGGGATAGTCTGAAGATGTTCTAGTCAATTTGAAAATGTTCTAAATAGTTCGAAAGCCTTGTAGATAGTCAAATAAAATGTTCTAGATAGTCTTTAAAAGTGATCTGAATAATCTGAAAATAATCTGGATAGTCTGAAGTTGTTCTAGCTATACTAGCTAGATTTATACAAGATGTTCTTACATAGTCTGAAACGGTTCTGAATATGTTCTAGATTGTCTGAAAATGTTTTAAATAGTCTGAAAATGTTTTAGACAGTCTGAAGATGTTTTAGATAGTCTGAAGATGTTTCTATATGTTGTAGATAATATCAAAGTATTTCAGAGAAGCTGAAACTGTTCTAGAGAGTCTCGAAATGTTTTAAAACGTCTGGATATGTTCTAAAACGTTTGGAAATATTCTAAAAAGTATTGAAAAATTCTGCAAATGATCTAGAAGGTATGAAAACGTTCAAGATTGTCTGAAAATGATGCAGATTACCTGATTGTCTAAAAACATTGTAGATAGAGTGAAAAAATTCAGGACAGTTCAAAAAATGCAGATTGTTCAGAAATGTTCGCAGATTGTCCAACAATTGTTGCAGAATTTTGCAGATTGTCCAACAATTGTTGCAGAATGTTGCAGGTTGTTTAAAAATTATTGCAGATTGTTCAACAATGTTGCGGACTGTAAAAAAATCTTGCATATGGTTCAACAATTGTTGGATACTGTCAAAACTCTTGCATATGATCTAACAATGTTGCAATATTGTCTGAGAATGTTACAGATTGTCTGAGAAAGTTGCAGATTGTCCAACTATGTTTGCGGATTGTAGAGAATGTTGTATATTGTCCAATAATTAGTGCAGAATATTGCAGATTTTTTGAAAATGTTGCAACAATCGTTGCGGATTTGCGAACAATTGTCTAAATCGCCAAAAAATCTTGCAGATTGTCCAGAAATGTTTGAGGTTTATCCAGAAATGTTCGAGGTTTGTCCAGAAATGTTGCAAGATTGTCTAAAAATGTTGTAGACTGTCTAAAAATGTTGTAGACTGTCTAGAATTGCTGCAAGACTGTCTAGAATTGCTGCAAGACTGTCTAGAATTGCTGCAGGCTGTCTAAAATTGCTGCAGGCTGTCTAAAATTGCTGCAGGCTGTCTAAAATTGCTGCAAGACTGTCTAAAATTGCTGCAAGACTGTCTAAAAACGCTGCAGACTGTCTAAAAACGCTGCAGACTGTCTAAAAACGTTGCAGACTGTCTAAAAACGTTGCAGACTGTCTAAAAACGTTGCAGACTGTCTAAAAAAGTTGCAAATTGTCTAAAAAAGTTGCAGACTGTCTAAAAACGTTTTAGATTGTTTTAAAAAATGACTGCAGATTGTCTAAAAATTGCTGCATACTGTCTAGAATTGTTGCAAGACTGTCTAGAATTGCTGCATACTGTCTAGAATTGCTGCAAGACTGTCTAGAATTGCTGCAAGACTAACTGAAAATGTTGCAGACTGTCTGAAAATGTTGCAGACTGTCTGAAAATGTTGCAGACTGTCTGAAAATGTTGCAGACTGTCTGAAAATGTTGCATACTGTCTAGAAATGTTGCATACTGTCTAAAAATTGCTACAGACTGTCTAAAAATCTTACAGACTGTCTAAAATTGTTGCAATATTGTCAAACAATTCCAGATTGTCCAACAATGTTTTAGATTGTAGAACAATTATAGAAAATTGTGCAGCAATATTGCAGACTGTCCGAAAAATGTTGCAGATCGTCTTAAAATATTTTATATAGTTGAAAACTAGATAGTCTAATTATGTTCCAGATAGTCTGTAAATTCTCTGAATCCTCTGCAAATGTTACTGATAATCTGAAAATGTTTTAGATAGTCTGAAGATATTCTAGATAGACTGTAAATGCTCTAGTCTAAAAATGTTCTAGATCATCTTAAATCGTTCTACATAAACTGAAAATATTTTAAAAAGCGTTCTACATAGTCTGAAGAAGTTCTAGAACATTTGAAAGTGTTCTACAATATGCTGGGTAATCTGCAAAAGTTCTACAAATCTGAAAATGTTTCCGATAATCTGAAAACTTTCTAGATGGTCTCAAAACGTTGTGGATAGTCAAAAAGTTGCATTTAGTCGTCGAAAATTGTGCACATCTTCTAAATGAAATCCAAAAAGCCTGAAAACGTTGCAGTAACCCTTCAAAATGAATCTTTCAACCATTACATACCAATCACTAAATATCTTTCATAAGGACACATTGCAATTTAAATAAAATAAAATTAAATCCAGTATCCATTTCGACCCCCAGTCTCCTCTATAATCACCGTCATTTTCGGACCAGACAACAACCGAAGAGAGAGAAGAAATACCACAAATGTACTCGTGTGTTATGTTCTGTACGTGACGTCACGTACGCTACGTTGCCACGTGAGTATAAATATATACATAAAGGACAAATACATACATAGATATATACATATTTGTATTTTCATGTATATATGTATATACATATTATGTATTATCGCTTCGGCGCGTCGTCGTCGTGCCTACGTAAGCACCGTTTTGTAGAATGGACGTCGACTGACTTTGTATGAGTGGAGTGGATTTGTGGAACGTGCTATTAAAACTGATGACAGAGAAACGCATTGTTTTGGTTTAGGACTAAATTACAATGTTCAAGGACTGGTGATGATGATTTAAATTTAAAAAGCCGGTTCTGAGAGCGTTTTTGTACCGAAACTCCGAGACCAAGTCTGGGATAAAATTTGAATGTTATGGTGAAGCTATGTTAAGGCTTTATCGATTGAGACAATTGATGAACACAAAACAGAACTTTTAATACATTTATCAATAGTAAAATTATAATGACAAAATATAGATCATCGATTTTGATTATGTTTGCTAGATATAAGTGTATTGTTTATTTAGCTTCTATTTCAAAAGGCCAGAAATATGGAGATGCCCATTGTAGAGAGTGGAACTTATACATAGAGCTTCATAGAGATAGTAAATAAAGGTTTTGGCACATGTATAAGGGTCTTGGCATAAAACTATTTAATTAATTTAATAATAATTAATTATTTTAAAATAATTAATTATTTAATAATTAATTATTAACAATCATAAAACCTAACTTCACGTATGTGCTATCAAGAAGACATCAGCTAGTTGCACTTAGGTAAAATTGTTATTTGATGTTTGTGCGATTTGGAGGTCAGATTTTATGTGTAAGTATCCTGTTGACAGTTTGTGATTACTAATTCATACGAAGATAGACCCGTAACATAAAATAACTCTTTAGTTTTATCCGAGAATTGGACCCTAGATGTCTAGTATTACATTTTTGACCTAGTTGCTGTAGAGTATTACGGTGTTAGAAAATATTATAGATTATTGAATTTTGCACAAATTTGCCAAATATACCATTTACTTCATATCAACGATTTGAAAGATACACTAGATATAATAAATAAATGCATGTTCCCCATATGTCAATAGGATAAAAGTTCCTTGTGCATCTAAATTAATTTTCAAGTTTCAAAAGCGATTTCAAGTATACCGAGTTGCTGTAGGTCATTTTGGTGTTAGAAAATATTAAAGATTGTCTTATTTTGTACGAATTTGCCAAATATACCATTTAATTTACTTCAACGGTTTAAATGATACACGAGATTTAGTTAATAAATACATATTTTATCATGTCAGCTGGATCAAATATCTTCTGTCTAAATTGATTGCCTATTTTCAAGAGAGTTTTAAGTATACCGAGTTGCTGTAGGGCATTACGGTGTTAGAACATATCATAGATCATTAAATTTTGTACGAATTTGCCAAATATACCATTTATTTTATACCCACGATTCTAAAGTTACAAGAGATATAATAAATAGATGCACCATAATGTTCTCAGCTAGATCCAATATCTTACGGCTAAATTAATTTCCTATTTTCAAAAGCGAGTTGAGTATTATAATGTTAGAAAATACTGTAGATTATTAAATTTTCTACAAATTTTTCATATATATCATATAATTTATATCAGCGATTTGAAAGATACAAGAGATACAATAAATAAATGTATATTTAATCATAGATTCTAAAGCGTTTAGTATTTGTCCCATTTCATAGCGAGTATACCGATTTTTAAGTTTACCGAGTTGCTGTAGAGTTATGGTGTTAGAAAATATTGAAGATCATTCAATTTTGTTCAAATTTGCCAAATATACCATTCATTTTAGAACAAAAGTTTAAAAGTTACAAGAGATGTATTACATAAATACACATTCCTCATGTCAATAAAATGAAAGTTCCTCATGCGTCTTACTCAATTTTCAAGCTTCAAAAGCGATTTCAAGTATACCGAGTTGCTGTAGGGCATTATGGTGTTAGAAAATATTATAGATTATTCAATTTTGTACAAATTTGCTTAATAAACCATTTACTTTACATCAACAATTCAAAAGTTAAAACAAATATAATACCATAATAACAGTTTGCCAATACCCTTAAATTAATTGCTTCAACTTTCCTGTTAAAATCTACAAAAAATAACATTTTTATTTTAAACAAACTTTGACTATCTTTCATAAAACAAACCTGTAAAATCTTTATGATCCACCTTTAAATAAAATATCTCTTTAACAACATTTTTTATAAACCATAAACTTGTCACAAGAACCAGCCCCAGCATCATTTTGGTGTCATAAATTCTGCACGTGTACGGAATTCCCGGAAATTTTTCCGGGAATTTTCAAATATTGATTTAGAAAAAAAATGCGGATAAAATAAACTGAGAACGATCGTTAAAGAAAAGGTTTTGGGGATTTTACGTTCGATTTGTGCCAAAAAATGAGGTGCCAAATTGGAACACGTCCAATAGAAACGTCAGGTTTATATATATATATATATATATATATATATATATATATATATATATATATATTAGAATCGCGTGTTTTGAACTTTAGCACAGTCATAAAAAATCTAGCAAAACTTTTATACCCTCCATCAGCAACTCAATTTTCAACACGCAAAGTTCACCAAAAAAATAAGGAAAAAGGTGGCCTGAATTTTGTTTATGAGTTCATGCTCTATTATTAATTTCGATTACGAAATTATAAATTAATAAAAAAAAGTTTGCGTACACCCTTAATGACAGACTCACCCTAACGACTTGTTGTGGCAAAGAACCCATATAATTAATTTATTTATTTATTATATCTCTAATAACTTTTAAACCGTTTGTTTAATATAAATGATATATTTGGCAAATTTGTTCAAAATTAAATTATCTATAATCTTGTCTAATATTGTAATACTCTACAGCTACTCGGTGTACTTTAAAATTGAAAATTTCAACAATTATTCATCATATCAAATATTATTACTCATATCGAACACTCGTACGGTTCGTGCAAAAATATAGTAGTAAAGATAATTTTATTTATTTTTAAATGAATGTAAATATTATTCGAATTCTTTTGTTATATATATATATATATATATATATATATATATATATATATATTGTAATGTAATTAAAATTTTATTACTTATGAACTTCAAACTCTAGAGGAAAAATATTGTAATAAAATACGAATTAAGATGAACTTTTACGTATAAAATATTTTTTTAAAGTCGAGATTTAAACTTATATATAATAAAAATTCTAATTCTAGTTTACTTTATAAAAATGTTGATAAAACAAATATTTTATTTATTTTAATTTTAAATTGATGCAAATTTCATGCAAGTCTTGTAAGAATCATACTGTCATTCTTACAAGATTTTTTGTAAAATTTTAATTTTTACAGTAAAATTTTTAAAATAATTATGTTAAATATATTTGAAAATACACGTATAGCTCCTTTTATACAAAGGTTGTATAAAATCAATTATGTAAATGCCTTTTGTATTGCGATTTTTTTTAATTCTAATAATAATTTTAGTTCATAAAGTAGAAATTCAATGCTCAAAATCATCCTAAAACCCATCGATTTTGTTTAATTAGTAACAATTTCATAAACTAAAATTTAAAAAAATATAGAAGCTAAAAATTTTCATAAAAAGATTAAAACACGAATTATGATGAACTTTTACACATCATTTAATTTTTTTTTTAATATTTAGATAATACTTAAATTTAGTACATATTACAAAATCTGTACTAATCAAAATCCTTAAGACAATTTTAAACAAAAGCTCTATATAATTTTCTTTAATATTCTTTGGAATTTTAATTTAAACCTATAAGGAATTTTTTTATTTTTTAATACTAAACAAAAATCTGTAAATAATTTATAATATATAGTATAAATTATATCTATATATAATTTATAATATTTGGTATAATTTCTCTATATTTAAATTTGGAGAAAATTTCAAGAATAATGTCGATACTAGACTCAAAATCTCATAATTTTCTTCTATTTGTAGTAATACTTATATTTGATATTTTAAAGTCAATATTATAAACAAAAATCTAAAATCCAGCAATAATTATTTTTCTTATTATTTGTTTTACTTGTTTGCAAATTTTATTATTATTTTATTTTATTTAAAAAAATAATGGTTTTAGAATTCAGTTACATAGTTGATACATTTTTAATAACATTTTAAATGAATTTCAAAAATAATCTCAAATTTGTAAAAATTTCCAAAAGTGTTATAAAAATCATATGGAAACTCTTATAAGATTCTCTTAAACATTTTCAATGTTTCAGTGAAATTTTCGAATATTTTATTTTAAAATTTAGTTTTATTTTTAAATCAGAATAAAAGTAACAGTACTGTAAGTACTTATAAACAGAAATCAGTTATGTAATAATTTTTGTAAATTTTCATAATTTTCAATTGCAATTATATTAGTTCGCAGTGATTTAGAAAATTTCTAACATATCTTTTTTAATATAATTTTTCAATTAATGCGATTTTTTATATTTTCGGTGCATCAAATTTTTATTATATCAATCACTTTTGATAATAATTTTAAAATAGAATTAAGAGTTGATACAAATGAGAATATGATTGTAAAACTCATAAGTTTCTCTAAATTATCATTATTTTTTTAAAAGAAAATTCACAAATTTAGTATTTTATTTTCAAGTTAGTTTCTCTTAATTAGCATTGTTTTTTTAAAAGAAAATTTACAAATATAGTATTTTATTTTCAAGTACATACATTTGGGTATAAATATACTGAAATAATATTTTAAATGTAAGTTTTTAATAACATTTTAAATGCAGTTACGCGTTCATGCAAATCCTCCAAATTCTTATTAGAATCTTAGTTAAACTTATAAGATTCTTTTAGCTAAATTGAAACTTTTGAATTTTAGTTCAGAATCTTTATATTTCTAATTGTTTTTTGGCATTCAGATTAAAAACTCAGATTAAAAAGAAGTTATGGTAATTTTATAACCCTAACATCATTCTATTTTAAATTTTTTCCATGCTATTTCCATACAAAACTTTGATTGAATTGCGCACTATCTAAAAGACAATATTAAGAGCTAAAACTTTGAGAGAATTGCATTTTATTAATTTGGAACCATTTGAGACCCTGGGAGCAAGGAAATTCGAAAACGTCCATGTTAAGGACCACCCTAATATATATACATCATTTTTTTAACCTGCGGCAATCAATTTAAACAGAACCAAATAAAAATCTGCAACTATTTTTTTCCTGCAGCAATTTTTCTGCAGCACGTGCCAGTTTGTTCGGAAATGTTAGTTTCGCATGGAAACTGCTCGTTTTGAATTTTATGGCCAATTTCATGACTCATAAGAGAACTTTGACCGAATAAATTCGAATTCGTATTCGTTACGAAGAAAGTGACTTCTGAGAAACAATAAAATGAAATCACTTTATAGAAATGATGAAAATCGATGAAAAGGGTAAATAGTCGAGGTTATAAGTTGATTATTATATAATAATCAGTAAATTCTAAGGTTTTTTCTCTTAAAGGCAATTTTCCTTTACTATTTCCATGTTTAGTAGTCAATCCAGCACTTCAGTGCCTTCTTCGTCTACGAACGGTTCAGAATGTTAATTTTTCGCAAAGATTGCGAAAAATAACAAAAGATCTTCGATTATTCGAATCACGAAAGGATCTTCTACTTCTTCGTTTAGAGTTAGACGAAGAATCGATACGTGTGGTCGTCTCTTCGTAGACGTGATTCGATTTCGAAATTGCGATTTATTTTATTTCTGGTTATGGGCTTTGAATATAAAACCATATCAAAAGTGGTGGGTACTGTCTATAAGTCTAAGGCATGGGTTACACCGAGAAAAAATTTGGAAGAAATACCCAAAAAATACCGAAAACCGTTTTAAAATGAAATAGTAATAATTGTTGAAACTATGTATTTACTCTTTGGAGTTTAAGATAGAAATGTCACGTTTTTCTTGAAGCGTTTCTTAACATGTGTTAAAATTTTACGGGAAATTTAAAAGCGATGGATTCTTGTCTTTTTTAAAAAAATTTTGATACGTTATTAAGGAACCACGTGTTTGTTTCGTTCAGCGCCGTGTTTCAAATCGTTTGTTTATGACCCTGTCGTTATGCAATTGCAAAAACAACCCCTCAGCGAATCTTTTTTAAATCACGTTCTTTCTAAAAAAAAACCCTCAGCGAATCTTCTTTTAATTACGTTCTTCAAAATGTAAAATTTTTGGTTTGAAAAAATCCATGTTATGATTTAGATTATTAATATGTTCGGTTAACATAGTTTTAAATTGTTTAGGATTTTTTGAGTTATTTTTATGTTGTTGAAAATCTAAGAATTTTTAGATCACTTTGCTAGAGAGAAAAATAAATATTGAACTAGTGGTGCGTGCATTGCGTCATTGCTGGAACTTCCCGTACCGTAATTAAAACTTTTTAAAAGCTTTCAAAATTAGAACCAAAAATACAAATATTTGGTTAATTATCTGTAATGTAAACAATAAATTTTGAAAAATTTAGACTTTTTCAAAAAGTTGGACCTATTTTCTACATTGGAAACTTTGTGGTTGCGAGACAGAAGCTCTTACCAAAAGATTTTATAAGAATCATACTAGAATTGTTGTAAGATTCCTTACGTTTCCCATAACTATAGCTCTATAGGTATAGTTATCGATTACCTAAACAATTTTTTCTGGTTCTGATATCATGCTAATTCAGGAATAGAAAAATAAAATTTAATTTTTTTTTCCTTTGATCTATTTTTGGGCAAAACCTGTTCCTCAAACACATCCAAGTCTTTCCATTTTATTATTCAAAACTAGAAATACAGGTTTTCAGTCACTTTTTTTAAATAAAATTTGCATAAATAAACACACGTGTGTTTGATTATTTTATTTAAATTGGATTATGATTTCCTGCCTTTTTATAGATTATATTATGTATTATTATTGTCGGTTGTAATGACAATAACTGGAAACTGGCAATTAGAAATTTAAATACGATATGATAAATATCATGACCTTATATACATAAATTATGAATGGGAAATGACTAAGTAGATAGTGCAATTTTTTTTTGCAAAATTAAATTTTAATTAGAATGACCACTAAAAATCTTATTCAGAAATCATCTGACTATATAATTTATATAAAATATGGTTAAATAATAATCTATTTTTCATCTTTCATTGAAATTAATTAGTTCGTTATCGACATATCTGTATTTTATCAATTTGAGGCTTTTTGTCTGCGTCATTTATCAGTTTTTTGATAAGAATTTAGTACTCGAATAAATAATCTATATGTTTTGATTAAATATTTGAAGTATTTCTACACAACTTTGTTGTCAAAAGCACTCCTAAATATTACAAAGTTGTAAAAGACTGGAGATTTACATACATCCATACAATTATGTAATCGTGGAAAAACTTAGAAATAAATTACTACTTAAAATTCTCGGATTTTCTATCTTTTTTATCTATTCATATAAATTTTATCGGAGAATTAAACCTAGTGGTGCATTTACGTGCTACAGTAGGTGGCGCGCTCTATGGAACGTGGAAACAATTAAATTACTTACATACATACAATTATGTAACCGTGGAAAAACTTTGAAATAAATTGCTACCTAAAATTCGCTGATTTACCATCTTTTCCTCATTATATATTTATTTTATATTAATCTTTTCGGAGAATTAAACCTAGTGGTGCATTTACGTGCTACAGTTGGTGGCGCGCTCTATGGAGCGTGGAAATAATTAAAACTGTAGTAATGGCAAAAGTTGAAACTTCTTTATTTTTTTTTTAATACTTTAAATAACTTAAATAGTTTTAGTAAACAAAAAACAGCTCCATTACACATAATACCGTATTGTGTAACATTTTCACCAATTAGCAGACTTTTATGTATGTACAAGAATCAGAAAGTAGAACGCCTTTATATATATATATATATTTATATATATATTTAGTTATATATATATATATATATATATATAATAACTGACATAATTGTACAAAAGTACTGTTAAAAAAAATTTACACTTTTAAAATGATGTTTAACGATCTCTGACGACGAAGCCAACTCAATTTTATGAATCGGTCAGATGAGAATTATTATTCTAACAGTTTTTGAATTATATATAATAATATAAGAAAATTGAAGGAAGAAACAGTTAAATATTATAATTACTTTATACATATTTTTAAGACATTTTTTTAACACGTTTTTGAATCACAAAGTAATTAAATGGGCCCAATAATACAAAACAAAAATATACTTTCAGAAAAAGTTGTGGGGAAATCATATTTAAATTATTATTAAATTATATTTAGAATTGTGCATGAAATTTTCTAAACATCGAATGTATATTAATTTTTTTTAAAGCAAAGTATGATTTTAAATGATATATAAAATAGTGTATTTAATTTAATTTAGTGTAATCTGATATTTATTAGATTTTTTTTAAAGCAAAGTATGATTTTAAATGATATATAAAATAGTGTATTTTCTTTTCTAATACAAAATATCTCCTGTACTCTTTTTACTAAAGAAAAGTTTGTTTTGATTGTGGATTTAATTTTTAAATACCTTTATTTTTATTTTTTTTATTGACTCAACTAAAAATAAACAAAATTTTTGATGTTTAATGATCAAATATGTGATTTATATACTAGAGTCACAAATAATGTAAACAACACTCGGTTTTTAAAAATTAAATGGTAATTTTGAAAAAATAATTAATTTTGCTATATTTTTATAAATAAGAATAAT
>NW_020539727.1:18706440-19092988 GCF_003426905.1 Ctenocephalides felis
CCAATCATTACTAATTGAATGTTTTTTTAGATCATTCAAATCCGATACTCCGTTCTCTCAAAAACTCGATTTGTATTTTCTGCACTCTTTGCTCCATACCTCCGTAACGGCTGGACCTGCCTTTGCCAAAAACTAGTCAGCACATCTCCCTATCAATAGGGATCGAATCACGAAAAAATGCGGACATGCAAAACACACACAAACACATCCAATTTTTCTGAGGTATGCCAGCAAAATGTTCAGAAATCTTCAAAACGTCGAGAAATGCAAAAAATTTTCATTTTCGATTATCGGCCCATTACTATAACTACCCTACGGGAAGTTAAAAAGTATGTTTATGTAATATAAAATTTGACTTTCATAAGTTTTAACAATTTTGAAGTACACTAGGTTGCTCTATTTCAATTATACTAGACGATTTGTTTAAGAGTTGCGAGAGACATAATTCAATCTCCACTTGTTCCAATTTTGGTGTCAAACGATTTAGAATGACTTGCAACATAAACTTTTCAAATCTAGTTAAAATATACACTTCCCAATGATATATCAACAAATGTTAGACAAGGTTGTAGTCCTTTACCGGTTTCAGTATTTATTTCGGAAGTTCGGTCCATTACAACCCAAAATCCCGCAAAAGCACCTCTCTCTTGTACTGAACAACTGGTTACCATTACAACTACCACTACCACCAATAAGCAAGTTTTTTTCTTTTGTTATGCTTTTTTATGCACAACTGGTTTACAAATGTGTTCACAGTACACAAATACAACAAAGACGAAATTTGTAGAAGACTGCGACGAGTCTGTCTTCTTTTGTTTTGCACATTTGAGGTCGATTCACACGAGGGCGATGATAGAAAAAAGTTGGCAAATGAAACTGTTATTTATACTTTTTTTTCGAAAACTACGTATGTTATTTTTTTTTTATCTGTGGCTAGTAGTTATAGAGCTCCGGACATATAAGCTAAGGACTTCCATTCGAGGTTGCAGGTTCGTTGCACTTGAAAATATTGTTAGCAATATGGTAAAAAAAATTCCTCAGCTTTACATAAATTTCAATAATAATAAAATCATCGCATACTGATGAATCTATAATTTCTTTTATAGATAAATATCTATAAAAAAAGCTACGACCTTAAAAGAAGTCAGTACCGATCAGTTTCAGAAATTGTTAAGTTGTCATTGGTGTTAAAAAATAAATTAAAACTATAGTACATTATTATTTAGGTCTTGAAAAGGTTCAGATGTACTTGAAATATCCAGAATTCATAATTAGTTTAATTTTCAGTCAAATTACGATACATTCAGACAAGTTACAACATTTTTGGACAAGTTACGACGCTTTCAGACAAGTAACATTTTCATCCAATCTACAAAACTTATTTTTATCGGTCTCGCCTACTAATTTAATTCTACAACCCCGACACCAATTTTTTATATCATATTCTATCGATATTACAAATTTTTACTACCTTAAATTTCTACTCCTGATTGCAAATTCACGTCTATTCAATCTAACAATTCAATTTCAATATTACGATTCAATTTTTATTTTACAATTCAAGTATATTATATTTTTTACACAATGTCAGGATTCTATCCGAGTACTTCTGTTATGCAAAATGCAATTAACTGTTATTTGCATTTTTTCAATAACTATTGAACAAAGAAGATTCAAAGTTCTAAATTGAAATCATGTGAATTATCTGAAAATGTTGCAAGTTGTCTGAAAATTTTGTAACTTGTCTGAAAATTTTGTAACTTGTCTGAAAATGTTATTAATCGTCTGAAAATGTTGTAACTTGTCTGAAAATATTGTAACTTGTCTCGAAAATGTTGCAACTTGTCTGCAAATATTATGATTTGTATAAAACTGTTGTAACTTGCCTGAAAATTTTGTAACTTGTCTAAATGTTCTATAAATTGTCTTACAGTATCGCAGCTTGTCTAAAAGTGTCGTAAATTGTCTAAAAATATTATTAATCGCCTGAAAATATTATCAATCGTCTAAAATTGTTGTAACTAGTCTGAAAATGTTGTAACTAATCTGAAAATGTTGTCAATCGTCTGAAAATTTCATTATTTTTAATTATTACATTTAATTCAAATGTTTTAAATCGCCTGAAAATGTTTTAAATCGTCCAAAAATCTTGTCAATCGTCTAAAAATCTTGTCAATCATCTAAAAATGCTGTCAATCATCTAAAAATGCTGTCAAATCGTCTAAAATGTCAATCGTCTAAAAATGCTGTCACTTGCCTAAAAATTTTGTCACTCGTCTAAAAATGTTATCAATCGTCTGAAAATGTTTTAATCGTCTAAAAATGTTGTCACTTGTCCGAAAATTTCATTATTTTTAATTATTACGTTGCGTATATATTTTTAGACTCAGATGATTTTCTGTATTCAATTGCGATTTTAAAGTATACCAAGTTACTGTAGGTATTTATGATGTTAGCAAATATTATCAATAATTTAATAATGTAAATTTTCGTTAAATATTTCCTAAATTTCAGAGCACCATTTCAAAAGTTACACGATTTTTAGTAACTAAACGCATGAATGGCTAGCAAGGTAAATGACGATTAGTTGTTTCATACTTTATCCTATTTCGGTCAAACGATTCAGAATGACTTTTAAATTATAATTAGCAATTGGATTTTTTGATCGTTTTAAGAGACTCATTTATTTATTCACCACTCAGAGAACTTAAATTTTCTTGCCAAGTTAAGTTTAATAAAATTTACCAAAATTTTATCTTTATCATTTAGCAATTGTGCATGATTCCCAACTAATACCTTTAATGTCGAAAAAAACGTAAAATTAGCGAGTCTGACTTCATAAAACTTCAACTTCTCGTTTGAAAAATACCAATACTATTCATTAGGCGTAATGGACTTATGTATTTATTCACTTCCACTAGCTCTCCTATTATCTCTCTATACTTTGCATTTGAGTTTGCATTTTTTTTTATTCCATTGTTATGTTTTATGTTTTTCCTCTGTCTCATCGGAGTGTCGGTCATTGGTCACGGGCTCATGAGGACTTCTTCGGATACACACACAGTCACACACACACACCATCGACTTCTAACACTCTTTTCTTTTTTTTGCATTCGGGCAAGTCGAAGCAAGCTTTTTAAAAAGCAACGTTGCCAGATGGTAATGGAAAAAGAACGATAATAATTGACTTAAGTAATAGTAGATGGCAACCCATTGGTTGACCTGTTGCGTCGAATTTATCATTACGATTTTTTAAAGAATTATTTACATATTGCTATCTATATTTTCAAGTAATATTTACTCGATCATAAAAAAGAGAGTTTTACCACATTTAAGGTTTTTCGACCTTCCTCAGGTAAACAAATAAATATTATTGTGCCTCGTTTAAAGGGCAGATGCAAATATTGCAAGAACCCGCTGTGTAGGTAGTCTGGAATTTCAGGATTCTTTATAACAGTAAAAATAAAGTACAAAGGATTCATATTTTTTTTTGTAAAGAACTCACATTTATTTGTGCAACTGACTGGAAGTAAATGAAACGGGATAAAAAGTACTTTGCTCAAAAATTATTAAAGAGGTTTCAACTTGAATGGAAATAGCATATTGTCTAAAAAATTAAGTGTTACAAAGAATTATCATATAAAATTAAGATAGATAAAATTTATAAATTGTCTAAAAAATAAATTAGAAATTTAATACAAAAATTAAGTGTGAATGTATGAAACGTTTTGTCCAAATACTCCAAATAAACCAAAAAAAGTAATCAAAAGAAAAGTATTGTAACTGGTCTGAAAATGTTGTAACTGGTCTGAAAAATATTGGAACTAGTCTGAAAAATATTGAAACTAGTCTGAAAAATATTGAAACTAGTCTGAAAAATGTTGGAACTAGTCTGAAAAATGTTGAAACTAGTCTGAAAATGCAGTCAACCGTCTGAAAATAGAACGGGATAAAAAGTGCTTTGCTAAAAAATTATTAAAGAATTATTATAAAAAAGTAAGACAGATGAATTTTTATATATAATAATATTGAGGATCAGGTTCTTTTAATTAATTTTTCTAATGTTATATTTTTAATTCTAAAACTTTTCCTTATATTGTAAATTTCTTTTAGCTGAATGATGAGACACGTCTAGTCCCAAAACGTATAAAAAAAACTTAAAATATACTTTTCTACTTGGGTGTTTTATTCAATTCAATATAATAATATATAAAATGTCTAAATAAATTAGAAGTTTAATACAAAAATTAAGTGTTAATGTATGAAACGTTTTGTCCAAATACTCCAAATAAACTAAAAAATGTAATCAGAAGAAGAATATTCAAATTTTAATTTTTTTGCATTATATAATTAAATTTTTATAATTTACAAGAAGAAGATATTCTTGGACATCAAAATGGGAACATTATTAATTCAATATGGATAAATTCTAAAAGACCAAGAATTTGGAAAACTTCACCTGAATATTATAATCAAATAGTAAAACAAAAAAATCTAAAGAAGAATCTAAAGAAATTCTAAAACAAAACTTTATTATTCATTATCAATTTATTTTTATCTTTGGCAAACCAAATATAAATCATAAATCAATTTATCTCAGAATGTTTTCAGAAACATTCACAACTGTCATTTCATAGAGTTTTGTTTTCTTACTGTCAAAATTAATTGAAATTTGTAAAATTCTAATATTTCGAATATGAACAAAGATTTTTAATACTGCTTATAACCTAAGTTAAATATAAATGCACACGATAAGCCAAAAAAAAATTAAAATCGGTTCAGTAGTTTAGGAGTACATCGCGGACAAACATCATAAAATTCAATAACAAAAAGTCGTATTTGTCTATTACAATTACAAATAATATTATTATAAAAAAATAAAATAGATAAAATTTTATATTAGAAGTTTAATAAAAAAAAGTATGTGTTAATGTATGAAACGTTTAAACCAAAAAATGTAATCAGAAGAAGAATATTCAAATTTTAAACTTTTTTTTTGCATTCTCTTCAATATACAAGAAAATGTTAAATTTAATTTAGAAGAAGATGTTCTTGATGAAAAAAATATCACAAATACGAAAAAATTTGGAAACGTTATTAATTCAATATGAATAAATTTTAAAACACGAAAAATTGGGAAAACTTTACCTGAATATAATAATCAAATAGTGAAATTTAAAAAAATCTAGGAATTTAAAAAAAAAACTTTATTATCAATTTATTTATATCTTTGGCAAACCAAATATAAATCATAAATCAATTTATCTCGATTTCCAAAAACATTGACAAATGTCATTTTATAGTTTTGTTTTCTTACTGTCAAAATTAATTGAAATTTCTAATATCCTAATATTTTGAATATAAACAGAGATTTCTAATACTGCTTATAACCTAAGTTGGATATTAAAGCACACATTGAGAGTAAAAAATTCAAAATCGGTTCAGTAGTTTAGAAGTACATCGCAGACAAACATCATGAAATTTAATAACAAAGTCGTATAAGTTGTCTATTACAATTACAAATAGTATTATAAAAAAATTAAGATAGATGAAATTTTATATTAGAAGTTTAATAAAAAAAAATAAGTGTTAATGTTTGAAACGTTTTGTCCAAAATACTCCAAATAAACCAAAAAATGTAATCAGAATATTCAAATTTTAAACTTTCTTTTGCATTTTCTTCAATATACAAAAAATGTTGAATTTAATTTAGAAAAAGACGTTCTTGATGCAAAAAATATCACAAATATGATAAAAATTGGGAACATCATTAATTCAATATGAATAAATTTTAAAACACGAAAAATTTGGAAAACTTCACCTAAATATAATAATCAAATAGTAAAACAAAAAAAATAAAAATTCTAAATAAACTTTATGATCAATTGATTTATATCTTTGGTACACCAAAAATAAATCATAAACCAATTTATCTCGAAGTTTTTAGAAACATTGACAGCTGACATTTCAAGGTCATAACTGTCAAAATAAATTGAAATTTCAAAAATCCTAAGATTTCGAATATGAACAGAGATTTTTAATACCGCCTATAACCTAAGTTAGATATAAATGTACACGCTGAGCCAAAAAAAATTAAAATCGGTTCAGTAGTTTGAGAGTACATCGCGGACAAACATCCTAAAATTTAATAACAAAGGCACACCAAATATAAACCATAAATCAAAATTTATATATCTTGAAGTTTCCAGAAACATTGACAACTGCCATTTCAGTGTTTTGTTTTCTTACTGTCAAAATTATTTGTAATTTCTAAAATTCTAAGCTTTCGAATATGAACTGAGATTTTTAATACTGCCCATAACCTAAGTATGATATAAATGCACAAGGTGACCCAAAAAGATTCAAAATCGGTTCAGCAGTTTAGGAGTACATCGCGGACAAACATCTTGAAATTTAATAACAAAAAGTCGTATAAGTTGTCTATTATAATATTTCAAAGTGCACTCAACATAAACTATCTTGACTTGAGACCTATCCAATTCGTCTAATCGAATTCCATCCGACGTATAGACGTACTACATACATATTTATTTCTTTCTTTCATTTCAACTGAATCGGTTTCTTTCTCGGTCGGTTTTGTATAGTAGCTCGTTGGCTGGGTCTTTCGCAATATGACGCTGTTTGTACTTTGTATAGATATATTTGTAATATATACATAATATTTGTATGAATTTGTATGTATAGACTTGTATTTGTACGAAGCACGAGTGGCCGATCGTTCGCGCGAAGTGTAGAGGCCGCGTGACGTATATTTGTACGATGTATAGTAAAAAGCATTGAAGGAAAATTCGGGGATTAAAATACAAAATTCGGGAATTAAAATACAAAATTCAAGTCCGGGGGCATGTTCAAGCCTAGTATGTTTAAGCTCCTGTATGCACCATAAGAAGCTGCCAGAACCTCCAAAACTCGATGCAAATTTTTGGATAAAATACAAATGTTATGGTAATGATATGTTACGGGTCTATCTTCGTATGAGCTGATAGTAACAAACAGTCAAAAATCTATGTATTATAAAACTTAAAGTGCAAGTTATCCAAATATAGAGTCCTCTGAATTATTGTTTTCTATCATTGCTCTAGCCTACAAACATTATAGTAGGTACGTGTCCGCCTCTACAGGCACGTTCTGCGCATTTTGCGCGTCTCAAACACTAAACACGCACACAAACACACATAAAAATACATATTCAACCTTTCTACATGCTACATAGTCGTATTTCCTTTCCCCACAGTCAGTATTCGTATAATGATGTATATAAAGTAATAACACATTTTAGACGGAGCGCTATGGCAGCTTTATTCATCTACATTGCTGAAATTGCCTTCGGACTTGTAAATAAATTAATTAGCATTATATTGATTCGTAAATGGATTTTTTTATAAATCATTTCATAGGCTTATCGAAATTATGAATTTCAGATTGACCATTGCAAAAATATTAAAAATACAGTTTTTCATTCAGTTATTTCTAATTTGAAAGGAAATAGAATAGATAAAAAAATTAACATATAGAGATTCATGTTAGGAAATAATAAGAAAGAAATTCAGGCATAAATATAGAGCTAAAAGCATAAGAATCAAGAAATAGAGATATAGATAGAAGGCACTAAATAGAAAAAAGAAAGTGAGCATTACAATTAAAATTTGTCTTTTTATTATCTTGATATAATTAATTTTAAAATTAAAAATCAAATATTCTGTATGAAACTGAAAGATTGAAAAAAAAATAGAAAGTGTACAGAAAAAGGAATCTAGAAATAAATACTGACAGATAAAAATAGAGAGATTCAGAGTCCATCTTCAAGAATTTAATATATTGCAAATTATAAATTGAAATAAAATTATTAACTAAAATGTGACGAAATTAAAAATAAACAAAATAAAAGATTCAGTGTTAAAGAAATAAAATAATAGATGGTACTAGAGAGATAAATATAAATGTGAAATATAGAAAGATATAGATAAGATAAGAAAGATGTAGAGACAGGTAAGATAAGTATTAAATTGAATTAAATAATATAAAATGTGATGTGATCATAAATTAAGGAAAAATATAAAAAATAAGATTAAATGTGAAAAATAAGCTAAGTGTGAAAAACCTTTTAAAAATAATTGATTCATCATATTTCAAATTTATTATTAAAATAGATAATACTAAACTAAAACAAGTAATTAAAATGTGATAAAAAAAACTTGAGAAATAAAAAAAAAGAGAGGAAATAATAAATTTATAATAAATTTGTCATATTACATAATTTTGATTAAAATAGATGATGCTAAAATAGATAGAAATAAAAATTTCGCAAGAGGGAAACATACAGATAGAGATAATTCAGAGAAAAAAATAAAAAAATCAGTAAGAAATTCAAAGAAAGAGCAAAAAATAACTTAATATTAAAGGAGATTATACTAAAGTATAATAAAATTTAATGAAAGCAAAATAACAGATTTAATGTCAAAAGGAGAAAAAGAGGGTGTGAGAGTGAAAGCGAAACATTGAAAAAAAATTCATAAGAATACAATGAATTATACTAAAATAAAATAATTGATTCAAACAGCTGCACCACTAAAGATGTATTAGATACACAATAAATATAAATTAACATATCTTCTTATATATAAAAATGAATCGCAAAATGTGTTGGTAAGCACATAACTCAACAGCGCCTGGGCCAATTTGGCCAATTCTTTTTTTAAAATGTTCGTTGAAGTCCAAGGATGGTTCTTACGGCGAGAAAAAAACGAATAATTGCCGGAAAAACCCTAAAAACAGCCCTTTTCTTTATCTCATACACACGTTTTCTAACTAAAACGTAGAATCAATTTTAGAGCTTTATTGCTATTATATAAAGTTCATGTTAAATCGCAAGCACTCACTGTATACTCCTTCTAAACGATTATTCGGATTTTGATAAATCTTTCTGAAGTTTGTTAAGGAAATTTTCTAGGATGAATGTAATTATAAAGTACTGGAATGTATGTGCAATAATGTAGAAATAAATGGAAAAAATTGCAAAAAACGACATGTCATTGTTTGCATTGAAAACAAATAAAAACTATCATCTGCCAAAAATTTCAATTTACTTATGAACCTAGACAGTATTAGTATATGTATAATAAATTTATGATTATGAATAAGAAACATGTAATATCTACATTATTATTGCAATGAAGCAGTTGAGATGTGCCAGAAATTAAAATAATATAAGATACAATATATGTATGGCAGATTGAATTAAATACATATGAACAGGATATGACAAATTAATTCACTTAAAATATGAAATTAAGTATTAATCAGGGCCGGTTCTACCTTTAATGCAACGCATGCTAGATATACGAGCGCACGCCTTAAGGGGCGCCAACACTAGATTCGGATATTAAATTTTCAATATAGTTTTTTTTCAAGATATAATTTCTTTGCATCTTTTACTAATCTTTCCACAACATTCTTGAAATTCGTAAAAATTTCACTCTATAACAACAAATGGGAAAGTAAAGATGAATACATACAATTCTGCCCTCAGGAGAAGTTTAAGATGCAATTTTGAATGTATTAAATAATAAAAAATTAAATTATTTTAAACCAACATGAAGTACCAGTGGTATAGTTATGGTTATGTTATACCGTTTAAAAGACTTCAATTTTTAATTCAAGATTAATAGAGTGTTGGAATTGAGACTCATTTTATTTAAAGCAGTTCTACATTTAACATCGCTCATATTATAAATGTATATGTATTTTGGCGTGAAGAGTAATTTAAAAAACAATAATTATTATTTTTAGGTAAACGGTAAATATTAGTATATTATATTGAAAAATTGTAGACATGGGTACAGGACAACGTCTGTCGGGTCATCTAGTTGATAAAATAAATGTTGAAATGTTGATCGTCATTTTAAAAGTTACTAAGTCTCTATATTTTTGATTGATCTTTAAATTCACAAATGTCGGCCAGGCTATGATCTTTTCAACAAAAAATAAAAAAAACAAGTTAGTGTATATATGATATAGTGCAAAATTATGTGCCTTGCGCTAGCTACTGATATCCACTGATGATGACATAAAATACTATGTCGAAACGTTTGGAAAAATTAAAGATTAACTTCTAAATCTTTGCCTTTTATTTGATGTATTGCCCTTGAAGAACTTACTCATAAATAATAATCTATCTAGCCTCATATTTCTCAATATCCAACTAATTATATTTGACTCTGCATAAAAATTCACACCAACCCTCCATCTATTACAACCGAGCTAGTGACCTGCCTCTCCGCCGGCTGCAACGTCGCCCTCCGCCTTTCCTTCCCACATCCATCCGCAAAGCCAACGTCGCCTGACGTCACACGAAAACGCTCGTCGCTCGATACTAGAACGAACCAACGAGTACCCAACAAGAGAGGCGAAAGACGGCCGAATCGAACGCACGAACCTCCGCGCATGCCCGGCGAACCGGTTGGACGGATGACCGAGGACGAAGAGACGGAGGACGAAGAATATTATATACAGTTGTGTTTAAACAGACGTGCCCAAGGGTGTATGGGTGTATGGATTGAACACGATCACGAACCAATACATTGCAGGAGGTAAAGAATGCATATGGGACGAGTTGTAGGTATGCATTGGTGTGGAAGAATTGTGTCGAGCGGTGGCGGACGGGGTGAGGGTCTGGGATATAAAATTTATATAACCAACAAATACATTTTTTTTCAATTACAATGTTTATTACAACTGTTAAATAGTTAACATCTAGTAACATTGATAAATAATAACATAAATTTAAATAAATAAAAGTGCAAAGGATAGAATGTACATGAAAATAATATCCGTAGTATGATGATTTAATATACGATAAAAGTAAATAATAATAAAAAAATAAAATTAGTAAATAATATAAATAAAATTTTTGAATAATAAAATAATACTAGAAAAACAATAAGTGACAGATAATAATAAATATAAAAAATAACAATATTAGAAATGATAAGATATTTATTTATTTATTTATTTATTCATAAGCAAGCCGTAATCAATAATAATAGATATTATTTCAGGCTCTTGTCAAGCTTATTCATAGTTAATATTAAAAGGATAGTAATTTTATAATAATCATAATAGCTGCACGAATTTCACTTCTGAAAAAAAAGAGCTGAAGAAAAGCATTCGAACATTAAATACAATGTTCATCATATTAAAGTCTATTTGACCACCAGGCAAGCTCAAAATTCTTGCACAAGGTTGAAAGTTAGAAATAATAATATTAATATTTGCGTTTACAAATGGCTATTTATGAGACCAACAAATACATGTTGTATCAATTAAACTTTTAGCAATCACAATAGAGTCCAAGCGAGACTTACAAAGCTCTTTTTGAATAAATTCTTGCTTGTATTATTACTTGTTTATTGTAAGATTAAATACTAAAACACGAGGGATTTTACGAATTCGTTCATGCCATCTACTTTTGTTGAGAAAATTATTTAATCTTTATAGAGATTCTCAAGATTCTCAAGATTCTTTATAGAGGTCTCAAAATTCTTAGTTTTTTTCCCATATATCGCAACTTCGAATTCCGAACGGTGTGGCCTACAGGCAAGTTGCTGTCGTAAAATTTCAGGAAAATCGGTAAATCTCGAGAAAATTATATGAACACACTTAAGCATTTATATACCATTTTATTCATAATTTTATTCTGTATCTTTCGTACGAACAAATAGGTTTGGTTTCAGAAAGCATGCTCCTTTTCATACTTCTAGCTAATATTTGAGAGTTAAAACAAATGAAGTCGATAAATACATTAAAATCACGTCTACTTGATTCATTTCGTAATCAGCACATGAAAACATTTTTAACTTCCCGTAGGGTAGTTTTAGCAATGGCCGAATATCGAAAATGAAAATTTTTGCATTTCTCGACGTTTTGAAGGTTTTTGAACATTTTACTGGCATACCTCAGAAAAAATGGATGTGTGTGTATGTGTTTTGTATGTCTGCATTTTTTCGTCCACGTTTTCGGGCGCACGGATCAATCGATTTGAATGGTTTGAAAAACATTCGATTCCTATTGCTAGGGAGATATGCTGTTTAGTTTTTGGCAAAGGCAGGTCCAGCCGTTACGGAGATACGGAGCAAAGAGTGCAGAAAATACAAATCGAGTTTTTGAGAGAACGCAGTATCGGATTTGAATGATCTGAAAAAAACATTCAATTTGTAATGATTGGGAAATGAGGTGTTTTGTTTTTGGCAAAGACAGGTCCCGCCATTTGGAAGAAACAGAGCTAAATGTGCAAAAAATTGCAGTTTTTAAGTGAACTAAGCGTTCGATTTAAATGATCTAAAAAACTTTCTGCTTGTGTTGACAAAACAATTGCTTTTGAGGTTAAAAAATTATTACATCTTTTTTTTTCCATAAAATGTTTTTGTAATTGTTCTAGATTAAAAAATCAAACTAGTTGGTATTGGTATTAGAGGCAAGTTACATGATCTTCCTGATATGTGTAAATGATAATCGATTTAATCAATAAAAATAAATTAATTTATGAGTGATTAAAAGTATTCTGAGTGGATTCATTACACAGAATTGAAAACGAACACACACTCTATCGTTATACCAAGTAAATCGTCTAATTTTAATTTTAACAAACGTCAAAAAAACTACTCATTTTCCCAAACTTTGATAAATTTTTAAAATTAAACTACTTGTCGTAAGGCCGTAATATTTCAGTAAGTTCTTTAAGACCATAATATATATCGCCAAAAAAAAGTTACATAAAAATTGGCATAATTTTTTTTTCAACAGTTAATTGCAAGAAAACGGCTCGATAGATTTTCAACTAAAACTAATCAGTATCATTCCCAAATGATATCTTGCAAACAGTTTTTCATTTTTGAAAATAAATTCGGTAGTATGCACAAAACAGACAAAAAATTATCCACATCAAAGTACATCGCTTGGCTTTTAAATCTTTGAAATCGGTTCAGGCGTTTTTAAGCAATCGTCGATGAAAGTTATAATTTTGACAAACGCCAAAAAAACGACACTAGTTTTTGCAAACTTTGACGGAATTTTAAAATTAAACGACTTGTCGTAGAACCGTAATATTTTAGTATGATCTATAATATTATGGTATCTACCGTCAAAAAAAAAATTCGTGAAAGTCGTCGAAAAAAAATTTTTTTAACACTTTATTACAAGAAAACGGCCCGGCCGATCTCTACCAACAACTCATCAGCACGATTCCCAATCAATATCTTTCGAACGGTTTTTGAATTTTCAAAATCGATTCAGAACTGCGAGCTAAAACGTGGACGAAAAATTCTTCACTTTTCTGCTATTTACAAAGAAACGGCCCGGCCGATCGTCGCACAAAACTCAGAAACGTTAGTCCTCATCGAGATACATCGAATGTCTTCTAAATTTTTGAAATCGATCCGGTCGTTTTTGAGAAAACGTCGATTTACGGCAAAAAATCTGTTCACATATACACACACACACATACACACACACACATACTTTTTCCTAATGTTGGTCTCATTCGATTCAGAATGGCTTGAAACGTCGAGAAAACATAAAATTAGCGAATCGGATTTTTTGATGAAAACAAACTTCTCCTTCGGGAAGTTGAAAAATACCAAAGATTTGAACTAAATCTAGAGTGCATGTTCTATTAATTGGCCAGTTCTGAAAATATTCTTTTACAAATGTGGCCCTTTACTATCGATTCCCTGGCCTTCGTTTTGGTCGAATGTCGACGTAGTAGAGTGATCCGGGGGCTCGCACCAACACCAAACCGTTTGCCTGCGAGCTGCTGCTCTCTATACAAATCCTCAGTATGTCGCGTACTTTCATACGATGAAGATATACATTGTCAAGTAGCACGGCGCGTAGTTCTCAACATCCAAAAATAATGATGGCAACGACGACGACACATTCAACAATCAACTCTTGAGATACGGAAGACAGAAAAATAGAAGAGAGTAATAATAGTGTGCCGGATTTTTCTAAATTTAGTTTTACGTCGCGGGAGAGGTAATAAAGGTTACATTGTGTTTAGTGAAAAATATTTCGGAGTGTTAAGTGTTGTGTACCTTGTGTATTGATACAGTGGTGTGACTTGGGTTCGGTTAATTTTTTGTAATGATGTCTGTCCAAGCAAAGCGTCAGCATTGCTACTTATGCGATCTGCCCCGCATGCCGTGGGCAATGCTCACAGACTTCACAGAGCCGGTATGTCGCGGTTGCGTCAACTACGAAGGTGCCGATCGCATCGAGTTGGTCCTGGACACCGCTCGTCAGATGAAACGCGGAATAGCAGCAGGCACAAAAGGTCTGACCCAATCCAGAGCAACCGTGGCAGCCGTCGAAAACGGCGTTAATGAAATCCACAGAGCCGCTGCTCATTACCAGGCCGCCATGCACAGGAACCAGACGTCCACCAGCGCCGGACATCTGAGCGAGTTCACCCAGGCCTCCGTACGTTCGCCTGTTTCGGCCCATCATGCGTCCGCCTTGAGGTCTCAGCAAATGCAACTGAAACGCGGAGCCTCGACTGATGATAATGAGGAGCACCCGGAAGGATTGGTGGCCGTCAAAAGGGGCGCCCAGGGTTTGCTGACGGCCGACGATGCGGCAGGAAGACCGCCGCTGGCTAGAGGCGAGTCTCTGCCGGCCGCCGTGTTCGTTGCCGAACGAGCCGGATCGGCCGCGTTCAAGGATAAGCACCCGGTCAGGGCGCCCTCGTTTGATACCGCGTTCAAGGCTAACGGTGAGTTGAGGAATTGACACTTTTTTTTTTGCAAATCGCGCACTAATAAACAACCTCTAGATAAATAAAACGATTTTTTGCATCCGAATTATAAACTCATAAAATTGTAATTTCACAACAATTGCAACTCGTTGACGTGACTCTATACTATAGAGTCTATAGTTTTATTCTCGAATAAGATTTTTCTCTATAAAAGACAATATTTATAACTATTAAGTGAATACTGCAAACTTTTACAAAATTCAATAACACTATATTATTTTACTTTATTTATGATATCTGTTTTTTTTAATAATTACTTAAGCACCCGGTCAGGGCGCCCTCGTTTGATACCGCGTTCAAGGCTAACGGTGAGTTGAGGAATTGACACTTTTTTTTTGCAAATCGCGCACTAATAAACGACCTCTAGATAAATGGCTTTGAGATACAACGATTTTTTGCATTTATACATTGCGGTATCGGGCATTATGATTTATAATTTCACAACAATTGCAACTCGTTAACGTTACTTCTATAGTTTTATTCTCGGATAGGAAATTTCTCTATAAAAGACAATATTTATAATTCTGAAGAGTACAAACTTTTACAAAATTCAATTATGATGTTTGTACTATTTATTTAAATAATTTCTTAGTGATTTTTATATTGTATGATAACACACTTTAATTCAAACTTTTTATAAGCTTTCATAATTTTGAAAAAAAAAATAGTTTGAGAATTTTACAATTTAAATATTGGACTAGTGGTGTATGGCATCGTGCCTTAAGGCAAATTGCTGGAACTTCCCGTACCGTAACGAACTGTTCGGGGAATATTAAATGTTTTCACATAGATTATTATAAATATTGTAACATTGTCTAATATTTATAAGAATTATATAAACTGAATTGCAAAGTCAAAAATATTCATTTAAAGTATATAAGTGAGTTTTAAAGCTTTAGCCAGAATTAAAATTGAAATCTGAATCATTTTCGGCATACAAAAAAAATTATACGATTTTTTTCTAAAAGCAATTGTTTTGTCAACACAAGCAGAAAGTTTTTTGAACCATTCAATTCGGATGCTTATTCCTCTCAAAAAACCGCCATTTTTTGTATATTTAGCTCGGTATCTTCGAAATGGCTGGGCCTGCCTTTGCCAAAAACTAATCAACACGTCTCCTTATCAATACGAATGGAATAATTCAAATCGGTTAATCCTTGTTCGCAAAATCGTCGACGAAAATTAGTATCCGCGCACACACACATACATCCATTTTTTTAAAGGTATGCCAAAATGTTCAAAAACGTCTGAAACGTAAGGATATATAAAAATTTTCATTTTCGATTTTTTTGCGATAACTATAACTTACCCTACGGGTAAGGTTTGTTAAAGCTTTCAAAATGAAAAAAAATGAAGATTTTAAATATTAAATTTTGAAAAAATTCGACTCATACAAAAACTCGAACCTTTGACACTTTTGGAAAAAATCGATTTTAGATTTTTTTAAAAATATTTTGAACTTCTAAATCATCGACGAAGAATCGTATACAAACACAAAATTTTAATAATTTAATGACTAAAAGTAATTTTTCAATCACTGAACTTTGAATTTAAATGAAGTTGTGTATTTAAAATTTAAATACCCTTAATTTTTCCCATAATATGTTGAATTTTACTTCTGTAGGTTTTTACATAATATATAAAATGCTATTACATTTCCAAAAACCGAATATTTATTAAATTCTTTACTATTCTAAAAATTTATTTAAAAAAATACCGAATTCTTCTAAAGTGCTTCATTATAAAATATGTATATCAATTGTGTATTTAATTTTTGAATACCAAATTAAAAAAAAAATTATTGAGAATTTTGAAAATGAACTTTTTTAAAAAAAAAATCGAATTTATGAATACCAAATTTAAAAAAAGAAATACGATAGTTGGATAATATTATATATTATATAAATACAAAATAAAATATTTAACAATATCTATTTAATTTTTAAATACCAAATATTTTATTTAATTTTCACTAAAGCAAATTGCGATTTAATACAACCTGTAATACTGTGTATTTAATTTTTGAACATTGCAAGCAGTGCATTATTTTTCTTATTTTTATACTAAATCAAAATTAATTATTTTTACAAAATTCCATTTAATTTTTAAAAACCGAGTATTTAATTTTAACTCTAGTATTTTAAATCCCATATTTAATTTTTTAAATAATTTTAAATCCCATATTTAATTTTTTAAATATAAAAATATTTTCTTTATTTTTATTTGAGTGGATAAAAAAAATAATAATAAAGGTATTTAAAAGTTAAATCCACAATCAAAACAAACTTGCCTTTAGTAAAAAAAGCACAGGAGATATTTTGCATTGAAAAAATAAATATATACACTATTTTGTGTATCATTTAAAATCATACTTTGCATTAATAAAAAAAATCTAATATATATTAGGTGTTTAAAAAATTTCATACACAATTTTATATATATTAATTTCTGCACAACTTTTTGTGGAAATCTATGTTTGTTTTGTATTGATGAGCCAATTTAATTACTTTATGATTCAAAAACGTGTTAAAAAATGTCTTGAAAATAAGTATAAAGTAATGTTATTCCTTCAACTTTCTTATATAATCATATATAATTCAAAAAACTGTTATAATAATAATTCTCATCTGACCGATTCATAAAATTGAGTTGGCTTCGTCGTCAGAGATCGTTAAACATCATTTTAAAAGTGTAAATTTTTTTTAACTGTACTTTTGTACAATTATGTCAGTTGTATATATATATATATATATATATATATAAATATAAAGGCGTTCTACTTTCTGATTCTTCTGAACATACATAAAACTCTGCTAATTGGTGAAAATGTTACACAATACGGTATTATGTGTAATGGAGCTCTTTTTTGTTTACTAAAAATATTAAAGTTATTTAAAGTGATACGAAAAATTAAAGAATTTTCAACATTTGCCATTACTACAGTTTTAATTATTTCCACGCTCCATAGAGGCGCCACCTACTGTAGCACGTAAATGCACCACTAGGTTTAATTCTCCGATAAGATTTAAATAAATAGATAAAATAGAGAAGACTACAAAATTTGAATAAATGATTTATTTTATTTGGAACATCAGTAAATTTTAGGAGTACTTAATTTATTTTAATTTATTTTATTTTCCACGGTTACATAATTGTATGTATGTATATAAATCTCCAGTCTTTTACAACTTTGTAATATTTAGGAGTGCTTTTGACAACAAAGTTGTGTAGAAATACTTCAAATATTTAATCAAAACATATAGATTATTTATTCGAGTACTAAATTCTTATCAAAAAACTGATAAATGACGCACACAAAAAGCCTCAAATTGATAAAATATAGATAAGTCGATAACAAACTAATTAATTTTGATGAAAAAGTAGATGAAAAATAGATTATTATTTTATATAAAATATATAGTTGTCATTCTAATAAAAATTTAAAATTTGCACAACCTACTTAGTCATTTCCCATTCATAATTTATGTATATAAGGTCATGATATTTATCACATCGTATTTAAATTTCTAATTGCCAGTTTCCAGTTATTGTCATTACAACCGACAATAATAATAATACATAATATAATATATAAAAAGGCAGGAAATCATAATCCAATCTAAATAAAATAATCAAATAATCAAACACACGTGTGTTTATTTATGCAAATTTTATTTAAAAAAAGTGACTTGAACCTGTATTTCTAGTTTTGAATAATAAAATGGAAAGACTTGGATGTATTTGAGGAACAGGTTTTGCCCAAAAATAGATCACAGGAAAAAAATTATATATATATATATATATATGTATATATATATATATATATATATATATATATATATATATATGTATATATATATATATATATATATTATTTTATTTTTCCTATTACCATGGCTATCAGAATCTTATCAGAACTTCAGTATGATTCTCATAAGCTAAATAACTCTAAAAATACTAAACAATTTAAAACTATGCTAACCGATCATATCATTAATTTAAACCATAATATAGATTTTTTTCACCCAAAAATTTTACATTATGAAAAGAAAGTTATTAAAAGAAGATTTGCTGAGGGGTTGTTTTTGCAATTGCATAACGACAGGGTCATAAACAAACGATTTGAAACACGGCGCTGAACGAAACAAACACGTGGTTCCTAAAAAGCGTATCAATTTTTTTTTAAAATGACAAGATCCATCGCTTTTAAATTTCTCGTAAAATTTTAACACATGTTAAAAACCTCTTCAAGAAAAAACGTGACAATTCTATCTTAGACTTGGAATAGTAAATACATAGTTTCAACAATTATTACTATTTCCTTTTAAAACGGTTTTAGGTGTTTTTTGGGTATTTCTTCCAATTTTTTCTCGGTGTAACCCATGCCTTGGACTTATAGACAGTATCCACCACTATCAATATGATTTTATATTCAAAGCCCATAACCAGAAATAAAATAAATCGCAATTTCGAAATCGAATCACGTCTACGAAGAGACGACCACACGTATCGATTCTTCGTCTAACTCTAAACGAAGAAGTAGAAGATCCTTTCGTGATTCGAATAATCGAAGATCTTTTGTTATTTTTCGCAATCTTTGCGAAAAATTAACATTCTGAACCGTTCGTAGACGAAGAAGGCACTGAAGTGCTGGATTGACTACTAAACATGGAAATAGTAAAGGAAAATTGCCTTCAAGAAGAAAAAACTTCAGAATTGGTTAATGTATACAATCAATTTCATAACCTCGACTGTTTACCCTTTTCATCGATTTTCATCATTTCTATAAAGTGATTTCATTTTATTGTTTCTCAGTAGTCACTTTCTTCGTAACGAATACGAATACGAATTTATTCGGTCAAAGTTTCTCTTATGAGTCATGAAATTGGCCATAAAATTCAAAACGAGAAGTTTTCATGCGAAACTAACATTTCCGAATAAACTGGCACGTGCTGCAGAAAAATTGCTGCAGGAAAATAGTTGCAGATTATTATTTGGTTTTGTTTAAATTGATTGCCGGAGGTTAAAAAAATAATGTATATATATTAGGGTGGTCCTTAACATGGACATTTTCGAATTCCCTGGCTCCCAAGGGCTCAAATGCTTCCAAATTAATAAAAAAAAAATTCTCGAAAAGTTTTAGCTCTTAATATTGCCTTTTAGATAGTGCGCAATTCAATCAAAGTTTTGTATGGAAATAGCATGGAAAAAATTTAAAATAGAATGATAAGGGTTATAAATTTCGATACCATTTTCTTTTTAATCTGCGCGAAAAACCAATTGGAATTATAAAGATTCTGAACTAAAAATTCTAAAGTTTCAATTTAGCTAAAAGAATCTTATAAGTTCAAATAAGATTCTGATAAGAATTTGGGGGAATTGTATTAACGCGTAACTGCAGCTTTAAAATTATTAATAACTTACATTTAAAATATTATTTCAAGATATTTATACCCAAATGTGTCTGCTGACCCAAATACTAAAATTAGTAAATTTTCTTCTAATAATAATGATAATTAAGAGAAACTTATGAGTTTTACAATCATATTCTCATTTCTATTAACTCTTAATTGTATTTCAAAATTATTATCAAAAGTGATTGATATAATAAAAATTTGATGCACTAAAAATTAAAAGAATTACATTAGTTAAAAATTAAATTAAAAAAGATTTGTTAAAAAATTTTCAATAACTCTATGGACTAATAAAATTGCTATTAAAAATGATAAAAACCTACAAAAATTATTACATAATTGATTTTTGTTCATAAGTACCTTTTTCTTTTATTCTGATTTAAAAATAAAAGTAAATTTTAAAATGAGAAATTTGACAATTTCACTAAAACATTTAAATTGTTTAAGGGAATCTTGTAAGAGTTACAATATGATTCTTGTAAGACTTCTGGCAATACTTAGAAATTTTCGAGAATTTTTTTTAACTCATTTAAAATGTTATTGAAAATGTGTCTGCTAATATAATTGAATACTGAAATTAGGATTTTTTTTAAATTAAATAAACTAATCAAATTTGTTAATAAGCAAAAATTAATAAGAAAAATAATTGTCGCTAGGTATTAGATTTTCGTTTTTGATAGTTTATATTGACTTTTTTTTAAGATATCAAATATAAGTACAAGAAAAAAATATAAGATTTTGTCTAGTATCGTTTTTTTACCAAATTTAAATATAGAGAAATTATGCCAGATTTTTGTTTAGTATTAAAAAATAAAAGAAAATAATCATAATAGGTTTAAATTAAAAGTCTAACAAATATTAAAGAAAATTATATAGAGATTTTGTTTAAATTTGTTTTTGTAACATTAAATTTGAAGGATTTTGATCATTACAGATTTTATAATATGTACTAAATTTAACTATTAACTAAATATTTAAAAAAAAATCAAATGATGTGTAAAAGTTCATCATAATTTGTATTTTATTACTATATTTTTCCTCGTGAGTTTGAAGTTCATTGGTAATATAATTGTAATTACATTATATTTATAATATATATATATATATATATATATATCAAAAGAATTCGAATAATATTTACATTCATTTAAAAATAAATAACATTATCTTTACTACTATATTTTTGCACGAACCGTACGAGTGATTGATATGAGTAATATAATATTTATAAATAATTGTTGAAATTTTAAATTTTAAAGTACACCGAGTTGCTGTAGAGTTTTATAATGTTAGACAAAATTATGGATTATTTAATTTTGAACAAATTTGGCAAATATATCATTTATATTAAATAATCGGTTTAAAAGTTACAAGACTTATAATAAATAAATGTATTAATTATATGGGTTCTTTGCCAAAACAAGTCATTAGGGTGAGTCTATCATTAAGGGTGTACGAAAACTTTTTTTTATTAATTTACAATTTTGTAATAGAAATTAATAATAGAACATGAACTCATAAACAAAATTCAGGCCACCTTTTTCCCTTTTTTTGGTGAACTTTGCGTGTTGAAAATTGAGTTGCTGATGGAGGGCATAAAAGTTTTGCTAGATTTTTTATGACTGTGCTAAAGTTCAAAACACGCGATTCCAACATATATATATATATATATATATATATGTATGTATATTTCTAACTTGACGTTTCTATTGGACGACTTCCAATTTGGCACCTCATTTTTTGGCACCAGTCGAACGTAAAATCCCCAAAAACTTTTTTTTAACGATCGTTCTCAGTTTATTTAGTTCGCATTTTTTTTTCTAAATCAATATTTGAAAATTCCCGGAAAAATTTCCGGGAATTCCGTACACGTGTAGAATTTATGACACCAAAATGATGCTGGGGCTGGTTCTTGTGACAAGTTTATGGTTTATAAAAAATGTTGTTAAAGATATATTTTATTTAAAGGTGGATCATGAAGTTTTTACAGGTTTGTTTTATGAAGGATAAGATAAAATAAAAAAGGATCAAAGTTTGTTTAAAATAAAAATGCTATTTTGTAGATTTTAACAAGAACGTTGAAGAAATTAATTTAAGTGTATTGACTAAGTGACGCATATGCTTTTATTTATTATATTTGTTTTAAATCTTTGGTGTAAAGTAAATGGTTTATTTAATAAATTTGTGCAAAATTTAATTTAATATAAAATTTGACATATAATGATAATATTTTCTAACATCATGATTTTCTACAACTAGTCTGTATACTTCAAATAGCAATTCAAAGTTGAAGACTAATTCGCAAAATGACACATATACATTTATTTATTATATTTCTTGTAACTCTTAAACCGTTAGTGGTAAATAAATGGTTTATTTAACAAATTTGTTCAAAATTTAATAATCTATAACATTTTCTAACATCATAATGACCTACAGCAACTCGGTATACTTCAAATCGCTTTTGAAAGCTTGAAAATTGAATAAGACGCATGAGGAATTTTTATCCTCTTGGCATGGGGAATATGCATTTACTTATTATATCTCTTGTATCTTTTAAATCGTTGGTATAAGATTAATGATATATTTGACAAATTTGTACAAAAATAAGGAAACTTTAATATTTTCTAACATCACAACACCCTACAGCAATTCGGTATACTTCAAACTCGCTTTTGAATCTAGGAAATTAATTTAGACAGAAGATATTTGATCCAGCTGAGAACATTAGGGTGCATCTATTTATTATATCTCTTGCGACTTTTAAACTGTTGTTCTTAAATAAATGATATATTTGGCATATTTTTACAAAATTAAATAATCTACAATATTTTGTAACACCATGAGACCTTACAGCAACTCGGTATACTTCAAATCGCCTTCGAAGTTGAAAAATTAATTTAATCGTATGAGAAACTTTGCTTCGACCAATGTGCATTTTTATTTATTAAATCTCGTATATCTTTTAAACCGTTGTTATTAAATAAATGATATATTCGAAACGTTTGAACAAAATATAATGATATTCAATATTTTCTAACATCATTATGTCTTACAGCAATTCGGTATACTTCAAATCGCTTTTTGAAGCTTGAAATTTGAATAAGATTCATGAGGAATGCGTATTTAAGCAATGCATCTTTTGTAACTTCAGAACCATTGGTATAAAATAAATGGTGTATTTGGCAAATTTGTATAAAATTAGACAATCTTCAATATTTTCTAACATCACAATATCCTACAACAATTCGGTGTACTTCAAAATTGCGATTATATCAAGCAAAACCATACAAGCAAGAAATCCAGGGTCCAAAATTCTCAGATAAAATTAAATGGTAATTGGTATGTTGCGGGTCTAAATCGTATGAGTTATGCCAAAAACTATCAAAAAATAGTGCTAACAGGAGATTTACACATAAAATCTGACCTCCAAAACGAACGAACGTCATATAACAATTTTATCCCATGTGCAACTTCCTGGTGTCTTCTTGATAGCACATACGTGAAGTTAGGTTTTATGATTGTTAATAATAATTAAATAGTTTTATGCCAAGACCCTTATACATGTGCCAAAACCTTTATTTACTATCTCTATGAAGCTCTATGTATAAGTTCCACTCTCTACAATGGGCATCTCCATATTTCTGGCCTTTCGAAATAGAAGCTAAATAAACAATACACTTATATCTAGCAAACATAATCAAAATCGATGATCTATATTTTGTCATTATAATTTTACTATTGATAAATGTATTAAAAGTTCTGTTTTGTGTTCATCAATTGTCTCAATCGATAAAGCCTTAACATAGCTTCACCATAACATTCAAATTTTATCCCAGACTTGGTCTCGGAGTTTAGGTACAAAAACGCTCTCAGAACCGTCTTTTTAAATTTAAATCATCAACATCAGTCCTTGAGCATTGTAATTTAGTCCTAAACCAAAACAATGCGTTTCTCTGTCATCAGTTTTAATAGCACGTTCCACAAATCCACTCCACTCATACAAAGTCAGTCGACGTCCATTCTACAAAACGGTGCTTACGTAGGCACGACGACGACGCGCCGAAGCGATAATACATAATATGTATATACATATAAATACAAATATGTATATATCTATGTATGTATTTGTCCTTTATGTATATATTTATACTCACGTGGCAACGTAGCGTACGTGACGTCACGTACAGAACATAACACACGAGTACATTTGTGGTATTTCTTCTCTCTCTTCGGTTGTTGTCTGGTCCGAAAATGACGGTGATTATAGAGGAGACTGGGGGTCGAAATGGATACTGGATTTAATTTTATTTTATTTAAATTGCAATGTGTCCTTATGAAAGATATTTAGTGATTGGTATGTAATGGTTGAAAGATTCATTTTGAAGGGTTACTGCAACGTTTTCAGGCTTTTTGGATTTTATTTAGAAGATGTGCACAATTTTCGACGACTATATGTAACTTTTTGAGACCATCCAGAACGTTTTCAGATTATCGGGAACATGTTTAGATTAGCTACTACATTTGCAGACTACCCAGCATATTGTAAAACTTCTTCTTCGTTCTTGAGATGATCTATGACGTTTTCAGATTATGTATTATGTATTACAGATTATCTATTTAAAAACGCTTTCAGACTATTTAAAACATTTTTGGACTGTACGCTACTATTTTTAGACAATTTGCAACCATTTTTTAAAACAATCTCAAACATTTTTAGACCATCCAAAATATGTTTAGACAGTCTGCAGCAATTGTTAGACAGCCTGCAGCAATTGTTAGACAGTCTGCAACATTTTTAGACAGCATGCAACATTATTGGACCATATTCAACATTTCTGGACAGTCTCCAACATTTTTAGACAATATTTCAACAATTGTTGGACAATCTGTAACATTCTTAGACAATCTTGCAGCAATTTTAGACAATATTGCAGCAATTTTAGCCAATATTGCAGCAATTTTAGACAATATTGCAGTGATTCTAGACAGTATGCAGCAATTCTGTACAACCTGCAACAATTTTATACCATCTTGCAACAATTCTAGACAATCTTGCAGCAATTTTAGACAGCCTGCAGCAATTTTAGACAGTCTGCAGCGTTTTTAGACAGCCTGCAGCAATTCTAGACAGTCTTGCAGCAATTTTAGACAGTCTTGCAGCAATTTTAGACAGCCTGCAGCAATTTTAGACAGCCTGCAGCAATTCTAGACAGTCTTGCAGCAATTCTAGACAGTCTTGCAGCAATTCTAGACAGTCTACAACATTTTTAGACAGTCTACAACATTTTTAGACAATCTTGCAACATTTCTGGACAAACCTCGAACATTTCTGGATAAACCTCAAACATTTCTGGACAATCTGCAAGATTTTTTGGCGATTTAGACAATTGTTCGCAAATCCGCAACGATTGTTGCAACATTTTCAAAAAATCTGCAATATTCTGCACTAATTATTGGACAATCTACAACATTCTCTACAATCCGCAAACATAGTTGGACAATCTGCAACTTTCTCAGACAATCTGTAACATTCTCAGACAATATTGCAACATTGTTAGATCATATGCAAGAGTTTTGACAGTATCCAACAATTGTTGAACCATATGCAAGATTTTTTTACAGTCCGCAACATTGTTGAACAATCTGCAATAATTTTTAAACAACCTGCAACATTCTGCAACAATTGTTGGACAATCTGCAAAATTCTGCAACAATTGTTGGACAATCTGCGAACATTTCTGAACAATCTGCATTTTTGAACTGTCCTGAATTTTTTCACTCTATCTACAATGTTTTTAGACAATCAGGTAATCTGCATCATTTTCAGACAATCTTGAACGTTTTCATACCTTCTAGATCATTTGCAGAATTTTTCAATACTTTTTAGAATATTTCCAAACGTTTTAGAACATATCCAGACGTTTTAAAACATTTCGAGACTCTCTAGAACAGTTTCAGCTTCTCTGAAATACTTTGATATTATCTACAACATATAGAAACATCTTCAGACTATCTAAAACATCTTCAGACTGTCTAAAACATTTTCAGACTATTTAAAACATTTTCAGACAATCTAGAACATATTCAGAACCGTTTCAGACTATGTAAGAACATCTTGTATAAATCTAGCTAGTATAGCTAGAACAACTTCAGACTATCCAGATTATTTTCAGATTATTCAGATCACTTTTAAAGACTATCTAGAACATTTTATTTGACTATCTACAAGGCTTTCGAACTATTTAGAACATTTTCAAATTGACTAGAACATCTTCAGACTATCCCAGCTCATTTTCAGATCATTCAGATCACTTTTACAGACTATCTAGAACATTTTTCGACTATGTAGGATATTGTCTCACTCTTCAGTATATTTAGAGATTATGTAGAATATTTTCAGACATTTTCAAATAACTGTGATATTTTCAGGCCATCTAGGTTAATTTCTGACTATAACTCTTCAATACTATTTTTGGACAATCTAGAACATTTTCAAACATTTTTCATACTCCCTCCATGAAGCCTAAATTATGGTATAACTCTTGCCTTGAAAGATTTACATAAACAAAAACATTTTTTATGTCAAACGCAATTTTTGCAAGTCGATATTATATGTCGATATATATATCAAAATTGTTATATGATGCATTTATTTTTATTTAAATGCTATCTTAGTTAAGGACCGGCCGTGGTCCCGTGGTAAGAACGTGGGCTAGCAAATCCTAGTCCCGGGTTCGAATCCAACCTCGGTCGGTTCGGTATCAAAGCAGCTTGATACCACATTTTCACTTGAAATCATAGATTTCAAATATGATTTCAAGTGAAAATGGCCTTTCGTGGGCAAAGCTGTAGTGGCAACACGCCACTTGGAAGTAAAGAGGTACTAAGATGGTATCGCTTTGAAATACAAAAAGGAAGTCGAATTTGTATCCCTATACAACAGAAAAATGTAAAGGCTCTGACATCGTGCAACCATGATTGAGTGCATTTTCAACTCAACCCACGGACCTGCCCTTGGAAGAAATATTCGTAAAGAAAAATGTAATAAACAGTAAAAATATGTAAAGAAAAAGTAAAATATATGTAGTATGTAAGATAAAAAGAAAAAAAAATAATTAGTAATAAAGTTTAAAAAAAAAAAAAAAAAAAAAAAAAAAAAAAAAAAAAAAAAAAGTAGCAAAAATAAACATGAACCATCAGTCTCCCATTATCCCCGGCTATCCCCTATGTTATGTTTATCCACATTCATCGCCGTCAATACATATTTTATTCAGCACGTAGTTGCCGGTGTATTGGTATATACCATGTACCACATACGTAGGCGCAGTGCAAAGTAGTGGTATTTTTGTTACTCGTTCAGCATCTGCAACCGAGTTGAGAGAGATGGTGGTGAAGGGGTTAGAGACACGGGCGAGATGTGTGGATGTGGATCGGATGATAAATGTGTGGCATTGGGAACATGTGATGTGTGCTATGTGCAATTCATACGAGAGAGATGTTGCAGGTGGAATTAGTAGATCGTTAAATTCTTACTCATATGTATAGTGTTGTATATATAGTGTTATGTGCAATATTAGGTTGTCAAATATCTCCCTTCCGCCATTTTTATTATAAACCAAGAGCAAAAAAGCGGAAGGGAGATATTTGACAACCTAATATATAAATTACACATAGTGTTATGGGTAATGAAAATATTGCACATTGACGTTTTTGTACAAACATTTATAGCACGTTGTAGTCATCGCCAGAAAATCTCTAAAGTTTTAATATTTACAACATTAACTGGGATTTCTTATACCGCCTATAACCTATGTAGGATATAAATGCACACGTGGAGCCAAAAAAAGTCAAAATCGGTTCAGTAGTTTAGGAGTGCATCCCGTACAAACATCCTAAGTTAGATATAAATGCACAGGTTGAGCCAAAAAAAAAAAGAAAAAAAGACGGTTCACACGCGATTGCAGTAAAACTTATTTGCTACTGTACAAGATGGCATTTAAGTCAAAATAAAAACATCACTAAACAATTTTGAATAATGTTCATTAGTAATATGGTAACACTCGTGATGCAATTTATTAGTGTCTACCATTGTACACATTTATATAATGATAAATTATAAATTATATATTTATGATAGCATTAAAAATATGTATAATATTCAAAAACAACAATGTAATTAAAGTCATACTTCAAATATGACATGATCGGTTTGTCATTGTAATTAGCATTTAGAAATGAATTTTCATTAGAGAAATAAAGTAATTGCTGATTAATAAATTCTATAATATTTATTAAACGCCTAAACAAATATTGTTTTCGCAACTTCACTCATGTAATTGTGTTTGAAGAACTTCATGTATTTAAAATTAACATACATTCATTGACTGCTTGTATTTTTTTACTTTTTCGCTGGCGATATAATCTCATTCTTTGAACAGCTGTAATATCTGTCTTGCTTAAATAATATTTTCCATTTTAATAACTTCGAAGATTTATAGAAACTATGAATAATATAGAAATAATTTCTAATCAATAAGCTTACGCTTAGTACACGGCACGAATGTTTAATTTGTTTTATTATTTTTAAGGAACGGGGTAAAATATTCTTCTGATTCAGACATTTTACATTAAATCAAAATTTGTACTACGATGTAACTTTAAAATGTTTATTTATCTATGCCGATTTACTTGTTCATATCGGTACGCATACAACGTTGATGCCAGTACACATACAACGACAGATTTCAATTCACATACACGACGACTAATCACAATCGATCCGTATAGAAATGATTTCATCGAGAGCGAATGACGAATCATTAGCACTTCCGTTGCATTTAATTAAAGAAGTTTTACTTTAAAAAATCTCTGAAAGTTTTTAGTCTTAATATTAACTTTAAGATAGTCCGCACTCCAAAAGTTTCTTATGGGTAAAATTTCATTTGTTTTTTAGAATTTTATAACTCAGCGACAAGTGAATCAAAATTTTGAGAATAACATTGTGTTTGCTTATTTTGATCATGAATAAAAAATGTATAACAAAAATATGACATTTTTTATAAAATAAGTACTTACTTAGGAAGAATAACCAGAAAACTTTGGTTGGTGCGCGGACTATCTTAAAGTTAATATTAGGAACTAAGGCGTAACGGACTTTCGTTGCATTTGTACGGATTTACACTCTAGTCGCGCCTAAAGAAATTTTAATTCAAAAATTCAAAATCGGTTCAGTAGTTTAGGAGTGCATTCCGGACAAACATGCATTATCCCGGTTTATTATTTATTATTACCCATTACCCAAATTTCCCGGTTTGCAATCCCAAGTGCATTCAATAACCAGTTTTACTATCCATCCTGACACACAATGTAGTATGTAGTAGTAGTCGTTGGTAAAATTCCTTGATGGTTCCAGAAGAACCAGTTTTGAGTTTTAGTTCATCAGCGGAGAGAAAATACGATTACTTACACATATATGTATAGGAGAGCGAAAAATAATCTACAAAAAATAATAAATCAACTACACTTGCGATGTAGTTGTAAATGTATAGTAGATTACGTTGACGCGGCGGCAATGTGGCTTGGCTTGGCAACAGCGCTTTTACGATGGAAAAACGTATTTATAAATATAAATTTATTAGTATATATATATATATATATATATATATATATATATATATATATATATATATAGATTTATATTTTAACTGAACAGTGCCCACAAACGTTAGGGTCTAAAATTAATTAAGATTCATGACAAATTCTTATCCTCTTGACATGGGGAATATGCATTTACTTATTATATCTCTCGTAACTTTAGAACCGTTGGTATAAATTGAATGATATATTTGGCAAATTTGTATAAAATTTAATTATCTTCAATATTTTCTAACACCATAATGCCCTACAGCAACTCGGTGTACTTCAAATCGCTTTTGAACCTTCAAAATTAAGTTAGGCGTGTGAGGATGTTTGATCCACTTGACATGAGGAATGTGTATTTATGTAATACATTTCTTGCAACTTTTAAACTGTTGGTATATAATAAATGATATATTTGGCAAATTTGTATAAAATTGAATTATCCTTAAAATTTTCTACCACCAAAATGACCCACTGCAACTCGGTATACTTGAAATCGCTTTTGAACCTTCAAAATTAAGTTAGGCGTGTGAGGATGTTTGATCCACTTGACATGAGGAATGTGTATTTATGTAATACATTTCTTGCAACTTTTAAACTGTTGGTATATAATAAATGATATATTTGGCAAATTTGTATAAAATTGAATTATCCTTAAAATTTTCTACCACCAAAATGACCCACTGCAACTCGGTATACTTGAAATCGCTTTTGAACCTTCAAAATTAAGTTAGGCGTGTGAGGATCTTTGATCCACTTGGCATGAGGAATGTGTATTTATGTAATACATTTCTTGCAACTTTTAAACTGTTTGTATAAAATAAATGGTTTATTTGGCGAATTTGTGCAAAATTGAATGATGTACAATATTTTCTAACACCATAATTCCCATAAATGTTAGGGTTCGCTCACAGTTTTGCAAAACTACATCAGATTATACAATATTGGACCAAGTTATTTTTGTCACTTACCAAGACCGTTGTTTCATAAAAGAGATATTAGCAAATATTTTGGATTAACCTAAAATGTTGAGAAAACCAATATGAATCTTATTAGAAATCGTTAGAATCCACCAGAAGTCAAAAAACATGTCCAAAAAGTTTTTGGAAACTGGGAAGATTTTAGCCCAATGTAATAAGTTAGATATTTTAATCGATTTGGGTTATAAAAAAAATATTTACTAAAGATTGCAGAAGACATTTGTGTAAAAATCATTGAATAAAATATTGTGAAAAAAGAACAAAATCATTTAGTAAGATAAGATAATATTAGATTCTTTGATGGAATTTCACAACAATTAGTAAACTATTCAAATTTATACATTTTTTTAACTTCTCATAGTTAATTGCAAAAAATTCGAAAATGAAAATTTTTATATATCTCTTTACATTTTTCTGAGCATTTCGGCATATTTTAGAAAAATTGGATGATGTGTGTGTATATTACATCTTTACGTATTCAAAAAATCCAAGAACTATTTGAATTTTTTTATAAATACTCACTTAAATAACATATTAAATACTAATATTTTCTATTAAATCTAAAGATTTTGCTTATTACAATTTTCTAGACATACAAATGAAGTACATCCAAGCGCGTCCAGATTTTCAATTGCGATTTTGACTTATACCGAGTTGCCTTAGAGTTTTATGGTGTAAGAAAACATTGTAAATTATTAAATTTTGCACAACTTTGCCAAATATTTCCAATACATCCGACATACAATAAATAAACTCAGTACTATAATTAGTATAAAGGTCAAAGATTTATACCGCACAACTGTTAATTTTAAATTAAATCCATTCGTTTCGTTAACGGATTCCAATGGCATTCCACGGTTTTATTCCACTTGTTATTTCATATATTTTTTTTATTTACGGACCGGTTGTTCAAAAAATATAGAAAGTCGTTATTATGTATTCGGAGTGTGCGGTTGTTTAACGCCGAATATGAATAATTCAAAAAATATATATTATTTTTGTTATTACATGATGAAATATCGCGCATAACTTATTTTTGGTAATGTGGGAACTGTTGCCTAATAATAGTAAGAAAATATAAAAAAACTAGTGGTGCCTTAAGGCAAATTACTTGAACTCTCTGTACCAAAAATTTTTTTTTTTTTGAAAAATCTTTTTGAGGATTTTGAAATTTTTGAAAAAAAAACTTTTTTGAAAAATTTGATTTTTTTGGCAGGCTAGACCTTCGCAAAAATTTCACCAGTTTTTAATTTCGTCAAAACAAATAATGATTTTTGAATCATTCGAATTTTATAAGAAAATACTATTGCTACTACTAACGATGATTTTTTAATTGGAATCTTATAAGAAACCTCTTCTAGTTAGTAGAATTTCTTAAGTTTAAATAAAATTTTAGAACAATATATCAATTAACAATTAGAAAATTAATGTTAAATAAACTGCGCAACTGATAGCAAAATTATATAGAATTTAATAAGCAACTATTACTAATAACTAGTTAATAGAATTTGTGATTTTTAAATGAAATTTTATAAAAATAAATTATTATCCAACTTCTAGTAGAAATTTCTCCTGTGAACTAAGTGAAAGAATTTGTGATTTTTAAATAGAATAAAGAATTTGTGATTTTTAAACGCAATTTTGTAAGAATCTACAATCTAAATACCATTACTTCTAAATAAATAGTGGAATTTGTGATTTTTGAATGAAATTTGATAAAAATAAATTATTATTCAACTACTAGTAGAAATTTCTCCTGTGAACTAAGTGAAAGAATTTGTGATTTTGAAAAAAAATAAAAGAATTTTGTGATTTTTAAACGGAATTTTGTAAGAATCTACTTTCTAAAAACCATTACTACTAATTGGATAGTAGAATTTGTGATTTTTAAATGAAATTTTATAAAAATGAATTATTATCCAACTACTAGTAGAAATTTCTCCTAAGAACTAAGTGATAGAATGTGTGATTTTTAAACAGAATAAAAGAATTTGTGATTTTTAAACGGAATTTTGTAAGAATCTACTATCTAAATAACATCACTACTAATTGGATAGTAGAATTTGTGATTTTTGAATGAAGTTTTATAAACAGAATTTATTATCCAACTACTAGTAGAAACTTCTCCTAAGAACTAAGTGATTGAATTTGTGATTTTTAAATAGAATAAAAGAATTTACTAATTGGATAGTATAATTTGTGATTTTTGAATTAAATTTTATAAAAATAAATTATTATCCAACTACTAGTAGAAATTTCTCATAAGAACTAAATGACAGAATTTATGATTTTTAAATAGAATAATAGAATTTGTGATTTTTAAACGAAATTTTATAAGAAACGACCTCCTAACTAGAAAATTAATGAGAATTCCTCAATAAGCGAGTTCTTATCAAGTTTCAACAAATGGCTTTAATTTTTTTGAAAACGGTGCAGCCTTTTTAGAAAAAAACATTGACGAGAGGTCAATAATACACTATGTTTGTTCCAAAAAATTCAGAATGACTTGCAACGTCGAGGCAAAGTTATTTTCCAGATTTTCCTTCAAATCTGGTTAAATCAAAATGTCAAATAAAATATTTACACCACCGCTATCACTTATCATCACCTTATCACTCGTCAATTGAACTTTAGATAGAAGTGTCCTTAATTATGTTATTGATATTTTCCCCTTATCGAATTCCCAGATAAGTCTATCTTATCTTATATGTTATATTTTATTAGAAGAGATACAAAATTGAAAGTACACAATATCAATATCGTACTCGTCGTAGTCGTCGTCGTGTTTATTTAGAAGCAAACAGAATTAGATAAGAGCAATGTAGGAACAAATGATAAGCCAGATAAAAATAATTTATATTTAAACATTAGAGAAAAAATTGTTTTATCGTCGAGAGATAAGGATAAGGCCGCCGTGATAAGAGATAATGTTGTGCTGCGTTGTTGATGGAAAGTAATGAGAATTTGTAATGGAATCTTATAAGAAACCATTGATAGGAGATAGAATTTGTGATTTTAGGTGGAATCTTATAAGAAACCATTGATATGAGATAGAATTTGTGATTTTAGGTGGAGTCTTATAAGAAACTGCTAAGATAGAATTTGTCATTCAAATGGGAAATGAGAATGTTGTTTTTGAACGACAATTTATAATAATCATTCAAATTTTATTGCCACTAAAATTAGGTAACAGAATTTGTGATTTTTAAATGAAATTTTATAAGATACAAATCTTCTATGAACTGGATAATAGAACTTGTGATTTTTCAGTAGAGTTTTATAAATAACTACAACTACTGCAAGCTAGCAGAATTTGTGATTCTTAATTAGAATTTTACAAGAATCTTCTAATTATAGAATATGATTCTTCTATCTAACTATTATTGCTACTTAGTAATGGAATTTGTAGATTGCTACCTTGTAATTTGTGATTTTTTAACGAAATTTTATAAGAAACTACCACTATCACTACTATAGAATAGAATTTGTGATTTTTAACTTGAGAGATAAAGAAATAACCGAAGTGATAAATTGATAATTAATAAAAAAAATGATTTTTAAATGAGATCCTATAAGATTTATAAGTATACTGCACAACTACTAAACAGCGAATAGAATTTGTGATTTTTTTTAAAAGAATCTTATAAAAGAAAATTCAACTAGATAAAGTTGAAATGCTTTGGTTTTGGAATCGAATGAGAATATGATTTTTAAATTTTACGACTTTTAAAGTCTAAAATCTGTCACTACCTAACATACTACATACTAAACATTTTTCTATCGTTTGTATCCAGCTAACAGCCGATATCGATTTTTCTGCATGCAAGTTGACTATTAGCAACATTGTAGCACAAATTATGCACCGAGTTTTAGCTACAATTGATAAGTTGGACATAAAATAAGTGATAAGGATCCGTGATGTTTATTGCAACAACGTTGCCCATGCAATCGGGTAATGATAAAATATTTTCGAATAAATACCAACCACAAGGTTGCTTGCTCTGTTGCCATTTTTGGGAAAGAAATGCGAAAAAGTAGTAGTATCAATTAGAAATTATTTTTTATAAAATTTGTCTAAATGTCACTGTTTTATACGCATGACGAGTTAATACAGAAAATTTAGCCGCTTCTCTATGACTAGTATATTCGTCAATCACAGCTAAAGGGGCGTCCATTGATCAAGGGGTTGTACTTATCGTAAAAATAAGAAAAACATGAAAATGTTTTCAAGCCATATGTCAAAAAGGATTTTTTTTATTAATATTAGATTCATGGGCTGGTCAAACGTACAAACTATCATTCTCATAATAGTAAATTTGCACATAGTTTTTATATAGAAATAAATTATATCTCTTCTTCCGTATTATTGCTGTTATTAAAAATTGCTGTGATTCTTGAAAATTATGTTTCAGGAATCATTTAACATTTATATAATCGTAAGTTTCATAAGTAAAAGCATTGCAAGCTATGCGCTTTTAATAGGCCTCTAATATTTTACCACAGTCAGTTTGGGCATCAAATCTACCATTGTGCCAAGTTTCATCAAAATCCGAGACGAGCAACGCGCGGGCTCTCCTTATAAGTCATTTTGAATCGAATAATACCAAATTTGAACAATGTGTTGTAATTGAGAAAATAAACATCGCAAAGGAGAACTCACACCGTTTCAATGTATGGTTTATTACAATAAAAAATCAAAACGACGATACTTCTATACAACTTGTTCTGTATGATATAATGAGTTTACTATAAAATTAAACGAAGAATAGTAAATTTTAATGTTTCTTCAGTAGTGGTCAGCAAGCAAAAAAAGAGTGCGCGTAAGGATCACACGCGATTGAAGTAAAACTTATTTACAATTATATTGTAGCAAATTTAAGTTGAGTAAAAATAAATACATCATATAACAATTTTGAATAATGTTCAGTAGTAATATGGTAACACTCGTGATGCACACATTTATTAGTGTCGTCAATCATTATACACATTTATATAATGATAAATTATAAATTTTATATTTATGATTGCATTAAAAATATGTATAATATTTACAAACAATAATGTAATCAAAGTCGTACTTGAAATATGACATGATTGTTTTAAAGTAATTGCTGATTAATAAATTCTATAATATTCATTCATTCAAATATTGTTTTTGCAAATTAACTCATCCTGTAACGATTGTGTTTGAAGAACTTCATGTAATTAAAATTAACATACATTCATTTACTGTTTGTATTTTTTTACTTTTTCGCTGACGATATAATCTCATTCCTTGAATAGCTGTAATATCCGTCTTGCCTAACAAATTGAAGCCATACTTTTATATTTGTTTTATTTATTAAGCCCTGCACATAGCTTGATCTATGTATAGGTGAAAATAACCTTTCAGATACAGTATCTAGTTTAGGTAGATAATTTGGTATAGGTGGAAATACAAACCCGTTAAATTTACACAAAGTGGGAATTTTACCCGAATTTAATATCTTTCGACAAGTTTGACATCCAACCTAATTATTTGAATCAATAATCAAAAAACATTATTAAGAATTTGTTTTTGAGCATCATTTGATATTTCTAAGTCACTTTGAAGCCAAAGTCGATCACACACAAAACATACATAGCCAAAGCTATCATTCCTTACGCAGCGCGGATTTTTCTTTAGTTTCATTATTTATTTGCGATCATTTGCACTACAATTATTTATGGGGGACGGGATAAAATATTCTTCCGATCCTGACATTTTTATTAACTCACGAATTATACTGCTAACCCATGTCGGGCCTAAAGAAGTTTTACTTCAATAAATGTTTAGAGACTACAAGCTAAATACAAAACTCAAATGAAAATCGACACATTTTGTTTTGTTTTTGACATATGGTTTGACATTTGATGTATTTTTTGTTTTGCTCGCAAACTAGATCGAATAATTGCGATAGCTGCGCTAACTAGCGTCGTAGTCTTCAACTTCACGTTGGCGTTTTCGTTGCATTTGTACGGATTTACACCCATGTCGCGCCTAAAGAAGTTTTACTTCAAAAATTAGCAATATTGTCATGGTCTTTAATGGATCACTAATCGATGATTCATCTCGTATCCAAAATTTCATTCACGCATCACTCCTCCTCCTGCTCTGACTACGTAGTCATCGTCGTCGACAGCCAGCGTCGCAAGTCACGCTACACGTACAGCTATGCGCCATGCGCGAGATCATCTCTAACCACTCGCTAACTCTAAAACTCGCTAACCGATTCGGCCGTTCGTTGGGTCGTTCCACGTTCAGTCGGTCGGTCGTTCGGTCGGCCTCACTTCTTCGTTCTTGGCAACGGATATTCGCCTCTGACGTCACACGACGCACGTTTGGTGTGTGTGTTGCGCTGGCTCATATCAGTCGGCGTCCGCTACTTGCCGCTAGGTAGCCGAGAACGTGCCGCGGCGCTGTTTCACATTCTATCTGTGCTATCGGTTTTATTCCGTTGGTTGGGATAGACCGAGCGCCGGGGACGAAAAAGAAAGGAAATAGTTGTGGTGCCTTGAAGGAAATTGCAGAAACTTCCCATTTACTGTTTTGAAGCAATCACCCTGCATAGATGTTTTAGACTCGAAATGTGTAAACATTGGTATAGAACCCATATAAATGTACACAAAATTTGTACTTATTATTGTCATCTCTAAACTAGCTGTAAGTGGAATTCTGTCTCAAGGCAATTAAGGCATCGTGCCTTAAGGCAAATTGCTGGAACTTCCCGTACCAAAAATTTATATTTTTTTTTAAAACGATTAATATTTTTGAAGAAAATTTTACTTCGAAAATATTAGATTTTTGAGAAACTATAAATTTGACAAAAAATTATTTTTTTTTTGAAAAAAAAAATGTTTTCTCCATTTTGATATATTGGGGAAATTCTGAACTTTTTTTCAAAGCAGGGAAACTGCTTTAACTACATAAAGACGAAATATCGAAGCTCGTATGCGCCGCGTCGCCGTCCAACGCGTAAACATTGGTACGGAACCCATAGGAATGTAAACAAAATTTATACTTACTGTTAAAATCTCTAAAAAAAATATATGATAATTTGATGTGCATATGTCTAATGATCATTTTTGACCGCCAGATGGCACTTTTTTTTACTTTTTTTACTCGATCTCCAAAACCGCTAGATCTGCCTTTTTGAAAATTTGATCAGTTCAATTCATCTTGTAAATGCAAGTAAAATGTTTTTTGAATTATTAAATTCGGTCGCTCCGTTCTCTTAAAAACTGAGTTACCGTTTTTAGCACTTTTTTCCCCATATCTTCAGAACGACTAGACTTGCCTTTGCCAAAAACTAATCAGCACGTCTCCTTGTTCATACGAATCGAATGTTTTTTGAATTATTCAAATCGCTTCATCCGTGTTCCCGAAATCGTCGACAAAAATTTGTATCCGCACACACACACACATACATCCATTGTTTCTAAGGTATGCCAAAATGTTCAAAAACCTCTGAAACGTGAAGATATATAAAAAATTTCATTTTCGATTTTCTTGCGATTACTATAACTTACCCTACGGGAAGTTAATTAATGATTAACAAATTTAAAACTTACGGAAAGACAATTGTAAACCGAACTTACAAGAAAAAATTTAAACGCCAAATATAAATAAACTAAAAAAAAATGTTTATAAAAAATGTATACAAATGTCAACAAAAATCAAATATAAGTATTTGAATGTATATAGTTTAAATGTACATTTTCTTATTATTTATGTATGCATTACATACTGTTAACTTCACTACAAGTCGAATTAGATCATTAATTCAGAAATAAACATAAATAGTGGTGTATGGCATCGTGAAAAAATTCTTGAAAAAAAATTTTAACTTCCCTTTAGGGTAAGTTATAGTAATAGTAAAAAAAATCATAAACGAAAATTTGTATATATCTTTACGTTTCAAAGGTTTCTGAATATTTTGGCATACCTTAGAAAAAATGGATGTATGTGCGGATATAATTTTTTTTGATAACTTTGAAAATTTTAGAACTCATTTAAATCGGTTGATCCATAGTGTCGAAAATAAAGAAAAAAATTCTTTAAACTATACATATGAGTGAACTCAAATTCCTGTGTATAAGTTTCGGAGTGTCAGTTAACGGACTTCCGTTTAACGATGACCAGATGTTGTTGTATCAGATTATATAAAACCAGTTCAAGACATTTTTAAGTTGCCGTTAAAATGAACAGAACTTCATCAGATCTCTCAAAAATTGACCGAAATCTTACAATATACGAATATACCTTTCTATTAATATTAAATTAATTATTAAAAACCTTAAGAAACTAGGTTCAAGAGACATTTTTTCTTAAGAAAAGTTGCAAAACGCTTATTCATATTTAGCGTGGAAAGTTTGAGACTGGAAATGCTAAGAAAACAAAATGCAAGAGCAAGTCGGATTTTCTGGCTTGATGAACTTTTCTTTGGGGCTGTTGAAAATATCAAGCCACTTTTATTTTTAATCAATACTAAAACATTTAATGTTAAACAATATACAGTAGAACCTCGATTATTCGAAACTCAGTTATACGGATTCGCGATTATCCGGACTACCGGATAATCGATATGTATGTACATACATACAATTCGAATTTTTGCTCGATTTATGCTGCAGTTTAGTAAAAAAATATATATGTACATACATAAGGAATTGTTAATTTCTTATTAAACATTGATTTTCGTTGATATCTATGTATGTATTTAGTATTTATGATAAATACACATCATTATTCTTCATACATTGGATTATCCGGATTTTCAATTATCCGGATGCCTATCGACAACAATTAGTCCAGTTAATCGATGTTCTTCTGTAATTGAATTATTTAACTTTATGACAATATGTCAAATTTCAACAGTCTCTATTAATTTCTTGAAAATTTCTGAAAGTCCAAGTACTACTATAATGTATCGATAAAAAATGCGGTTTCGTCCGCTGTTATTTTCAATCATTTCCGTCGCGGTCAAAATCAAACAAACATCGAACATGAATCGATTCATCATCATTCCGATCCCTATCCATTTCCTTTGGTGGTATTTAATTTTTAAATCCTGTATCTGTATCTGTGTATCTAAATTCCCCGACAACGACTGCTCGAATCAGGCAACGTCGCCCGAGCGACAAACGGCCGCCGATTGTTTTGTTTCCCCGAAGAGAGCGCCAGACCGTGTCTGCGAATGCGCAAGCGTGGGCAAACAGACGGTAGGACGACGGTCAAAGCTAATACTGGGAAAACAGAGTAAAGAGTAATGGGCCGATTTAAAATTAGTGAAGGATTTGTTCCTAGTAGACAAAATGTGAAAACTTATTAGATTAGATGACATTGTTTGTATATGTTTGAATGAAATATATATAAACAAAATCTAATTAAGCGGACTTATTGTTAGAATGAACATATCTTATATCAAATGCATCAATTTTTCGTTCGCGAAATGTATGCAGTGAGTTAACAATTTTATGGTTCATGTAGTATCAACTATACAAACATAAACAATATTTAAAAAAACGATTCGAACCCAATCAGTTTTGACTTTCTTATCTACTAAAGCAAATTGCGGTGACGCGCCAACCAATTGTTATGCCATCTCTCGGATTCATCCCTTATTATAAAACAACATGTGGTAACACTAAAGGATTCGTAACACTGTGGTACCCCTTTGGCAACACTGTTTCCGCCACAGAGGAGCAAGGGCAGTTCATGGGCAGTCTCAATTCAACCATTATAGAAAACACTTGCATTTTATTGTAAATTCCGTCTGATTGTTCATAAATATATTCTATGTAATGTGTAAGTCTTTTATTTATTGTAACTACTAACGACATGCTCACGCATAACTCTATGAGCGGATGTCTAGGATCTAATGGGAATTTCTGCACTTTTTGATCAGTATCTTCGAAATGGTTGGACCTGCTTATACCAAAAACTAATCAGCATGTCTCCTTATCAATACGAATCGAATGTTTTTTCGAATTATTCGAATCGGTTGATCGGTGTTCCCGAAATCGCCGACGAAAATTTGTATCCGCGCACACACACAAATTCATAAACACAAACCTTTCCATGATAAAGCTTAAAGTTCCTTGAAATAATCCATTAAACTGGTATTAAAAATTATAAAATTTATTCAAGATGTACATTTCGGTGAAAATCATTTATTGGAAAGAGACAAATGTACTAGTTACTAGTTGTAAGTGGCATCTTGCCTTTTGTGTAAATAATCAAGTCAATAATATTTCAATATATTAATTAACTTCCCGTAGGGCAAGTTATAGTAATCGCAAAAAATCGAAAATGAAATTTTTTGCATATTTTCACGTTTCAAAGGTTTCTGAACATTTTGGCATACCTTGGAAAAAATGGATGTATGTGTGTGTATGTGTGCGGATACAAATTTTCGTCGACGATTTCGGGAACATTGATCAACCGATTTGAATAATTCAAAAAACATTCGATACGTATTGATAAGGAGACGTGCTGATTAGTTTTTGGCGAAGGCAGGTCTAGCCGTTCCGAAGATACGGGGCAAAAAGTGCCAAAAACGGTAACTCAGTTTTTTAAAGAACTGAGCATGCGATTTGAATAATTCAAAAAAACATTTTAAGATGAAGAACTGATTAAATTTTTGGGAAGGCAGGTCCAGCGGTTATGGACTTTCAATAAAAATAAGTTTAAAAAAATGTCATTTGGCGGTCAAAAATGTTTATTAGACATATGCACATCAAATTATCAGATATATTTATGGAGATCTTAATAATGTGTACACATTTTGTGTAGTTTTTTTAGTTCGAATTGTCTGAAAATAGCATAGATTGCCTTAAAATATTCTAAATCGCCTCAAAATAGCCTAGATCACCTTAAAATAGTGTAAATCACCTTAAAATAGTCTGTGAAAATGTTCGAGATGGTCTGGAATCTGGAAATGCTCTGAATATACTGAAAATAGTCTAAATCATCTTAAAATATTCTAGATAGTCTAAAAAAAGTTCTGAATAATTTAGAAATGTTATGGTTATCTGAAAATGTTCTAGATAGTGTAAAAATGTTAAACATACCCTCACAATGTTTTAGATCGTCTGAAAATGTTGCAAATTATATGAAAACGTAAATTGGATGGCAATTGTAAACCTAACTGAAACAAAATCTAACATTGGCATAGTTTTTGCAAAAACTAGAGAAAAAAGTAAAGTAGGTCGAAAATCTTAACAATTGATAATTGTTTATAAAGTTAACAAGTCTAAAACAATACGACTAAAAAGCATTTATTTTTAATATATTATTAAACTATAAAAAGCTTAGTAATTTTAACTTTAAATTAAAATGCAATTCGTCCGTTAATCAAGATAATTAATTACGGTATATTAAAAAAATATTACTAATGAGCAAAAATATTTATGTTATGAGTTTAGTTTAGAATACATGTGCATTTACTTTTTGTCCTAATTTAATTATACAGATATCCATTTCTTCTCTAGTGACCCATAAATTTTCCAAAATTTAATACAAGGCTCTTTGCATTACATTATTATTTGCTATTCTGATAGACAGGTGTATATTTTAAAAATTAGCACAAATCGACAATGTTTAATTTATTTATTCGCGAAACAAGGACAGATTTGTTATTCCTGAATAAATATTATATAGTCGGATCGTGGAGGAAAGTTACATAATAATTATATATATATATATATATATATATATATAAAATATTTATAATATGTATTTTTCTCCGAAGTCGTTTCTTATATTTTATCTTAAATTTTACTCATTTTCCTTCAATTCGCGTCTATATCTTTTATCTAAATATGATTTTTCCCCGCGTATAGAGTTGCTGACCCTCCGCTCGACCAGCAATGGCACCAGCAACACCAACAATTCTCAACAGCAACAACAGCAACAACAACAACAACAGCAACAGCAACAACAAAATTGGCGAAGTTGCACACCGTACGATATTCAATATAAGACGAATGAGAAAGTCAAGTCCACTAGCCCTGACACTAATGCAGGGATACGAACCGCGGACGTCTTGATTAAAGGTTTGAGAAAAAAAAAATAGAAAAAATTAAAAAAATTAAAATAAATTAAAATTAATTGTTAAAGTATTCAATTGTTATTATTAGAATTGTTTGAAACGTTTTGGAGTTTTAGATTCTTATGAAATTAGTACGGATTTTTTGTAATGATATTTGATATAAATTTTGAAGTATACCGAGTTGCTGTAGAGTATTTTGTTGTTAGTAAAAGTTGTTGCTTATTCAATTTGGAACAAATTTGCTTCTTACCTCATTTACATTAACTGAATATTTTACGATTTACACACGATGCAAGATAAAAATGTAGTACCAGCGTGCACTGATAAAATTTCTTACTTCAATCGCGATTTTAAACATACGGAGGTGCTATAGGGCATTATGATGTTAGACAATACTGTAGATCATGTAATTTTGCACAAATTCGCCAAATATTTCATGAATTTTCCGTCAACCGTTCAAAAGTTACAACCGATCTACAAAACAATGCTCCATCTTGTATTCCAGTTTATCCATCAGCCACATCTCTCGAAAGCACGAGAGTAGTAGCTATTTTTAAATGTGATTTTAAAATATATAAAGTTGCTGTAGGTCATTATGATACTAGACAATGTTATAGATTATGTAATTTTACACAAATTTGCCAAATATCCTATTAATTTTCCATTACCCGTTCAAAAGTTACAAACAATTCAACAAATCTTTATCTCTCCCAGAACCATGAGCCAAATATCTCGAGAGTACGAGAGTAGTACCTATTTTTAATTGTGATTTTGAAGTATACTGAGTTGCTGTAGGTCATTATAATATTAGAAAATTCTGTAGATCATGCAATTTTGCACAAATTTGTCAAATGTCATATTAACTTTCTATCAACCGTTCAAAAGTTACAACCGATCTAACAATGCTCCAACATCTCATCCATCAGCCTCTCGAGAGTACGAGAGTAGTACCTATTTTTAAATATGATTTTAAAATATACCGAGTTGCTGTAGGTCATTATGATGTTAGACAAAATCGTAGATTATTTAATTTTGTACAAATTTGCCGAATATTCATTCTTCCCATCAACCGTTCAAAAGTTACAGCCGATCTAACAATGCTCCATCAGCCACATCTCTCTCGAGTACAAGAGTAGTACCTATTTTTAATTGTGATTTTATAGTATACCGAGTTGCTGTAGGGCATTATGATATTAGACACTATTGTAGATTATTTAATTTGGCACAAATTTGCCAAATATTTTATGAATTTTGCATAAACCGTTCAAAAGTTACAGCCTACATAACAATGCTCTCTCAGCCACATCTCTCTCGAGTACAAGAGTAGTACCTATTTTTAATTGCGATTTTATGGTATAGTGAGTTGCTGTAGGTAATTATGATGTTGAACGATATTATAGATCATTCAATTTTGCACAAATTTGTCAAATATCCTATTAGTTTTTCATCAACCGTTCAAAAGTTAGAACCAATTCAACAATGCTCTATATCTTCCAATTTAATCATCAGCCATACTTTCTTCTATACTTGTACAAGAGCAGTACCTATTTGTAATACCTAGGACTTTTTAATGTTAGACAATACTGTAGATCATTTAATTTAGCACACATTTGCCAAATATCATATCAACTTTCCATCAACCGTTCAAAAGTTACACCCTATCTAACAATCCTCTGTCCCTTCCAATTTAACCATCAGCCATACTCTCCTATATTTGTACAAGAGCAGTTACCTATTTGTAATACCTAGGGCTTTCTAATGTTGGACAATACTGCAGATCATGAAATTTTGCACAAATTTGCCGAATATCCTATTAACTTTCCATCAACCCATCTAACAATCTTTTACCTCTTCCAGGATATCCATCAGCAATACCTCTAGTACCAGTATCAGTTTCTGCGAGCGCAGTTGCAGTTGGTGTTGATCAATCAGGAGTCCAAAATCCTCAACAGCAGCAACAGATGCTGTCCCAGCAGCCTCAACAAAGCCCAATGGCGGCTTTGATGTCTGTGGCTGACGCTTTGCCTCCAGGAAGTCCCAGAAGTTCTACAAGCAGTGGCGGACCTAGTCCTCCGGGGCCTCCTCAGGGCGTTCCGCCGCCCGTGAGATCCGCCAGTAGGGGATCGCAACATTCACCCAACTCTTCAGGTAGGGGAAAAGATAGACGAATCATTTGCTTCGTCAAATTTATTAAACAGGACTCTATCTGATGGTTCAGTAACTATTTTAGACGAGCTAAATATTAAACTTGGAATGCCACAAGGTTCAATTTTTGGGCCTATTATTATTTTTTATATATATAAACGATCAGATCTAATTTGTACAGATCTTAATTCTTTACTAATCTTGTATCCTTTATCTAGGTTCTTCGAGTGGTCGCCGCTCCTCCGGCTCCCGCCACGTGTCCTCCACAACAGTGACCTCCAGCGAAGGAGTGGCCTCCACGGGCACCGCCAATGCAGCACCTCCAGGAAGTCAACAACAGCAACAACCCCAGGACTCCTCCGCCGGATCCATGGAGCAGCGCGGCGGCGGCACCCCTTTGGGCGCCCAACCTGGTACGGGCGTTCCTCCGCAGGGCGCCGGAGCACCCCCGCCGCCCGGCTCGGGAAATCCGACATTGAAGTGCACGATTTGCCAAGAGCGATTGGAGGACACGCATTTTGTGCAGTGCCCTTCGATCGGACATCACAAATTCTGCTTCCCTTGCTCCAGGGATAGTATTAAGAGACAGGGCTCGGGATCAGAGGTAAGGAGGAGAAATGACACGCAATCTTTAGAATCAATTTTTCAAGAAAATCAACCGCGAGAAATAGTTCTTGTATATTAATTATCCCTTTTCCCAGGTCTATTGTCCAAGTGGAGAAAAGTGCCCCCTTGCCAACAGCACTGTGCCGTGGGCCTTCATGCAGGGCGAAATCGCAACCATCCTCGGGGACGAAGTCAAAATAAAAAAGGAGCGCGAAACATAAACCTGTCAGGATATTCGGGAACTGCAGAGTTCCTGCTCGATATCCTCCTTTTATCAATAACTGATGATGATGTGCCGAAACGTCGGCGAACTCGAAAGCCGTCGTGGCACAAAAAAGTATCACAAAAAGCACGTCGTAGGACGTGACAAGATAAACAAAACAACAGGGCAAGAGGCTCTTGTTTAATAATAAAAAACGACTCATGGTCAAGGTTATAACCGACAAAACAAGCTCACATACAATGAGTCTACTTAAAACTGCGATTTGTACATACAGTCATATTTAATTTTTTTTTTTAGTTTAGACTAAGTTTTATCCGCGGGGGGCGTGAATAAAGTATTATTATATTTCTTTGTGTTTTTAGTATTTTCTAGTCTTTGCAAATTATTTGGAAAGGTAATAATATATGAAATATAATAAGGGCTGTGATTGATGAATAACTTTTTGGATCGACCAAGGTCTATTGATGACCATGTGTTCCAACAATTCTTCTCTTGAATGTTTTAAGTGTTAGTAGAGGGTAGGATATAAGTGTTGTGATTCAGATTTTAAAATTTTCGGTTCGATTTTGATGAAATCTTTAGGTGGATAATAAAAATTAAGCATTAAGGGATGTTTGGGTATTGTAAAAGATAATGGAATTTCTGTCCTCCTATCTTTCCATACTCGGACATGTCTTAATTCATAAAAGTAAATATAAAAACCAAAGAAATACAATAATCAAAAAGAAACCCTTACCTGCAAAAGTGTTTTCCCAATTTTTATTTCAATTAAATCCTTTTGATGTCATAAATGCTGCTGCTGTCGTAGTATTGCAAAAAATCAAGATGTAGATCATCGCAAATATTAAATGTCATTAGAACCTGCAATAGAAATTAATATAAATAATATTAGTGAAATGGAGTATGCAAATTTTGAAGGATTTTAAAAAATATTATTTCGATAATGGATTGTTTGTGCAAAATGATTTGTAATAGTAAAGATTTTTATTAGTTTTCAATCCTGATTTGAATCAGTTTTGAGAGTCTGTAGGGACTCATCTCACTTCTGGTGCGTTAAACAGAGAGCTGAGAGCCAAATCGGGCGTAAAATATTAAAACTTATGATAACCAATATATTTTTTAGATTCAGAATATGTTTTTATTCTTTGAATTATTTTGGAAATGCTATTACGCGATTCATCCCACTTCTGATTCGTTAGACAGAGAGCTTTTTGGTAACAAATGTATTTTTTATATCACAGAATATGTTTCATATTTGTTTTTATTTTTTGTATTACTTTAAAAATACCATTTCGCGAAATTATTCTTTGAATTTTAAGCAAAAGAGTGAAATGAAGATGTATTTATTTTAAAAATATTATTTGTAATATTTTTTTAAAAAATGATTTGTTTTAATTTTTAGCAGATGAGTGAGGATGTTCATTTTTACAAAATTTATTTGATATTTTTTAAAATAATGATTTTTTTTTCAATTTTAAACAGAAGGGGCTTATTTTTTTACAAAATTTGTTCGTAATACTTTTTTAAAAAATGAATTTCAATTTTAAACAGAAGAGGGTTCATTTTTTGACAAAATTTATTTATATATTGTTTGAAAAAGGATTTTTTTTTTAATTTAATTAGAAGAGTGAGGACGTACTTATTTTACAAAATTTATTTATAATATTTTTTAAAAGACGATTTCTTTCAATTTTAAGCACAAGAGTGAGAGCGTATTTCTTTACAAAATTTATTTATTAGAATTTTTTTAAATATTTTCTTTTAATTTCAACCAAAAGAGTGAGGACATACTTATTATAAAAAGTTTATATTTTTTTAAGAAAGGAAATCATTTAATTTTAGGCATAAGAATATTTTTTTAAAAAGAATTCTTTCAATTTTAAGTAGAAGAGTGAGGACGTATTTTTTAAAAAAAAATATCTTTTTCATACCGATTGGAACTTTTTATTAATTTATTTAAAGAAAATTGCATTTTCTTAACTTAGAATATATTTTTATCAGAAAATATTTCTAGACAGTACGTCGAAATGATTTTTTTCCATTTTGAGTGCTAAGTGACGAAAATATGAATTCATTTAGTTTTATAATAATTAAACTAGTGGTGTATGGCATCGTGCCTTAAGGCAAATTGCTGGAACTTCCCGTACCGTAACGAAATGTTCGAGGAATATTGAATGTTTTCAAATAGATTATTATAAATATTGTAACATTGTCTAATATTTATAAGAATATTAAAAAAATATTTATTCAAAAAATATAAGTGAGCTTTCAAATTTTAGCCAGAATTAAAATTGAAATCTGAATTATTTTCGATATACAAAAAAAAAAAATAGAAACAAATTTTTTTTCCAAAAGCAATTATTTTGTTGAAACAAGCAGAAAGTTCTTTGAATCATTCAAATCGGACGCTTAGTTCTCTTAAAAACTGCCATTTTTTGCATATTTAGCTCTGTATCTCCGAAACCGCTGGACCTGCCTTTGCCAAAAACTAATCACCTCTTCTCCCAGTCATTACAAATTGAATACTTTTTAGATCATTCAAATCCGATACTACGTTCTCTCAAAAACTCGATTTGTATTTCCTGCACTCTTTGCTCCGTATCTCCGTAACGGCTGTGTCTGCCTTTGCCAAAAACTAATCAGCACATCTCCCTATCAATAGGAATCGAATGTTTTTTGAACCATTCAAATCGGTTGATCCGTGCGCCCTAAAACGTGGACGAAAAAACGCGAACACACACATCAATTTTTTCTGAGGTGTGCCAAAACGTTCAGAAACCTTCAAAACGTCGAGAAATGCAAAAATTTTCATTTTCGATTTTCGGCCCATTACTATAACTACCCTACGGGAAGTTAATAAATAAAATTATAGTAACAGCTTTTAAGAAAACATTTAAAATACTTTAAAAAACACACTTATTGTCAAAATTAAAAGTATTAATAATTATGAACGGATTTGCTACCAGCTCTCTGTCTAATAATCAGAAGTGGGATAAAAAGTGGAATCCTTCCTTAAATAATGCAAGTCTTAATCAAATAACCTCGAATAAAAATCTTTTACTAACCATTACAAAACATTTTGCCTAAACAATCCCCAAAAATTCACAAACACAATTTCTATCCTATTTTGTTGTATATATTTGTAAATATAATTGCGCTAAGATTCATGATCTAAAAATATATGCATATTATTTAATATATAAATAAATATATATATTGTTTCATTTATTATACACGTTTTTTTATGTTATAGTTCTCTCGACGATACTTATAAAATGTAGCATATATAAGATAGATTATTATTATTATTATAAGAGAACAAGCCATATTTTTAATTGTTATATAAACCAATCTGTAAAATATTTTTTCAGTGTCTCAGTATTAAATTGGTAAATGAGAATAATGGTAGTAAAACCATAATTTTTTTTTAGATTTAAATTGGTTTATATATATAATTTTGAAGTATTTTGTATGTTGTACTTTAATTTTTGTTTCATATGCAATCGGAATAAATAATTTGGAACAAATAAATTATATGGCACTGGAATTGTTAATAATATTTGTAGAAGTACATTTTTTGGTGCTTTAAATTTGATCTCATTTAATTTATTGTTTGTAAATGCATCAATATTATATATATATATATATATATATATATATATATATATATATATGTATATATATACATATACATATACATATATATATATATATATACATATATAATAATTCAATTATTAAGTATATATTATTTATTACGAGGACCAAGAAAGAAGTATTGTTGAACGTATTCAAACTACAGTACATTTTTTTATAATCAATTACAATCGATTATAATAAATAGTTTGAATAAATATATAAGTTACGATATGTATATTGTAATAAGAATAAGGTATCACATACAATATGCTTTACTGTGTATAGATTTAAAAACAAGTAGTAGTAATGTGACGAAACGAATGTTTGACAAATAAATCAATATAAAAATATACAAAGACTTTTAATTGATAATGATAAAGCATTATTTTTGAACAAATTTCTAAGTATACAGATTTATGAAATTAGACAATTTTATAGATTATTTAATTACATCATTCATATTAATCGACTGGTTTAAAAGTTATAAGCAAAAAAATAAAAATATGCACTTTTAAACAAAAGTGCTATACTGAATTCCAAACCAAGATGTCACTAATTACACTATGAAAAAAATCTTGAAGAAGGCGTCGTTTGTATGGAAACTACTATACCTTATACTCAGATTATTTGTTTCATTTCAATTGCAATTTTAAAGTATACCGAGTTGTTGTAGGGCATCATAGTGTTACAAGACATTATAGATAATTTAATTTTGTACAAATTTGTCTAATGTTTTATTCATATTAAACAAATAGTTTAAAAGTTACAAGAAATATGAATAAATGCATATATGAGTTTTGGACAAATTTTTAATTACAATTTTAAAGTATACCAAGTTGCTGTAGGGCATCATAGTGTTAGAAAACATTATTAATAATTTAATTTTGAACAAATTTGTCTAATATTTTATTCATATTAAACAAATAGTTTAAAAGTTACAAGAGATATAACAAATAAAATGCACATATGAGTTTTGAATAAATGCACTTGTATTTTCTTTACAATTTTAAAGTATAGCAAGTTGCTGTAGGGCATCATAGTGTTAGAAAACATTATAGATAATTTAATTTTGAACATATTTGTCTAATATTTTATTCATATTAAACAAACGGTTTAAAAGTTACAAGAGATAATGAATAAATGCACATATGAGTTTTGGACAAATGCACTTGTATTTTCAATTACAATTTTAAAGTAATTATAATATTTTCTTAAATTTTTTTTTTTTCTATTTTAACCAGAAGAGGTTAATTTTTTTTACAAAATGTATTTGTTTTTTTATTTATTTTATTTGTAATATTTTTTTTAAAAAATAATTCTTTCAATTTTAAACAAAAGAGTGTGGAAGTACTTATTTTAGAAAATATATTTATAATATTTAATTAAAAAAAAATGAATTCTTTCAATTTTAAGCATAAAAGTGAGGACGTATTTTTATCACAAAATTTATTTGTAGAATAAAATAAAATATGATTTTTCTTTTCAAATGCATTTGTATTTTAAATTACAATTTTAAAGTATACCAGGTTGCTGTAGGGCATCATAGTGTTAGAAAATATTATAGATAATTTATTGTATTATTTTTTAACAAACAAATTATTTATTGTTCAAATTTGTCTAATATTTTATTTATTTTAAACAAATGGTTTAAAAGTTACAAGAGATATAATGAATAAATGCAAAAATTAATCAGGATATAAATGATGAAGGAAGTTTTCTAACTGCTGATAACTTTCAAATATTTAGTTTAATATAAATTATGTCTTCGACAAATTTGTATAAAATTAGATGATCTAGAATATTGTCTAACACAATAATGGTCTACAGTAACTCAGTGTACTTTAAAATCATAATTGAAAATAATATAGCTCAAATTTTGTGAAGTATACATTCATTTATAATATATTTCATAACTGCAAACCTTGGGTTTAATATGAATAGAATATTCTGCAAATTTGTACAAAATTAAATAATCTACAATATTGTTTAATACTTTAAAACTGCAATTAAAAATACAAGTGCATCTATTCAAAACTCATGTTCATGTATATTTATTTAATAAATCTCTTGTAACTTTTAAACTAAGTACTTGAAATAAATGAAATATTTGGCAAGAATGTGTAAAATTAAATTATCTATGATCTTTATTAACATCATAATGATCTACAGCAACTCTGTATACCTAAAAACTGTACTAGAATGCAGAAAATAAATATTAACTCTAGGCAACTGAATGGACAACTCAAGCATTTGTGCATTATTAAATCTCTTGTAACTTTTAATCTAATTATTTTATATAAATGAAATATTCAACAGATTTGTGTAAAATTAAATAATCTATGGTATTGTCTAACATCATAATGACCTACAGCAACTCGGTGTACTTTAAAATTGTAATTGGATATGCAGAATTTAACTGGGTGCTCTTTTATTTGTTGTTATAGTGGATCCATACTTTCTTCCAGAGTGATGTGTACTTCAATTAGATTATTGTTCATATTTGTTGTTCTGATTAAAAAAATTATCAATTTTGGTATTGATCGTTATAGTAGATTTATACATGTATATCGTATCTAATTTTAAGCTCTATCAAGCAAATGGTTCATCCTGAAGATCCTTCTGAAAAGTATCTTTGCTCACGTGCATACTTTCTTCCAGAGTGATGAGTACATTGATAAATAAAATATTTATATCTGTTGTTCCAATAGAAAATTTATCAACTTTAGTATTTGTCATTATAGTGGATCTATTTAAGTATGCCATATCCAAATTTGAGATTTCTAGCACAAACCTTCCGTCCTGAGGAGCTCTTTGACCTTGCATTTACATGCATGCTTCTTTAAAGGGGTACTTTTGTCAGAAAATCATTTTTAATTAAATTTGTTATCCAAAATGCGTCACTTTTAGTATTAGTTGTTATTATAGATTTTAACTGGGTGCTCTCTTATCTGTGCAGTTATTTATTATATCTCTTGTAACTTTAAAACCATTCGTACAATATAAATGAAATATTCAACAAATTTGTGTAAAATTAAATAATCTACAATATTGTCTAACATTATACTGACCTACATCAACTTGGTTTACTTAAAAATCTTAATTCAACTTATAATTGCATGCTCCAAACATTAGATCCATGGTGTTTCAACATTCTGTGCATCTATATATTATATGCCCTGTAACTTTAAAACCATTTGTTTAATATAAACAAAATATTCGACAAATTTGTGTAAAATTAAATAATCTATAATATTGTCTAACATTATAATGACCTACAGCAACTTGGTATACTTTAAAATTGTAACTGAAAATGCAGAATTTAATTGGGTGCTCTGAAACTTTATCTGTGCATTAATTTATTATATCTCTTGTAACTTCAAAACCATTTGTTTAATACAAATGAAATATTTGCCAAATTTGTGTAAAATTCAATAATCTACAATATTGTCTAACATTATAATGACCTACAGCAACTCGGTATACTCTAAAATTATAATTCAACTTATAATAGTATGCTCCAACATCAGATCCATGGTGTTTCAACTTTCTGTGCACTTATATATTATATGTCCTGTAACTTTAAAACCATTCGATTAATTTAAATGAAATATTCGGCAAATTTGTGTAAAATTAAATAATCTATGATATTGTCTAACATCATACTGTCCTATAGCATCTCAGTATACTTTAAAATTGTAATTGAAAACACAAGTGCATATATTCAAAACTCATATGTGTATTTATTTATTATATCTCTTGTAACTTTAAAACCATTTGTTTAATACAAATGAAATATTTGGCAAATTTGTGTAAAATTCAATAATCTACAATATTGTCTAACATTATAATGACTTACAGCAACTCGGTATACTTTAAAACTGCAATTGAAATCGTGACAGGTGTACAACAATGCTCCCGCCATTTTTGTAAAGAACTCGTATAGTAAAAACGGCGGGAGCAAAGTAGTACACGTAAAAAAATATAAAAGTCGTTTAATGTTTAATAAAACACGTAATTATTTTAATGCAAAATTTAAAGCTCGTCGATAAATTTCATATTATTAAGACATCAAAGTGAGACAACAAAAAATTAAGACATTTCAAATTATAATTTATTAAAATATTTTACAGAAATTCTGTTCGTATTGCTTGGTTTGTCATTTCCATAGTAACGAAATGGCGGTTGACATGTATGTTGCAAGGGAATTATTTTAATTTATTATTTAATAATATATAATATGTTTAAACTTAATTAAGCATTATTTAGTTCTTGCAATATGTACCAAATACTTAGCAACATGTGTTAATAATAGCAGTGTAAAATTGTGTGGGTTTCAAAGGATTTTCTTGAGGTAGGTTACAATTAACCTAAATTTATATTACAAAACTTACCGGTGGTTTTTGCATTTTATTTGTCCTTAATCCTTGTTAGAACACTTTGTATTTATTGTTAATTACTTTATATTCACTATTATCCTTTACACGATGTGCTTTTTCTTAAACTTTTTTTTAAAAATTGTATTTGATATATTTTTTCTTGAAGGGTTGAAAGTAATGGCAGCCATCTTTATAAGCTGTCAGACACCGTGAAGGTAACGTCAGTTTAGTGCAAGGCGGGAATTTTAAATTTCAAATTGCAAATTGTTAAAAACAATGATATGTTGTTAAAAATTTGTTTAGGATTATTATTATTAAAGTATAAACAATATTATATATATATATATATATATGTTTAAGTCCATATATTTATATTTTATACTTATAATTTGTTTATAAGCTTTAATCAAAACGCGCCAAATTCAAATTTCAATTGTGCGTTATAATTTATTGCTAAATAATGAACTGTCGGATTCAAAGTCGTTTTATTCAAAACTTTTATATCGGAGTATATAAAAGTGTTTCTTAGGAAATGTTGTAAATTTTATCTAGTTTCACCCTATCTAACTGAAAAGGGGTGGATCCATATGAAATTTTTGAGTTATTTGACAAAAACCAAAAAAATGTCCCGAATTTACTATTTATTGCTACTAAAGAATGAAATATCGAATCCAAGGTCGTTTTATTCAAAATTTTTATATCGGAGTGCATAAAAGTGTTTTAATGAAAATGTTGTGAATTTTATCTAGTTTTACCCTGTCTAAAAGGGGTGGTTCCATATGAAATTTTTGAGTTATTTGACATAAACCAAAAGATGTCCCGAATTTTCTATTTATTGCTACTAAAGAATGAAATATCGAATTCAAAGTCGTTTTATTTAAAACTTTTATATCAGAGTGCATAAAAGTGTTCCCTAGGAAATGTTGTAAATTTTATCTAGTTTCACCCTATTTAACTCAAAAAACTTGCTTTTATATAAAATTTGAGAGTACCTCTACCTGTACCTGGTCCTTTACCTTTACCTTACAATTAAGCAAATATAAAGTAGCCAAAATTTCTTATAAAATGATATAAATAAAATCTGCATATTACATAATAATTAATTCAGATAAATAAAATTGTTTGCATGTTTATTATATAATATTTTTTATTCCATTTTTCAGATTTTTTGTTAAACCAAATTCAAAATGACTTTGCTCGCTTTACAAACTGAAGAGACAGCTTTTGATAAATATTTAAAGGTAAGAATAATTTGTATGCATGTCTGTATTATATTTTTCATAACTCTTAAACTATTTGATTAATATAAATGATGTATTTGGAAAATTTGTTTAAAATTAAATAATCTACAATTTTTTCTAACAACATAATACTCTACAGCAACTCGGTATACTTCAAAATCGACTTTGTATACTAAATTACTATCTTTACCGCTGCCCTTTTAACAAATTTCATCATTATAATAAAATTTAGTAAAAATCAAAAATTCATCAAAATTTCCACGCGGTTCATTTTTTTTCCTCCAAAAAATACCGCTTTTCGAACTGTCACCAAAATTCGGGTCATTTATGTCAGGAAAATTGTAAAAAAAAACAGACCTCCATGGGTGCACCCAAGCCGTTTGGATAAATTACAAAAAAGTGGGCGAATTTGCTAAAATTTTTATTAAAAATTCGCAAAAGTTCTAAAAATGTTCAATAATAATGATCGTGATCCATTGAAATGGTTTGATGCATTTCCTAAGGAGAAGAAAAGACAGGGACGGAGTTTTTGGAGGAAAAAGGAGTTCTCGGAGTACTGACGAAGTGAGTTGAAAGGGAAAAAAATTTTGGTTAAAAAACATTTTATTTTGATACTACATGGACTGCTAATCGAGCGCAAAATAAGTATTAAATGATAGAAGAAGACTGTGACGTCACGAGCGTTGCCGACAATCGTGGAACTCTCCTGCTCGTCGAGACCTTTCATTTGATACCCCACATCGATTTTGGCCATACAAATAATTTCTTGACCCAAATTACACGCAGTACTATATATAGTACAAGTAACTTCAATCTCCAGTGCATTTAAGCACTTATTTAGTTAATTTTAAACGGTTCGAGTAAAATGTATGATATATTTGACTAGTTTGTATAAAAGTCAATCGCAAATAATATTTTCTAGAGTACTACCCCTACTACAAAAACATAAATACTAAAAAAACTGTTTTGTACGAAACCCTATTATTTTCTTGAGTTTTTAAATATGATATTCTAAAAGTGCTCGCCGAGACCTTTCATTTGATACCCCACATCAATTTTGTCCATACAAAAAATATCTTGACCCAAATTACACGCAGTACTATATATAGTACAAGATACTTTAATCTCGAATTTGTTCGACGATTGTCGGCAACCCTCGATCACCAAGTGACGTCACAGTCCCTTTCCCTTTTTTGATACTTTTTAAAATGGATAACGATTTTAATTCTATATAGATTTGTTTTTAATATCTGTGCAAAACTTAAATATTTTATTTAAATTAAAATTTATTTTGAAGTGTCAGAAGCGGCTGTCAAAAATTTTATGTATTTTTTCAATATTTTAAAAACATACTTTTTCCAAAAAGTGCTAAGACTGAGTAAATTTCTGTATTATTTTTGGAAATAACTGAAAAGCTAGGTAATTTATCTGTATATTGAATTATATTTTTTTTTATCAAAGGTCCAATTTGACTTTGAGAATTTATACTATGAAAACCAAACCAATTACAACAAATAACAACATATCAAACAAACAACTTTCTGACTATGTTCAGTAAAACTCCCAGCTAATATTTAATTATAAAAAAGTGTTTTTTTTTCAATATAAATTTTATGGGTTCATTTTTTACAGAGATAACACTGTATACAACCTTGATCTGGTATTTCGTCAGCGGAGTTGAAATAATTATTCACTTAACTTAACTCTACTTTTTTATTTACTATTTTTTATTGTCTAAACCTTTGCCAGGATAACGGTTCAGTTGGTTTTTTTATCCCACCCAGATGTAAACTTTTTTTGAGTTTATATAAAAAAAACTGTAGAATCTAACTTAAAAATAACGATGCATCTTATTAAACAATTAAATAACGTATGCTTGAAAATTATATTGAGGTTTCGTAAACTAAACAACAGTGCTCACGACCAAAAAAACTAACAAGAAAAGAAAATACTTTTGTTATGGATATTCAAACTTTAACATTTATTTTCCGATAGCAAAGTGGTAAGAAGCTAGGTGATGACTTGGTTTTACATCTTTTGTTCTGTACTTTCAAATATTGTTGTTGACAAAATCCTTACATTACTATATATATACTAGCAAACCCGACGAACTCCGTCTCGCCACCAGATGGTTTCGTGAGAAAGATGAAGAAATTTTTTGTTTGTTTTATATTTGAAAAGGAAAAATTTGATTTTATCACACAACAGCAATGAATTTATTTCGATTACAAAAATGAAGTGTTTTTTAGTTGAACTTCTCTAAGTAAATGAAAGTGAATCCGCAAATTATCCGTTTCATTGAAGTGCTCTTTGGTAAACCACATTGTTTGTCTTTTGGTCTGACGTTAACACAAACAAAGCGGATGGTTTTCCAACTCGTGAACAGGCAACGTATAACTGCTCATGTGAAAAACAATGATTTTCTAAATAATCTATTTGAAATTTATCCCGCAAACATTAAGCGATTGGCCTTGAGACTTGTTATTGCGAACTGGAAATTGCAATCGTTTGAAGTCAAACGGAAGACCAGTCGGAATCATTGGTATGTCACCAAATCGCCAGCAATTTTTGATTGAATGGTGAAATTCAGTGCGTGTACATCATTATTGTTTGTGGCAAGAATTGCCCGTTGACTTAACCAAGCATAATTCTGATAATTCTCACGAATGTCATTACTCGAATTTTTAATTAAGGTGCATGAAGTTTCAGCAATTTGCATTAAGGCACGATGCTATGCACCACTAATTTTCTTAGCTATTGCGGAGCCCGAGATCTTTCCAACGAATGCAAAAATGTCGTGCGTTCTGAAGTTATTTCGTCAGGAAGGAAAACCCGACTTATTTTTATATATATGTAGATATATATTTTTTTCCCAGGAGATGACCCGCACCTCTCCATTCTCTCGGCGCGATGCCTCGTATTTGGAGCCTCAGCCGGTAGTCGGTTCCCGGCACGGAGGGGCAGACGCCCTTTTGGCGGCCGTGGAGCCCGTTCTCATCGACCTTCAGGCTCCGGTCAGCATGCCGCCACTGGCCATCGTTTCGCCGCCACTGAGGGAAATTTATTGCAGGCGCAGGACCAAGCGTAGGTAGTGAAATATATAAAATTTATATATATATATATATATATACATACTTATTAACTTCCCGTAGTAATCGCAAAAAAATCGAAAATGAAAATTTTTATATATCTTTACGTTTCAGAGGTTTCTGAACATTTTGGCATACCTTAGAAAAAATGGATGTATGTGTGTGTGTGTGTGTGTGTGTGTGTGTGTGCGCGTGTGTGTATGTATGTGCGGATTAGTATGTAAAATTTTCGTCGACGATTGCGGAAACACGGATCAACCGATTTGAATAATTCAAAAAGCATTCGATTCGTATTGATAAGGAGACGTGCTGATTAGTTTTTGGCGAAGGCAGGTCTAGCCGTTCCGGAGATACGGGACAAAAAGTGCCGAAAACGGTAACTCAGTTTTTAGGAGAACGGAGCGTCCGATTTTAATAATTCAAAAAACATTTTACTTGTATTGACAAGGTAAAGAATTGATCAAATTTTCATAAAGGCAGGTCTAGCGGTTTCGGAGATCTAACGAAAAAAGTAGAAAAAATGCCATTTGGCGGTCAAAAATGATCATTAGACATATGCACATCAAATTTTCAGATATTTTATAGAGATTTTAACAATAAGTATAAATTTTGTTTATTTTCCTATGGGTTCCGTATCAATGTTTACCCGTTAGACAGCGACGCCGCGCTTACGCGCTTTATATTTTGTCTCTATGCAGTTAAAGCAGCACGATTGCTTTGAAAAACAAGTTCAGATCTTCCAAAATATGTCAAAATAAAGAAAACATTTTTTTTTTTAAAAAAAAAAAATTTAAAAAAAAAAAATTTTTTTTTAAAAAATTTAAAAAAAATTTTTTTTTTTTCAAGAAAAAGTAATTTTTTGTCCAATTTATAGTTTCTCAAAAATCTTATTTTTTCGAAGTAAATTTTTTTCAAAAATGTTAATCGTTTTTAAAAAAATAATAATTTTTGGTACGGGAAGTTCCAGCAATTTGCCTTAAGGCACGATGCCCTAATTGCCTTAAGACAGAATTCCACTTACAGCTAGTTTATTTATTTATTTAGAAAACCAAAATACGAAGATAAAGAAGTCCAGTATGCAAAACCACGTCCAAAACAGGACAACAGTTCTGAAGATTCCTCTTCCTTACCTATACACGATAGATATGAACTCGAAACCATTTTACCGCCAAGACATGTCAGGTAAATAACTATATATATATATATATATATATATAATATATATTTATATATATATATATATATTAGGGTGGTCCTTAATATGGACATTTTCAAATTTCCTTGCTTTCAAGCGCTCAATTTGTTTTTCAAATTGATAAAAAACAATTCTCTGAAAGTTTTAGCTCGTAATATTGTCTTTAAGATAGAGCGCAATTCAATCAAAGTTTTGTTTGGAAATAGCATGAAAAAAATGTTCACTTTTAATTCATTTGTCGCTAAGTTATACTTAATTTTTTTTTTAATTTTCAAAATTTCTTCCATTCTATTTCCATACGAATTTTGATTGAATTGCGCACTATTTAAACTAAACGTTAATATTAAGAGCTAAAACCGATTTGGAACCATTTGACGCTTGGGAGCAAGGAAATTTGAAAATGTTCATATTAAGGACCACCCTAATATATATTTGAGGTGTTCCTCAGGGATAAATTCTTGGTCCACTACTATTTATTATTTTTATTAATGACATATCTGATATTATTAGCTGTCCACATTTATTATTTGCAGATGATCTCAAACTATATCTCAAATTAAATTCTATTGATGACTGCTTATTATTACAGTCTCAACTTGACTCTTTCCACTCTTGGTGTGCTTTTAACAAATTACATTTAAATATATCAAAGTGCAAGATTCTTAGTTTTTCACATCAGCGCGTTCCAATACATTTTGATTATAAAATTTCTAACACCAGCATTGATAGATGTAATGAAATTTCAGATTTAGGAGTTCTCTTTGATTCTGGTTTGTTTTTCACGGAACATATAACTGATATTTGTAATAGAACACATACATTTTTAGGTTTGATACTGAAAAATTGTAAACAATTCAATTCTAACAATGCACTTCTTTGCATGTACTATTCTAATGTATGTTCAAAATTAGAATATGGTTTGATTATTTGGTATCCTCATCAAATCAACAACTCTGATGCGACAGAGAAGGTTCAGCGAAAATTTCTGAAATATCTTTATTATAAAACATATAAAATTTACCCTGAACGTACACTTTACTAAAAGAATTTGGTAATCCTTTCCTTGCCTCACGTCGATTAATCTGTACAATTTTGTTCTTATTTAAACTTTGCAAAAATTCTATAGACTGTCCTCTTATTCTTAACCAACTATCCTTTAATGTTCCAAGGCTATCTACGCGTTCACAATTATTTTTCAATTATCCTACTCTTAAATCTAATTCTCTTTTAAATTCGCCTATTTTACTTATGTCCTCTAATTTTAACTTAATTAATAATGAAATAGATATTCACAACACTTCACCTAATCAAATAATCTCCATCTGCACAATATATCTTTTTATTTTCTTTTCAAATATCTGATTATATAAATAAATAATATTGTTACATTCTGCATTATATGTAATTTTATGTTAAGCATTTTATGTTAATAACTATATATTGTAATTTTGTATACATTTTAATTGTTATTCATTATGTAAAATAATTATATTTTTGAGTCCTCTTGGAAGAAATCTGTGGGCTATATATTTAAATAAATAAATAAAATAAATGAATATATATATATATATATATATATATATATATATATATATATATATTGTTAAGGCGCGAAGCTTAAAAAAATTACTTCGACGTCTAACTGGGTGTTGTCGATTTATTTATCCTAACCACTACACTTTTAAATTTGTTCTATAATTGAACTCTTGGCGTGATTGGTGATTATTTAAATAAAATGCGACGTTTGATATTAATATGTTTATTATAAAAAAATATGATGAATATAATGGCATCAGATAGTTGGTGTTTCTATACTGAGCTCTAAAATTATACTAAATAAAAATTATTAAAAATTGGAATTAACAATATTAGCCCCGCCCGTAAGAGGCGGGTTACATTAATTTGTACATATACGGGGGATGATTTCTTGGACTTAATATATCTGAGAAGAATGATTTCTGGAAATTATCTGAAGGCATTTTGCAGACCCATAAATAAAATCATCGACGCGGATATAGACAGTCCAGACCGATAAATTACATCAAAATTAAAAATATCTTAGGTTACTAATGCATTTAGTACTTGAACTGTGAATGGCATTAGCATTTAGACCACCTGCATCATAGTCCGGCGACACTCTAGTCTAGCGTAACAGACGACCCTTACAAAAAATAGTTCATGTTACACTATTGGGACTCGTAATAATATATTTTACGAATTCTTTACATATATTTATATTTTTTTCTATCTATTATCCTTTTCCCAGGCTCGATACTATCCGGAGCGCCTCTCGCCGCGACGTGACAACCGGAACGTCTCTTCAAGGCTGCTCCGGGCTCTCTACCGGAGCAGGTTCGGCAGCCGGAATACCTCTTGCTCCCGGAGCAGTTTCACCTCCGATTTGGGACGAAGACAAACACAGCGAATATGTCGCCGAAAAAGTTTCCAAATCTTTCGAAGCAGTCAACGCCCTTTTTGATAGGAACAATAAAACTGCGAGGCCTTATGCTGTTACGAAGAAGTTTGAGAACTTTGATGAGGCTGCTGCAGGAGACGAGGTAATAAATGGATTGATTAAAAATTTGTTTGCTTATTATAGTCGGCCGTAGGGTAGTTATAGTAATGGGCCGAAAATCGCAAAATGAAAATTTTTGCATTTCTCGACGTTTTGAAGGTTTCTGAACATTTTGGCGTACCTCAGAAAAAATGAATGTGTGTGCGTGTGTGTGTGTTTTGTATGTATGGATACAATTTTTCGGGTGCACGGATCAACTGATTTCAATGATTCATTTACCATTCGATCCCTATTGATAGGGAGATGTACTGATTAGTTTTTGGCGAAGGCAGGTCCAGCCGTTACGGAGATACGGAGCAAAGAGTGCACAAAATACAAATCGAGTTTTTGTGAGATCGAAGCATCCGATTTGAATGATCCAAAAAACATTCAATGCGTATTGACAGGAAGAAGGGGAGATTAGTTTTCAGCAAAGACAGGTCCCGACATTTCGAAGATACAGAGCTAAATGTGCAAAAAATGACAGTTTTTGAGTGAACTAAGCGTCCGATTTGAATGATATAAAGAACTCTCTGCTTGTGTTGACAAAACAATTGCTTTTGAGGATAAAAAAATATTACTTACTATTTTTTTATTCTCCATAAAATATTTTTGTAATTTTGGATTAAAAAGATTCAAAAAATTATCCAGGCTAAGCACTCTGGTACAAATGTTTACCCAAGTGCGTTTAGACTGCTTATGTACTGGAGCGCTTTTTCAATTTTGTGTTGAAAACCATTTGAAAAATCTGAAAATGCCGCCAAGCTAAGCACAGTATAAGTGAAAATGTCGCACAGAACTATTTGCAAATGCGTTCAGACTGTGACTATACGGGAGCACTTTTTTACTTTTGTGTAAATTAGGCAACTATTTTTTTTTAAATTGAATTCGAAATGAAATGACGATTGTTAATGTTCTGGAGATAAATTGATTTATGATTTAAATTTGATTTGCTCAGATATAACAAGATAGCAAATAAAATAATGAAAGTTACAATTTCTAGAATATTTCATTACGGTACGGGAAGTTTCAGCAAATTGCCTTAAGGCACGACTAGTTTGGTTTATAATTCTTTTAACCTTTTGTTCCTAGGTTGAAAAAGCCCAAGGAGACGACAATCGTGAACCCGGTGATCTTGATCCTGCTTCGCAAAAACAAGCTCTGATATCACCTCTTCGTACTGCTGCAGAACTGATGAAGTTTTTAACAAAACGTATAATTGCTCCAGAAACCGAGATCAAATTCGAAAGCGCGCTGAAGGAATCGTCAAATGTACCTGTAACCAACAAAAACGACCAAGGTAGTAGTAAATGATACATCCAGATAGGGAATGCAATACCGATAGAAAATTTCAATACCGGTATTTTGGTAATTTTTCATTTTAAAACCGGAATACGGGTAAATTACCGGTATTTTTATTATCTTAAACAAACGTAAACAAAATTGAAAGTTGCTAGTACAAATATAAAAAAATGTATATACAACTACAACTATATTCAACTAAACAATAAAAACAATAAAATAAAACAATAAGTATATTTTTTTAAATAATAATTTAACAAACGCATATCCAATTTAATTAATTCATTATCACTATCGAGTATATTGAGTACTTTACACCAAAAACAAACTTATGAGTAAGAAAGACCAAAAACTCATAAAGAATCATATTACATTATTATAATAAACTGTATTGTCTGTATCCGATGTGTTAAATTAGCATAATCTCCAATATTTTAATAAAACTAGCTGTAAGTGGAATTCTGTCTTAAGGCAATTAAGGCATCATGCCTTAAGGCAAATTGCTGGGACTTCCCGTACCAAAAATTATTATTTCTTTTAAAAACAATTAACATTTTTGAAAAAAAATTACTTTGAAAGAATAAGATTTTTGAGAAACTATAAATTGGACAAAAAATAACTTTTTTTTGAAAAAAAAATTTTTTTTAAAAAAACATTTTTTTTTTAATTTTTTTTTTTGAAAAAAATTTTTTTTTTCTTTATTTTGACATATTGTAGAAGATCTGAACTTTTTTTCAAAGCAATCGTACTGCTTAAACTGCATAGGGACAAAATATAAAGCGCGTAAGCGCCGCGTCGCTGTCTAACGCATAAGCATTGGTACGGAACCCATAGGAATGTTAACAAAATGTATACTTATTGTTAAAATCTCTTTAAAATATGTGATAATTTGATGTGCATATGTCTAATGATCATTTTTGACCGCCAAATGGCTCAATTTTTTACTTTTTCCTCCATATCTCCGAAACCGCTAGATCTACCTTCATGAAAATTTTATCGATTCTTTATCTTGTCAATACAAGTGAAATGTTTTTTGAATTATTCAAATCGGACGCTCCGTTCTCTTAAAAACTGAGTTACCGTTTTTGGCACTTTTTGCCCCGTATCTTCGGAACGGCTAGACCAGCCTTCGCCAAAAACTAATCAGCACGTCTCCTTATCAATACGAATCGAAAGTTTTTTGAATTATTCAAATCGGTTGATCCGTGTTCCCGAAATCGTCGACGAAAATTTGTATCCGCACACACATACATACAAGCACACACACACACATACACACACACACACCCACACACACACACACACACACACATACATCCATTTTTTCTAAGGTGTGCCAAAATATTCAGAAACCTCTGAAACGTAAAGATATATAAAAATTTTCATTTTCGATTTTTTTGCGATTACTATAATTTACCCTACTGGAAGTTAACAATGTGATGATTCTATAGTATTTTCAAATTTCAAAACGTTTTCGAAAAATAATATTTTATAATTGTAATAAGAAGCAAAAATATTTAGTAATTATCATAATTATTATGTATAAAGCTAGACAAAAATAAAGATTACGCAAGGGTAATCTGTATGATATAAAATATTTTGGCGCAAATGTCACAAACGAACATCATTATTTATCAGTCCAATTCTATTTATTGTAACACGATATGAAGCTCTTTGGAAAGCAATAAATATTCAGTTTAATGACGAGTTGAGATAATATTTGACATTTGTTTATCATATAGAATCACTTGAAGATATAGCTGTTTATGCCATTATGGAATTTAAAGATAATTTTGTTTCGAGTAATTTAAACTTTAGTGTATTATGTATCAAATAGCGCTTATGTAAAAATACCGAAAATACCGGTATTTATGGGGTAAATACCGGTAAAAATACCGCCGAAAAATCGGGTATTGCATTCCCTACATCCAGGTAGTACTAGATGTTTATTACTATTTTTGCAGAAACCAGTCCTTCGCCTCCAAGACCATCCCGTCTACCTCCGAAATTTTCTTCAGAACGTTGGAGGACCAATAGCAATAGTGTTGCACCAAGTCCACGCCGAAGAAATCATAGTAACACCACCAATTTGTCTTTAACATCACACAACCAGTTGTCCACCAGAAAAGTTGCAGAGAATCATTTGCAAGTCGTTGGAAATAGTGCTCCTAAATTACCAGTTCAACGAACCAAACAGTATTTGATCAATGAACAAGTAAGTGAAATTGAATTCGAAATGAAATGACGATTATTAATGTTCTGGAGATAAATTGATTTATGATTTCTGATTTACATTTGATTTGCTCAAAACAAAAACAAGATAGCAAAAATAATGAAAGTTACAGTATTTGTAATAATATATTTGAAAACGTTTAAAAATTCTCAAATATTTCTGCAAAAAAATTAAAATAAATTTTTATTTTAATAAATTCTGCATTGACTCCTTCGAAGAAGCCACGTATTGTACTGCAATATTTTGCGATTTATCTAAAGCTTTTGATAGTATTTCTCATCAAAGACTTCTTGACAAATTAGGAAATTGTGGAATTCGCGGACGTTTGCTTAAACTATTTAAATCTTACCTGTCTAATCGAACACAAAGCGTTTACTTAAATAATGATCACGAGCAAATATTTTCGGATAAATTGACAAGTACATTGGGTGTGCCCCAAGGATCAATTTTAGGGCCTCTCTTATTTCTCATATATATTAATGATAGATGACCCGACAGACGTTGTCCTGTACTCACGTCTACAATTTTTTAATATCCTATACTAATATTCACCGTTTACCTAAAAATAATAATTATTGTTTTTTAAATTGCTCTTCACGCCAAAATTGCATATACATTTATAATATGAGCGATGTAAAATGTAGAACTGCTTTAAATAAAATGATGAATCTCAATTCCCACACTATATTGGAAATTGAAGTCTTTTAAACGGTATAACATAACCATAACCATAACATAACACTGGATTAAATTAATTAATTTTTTTATTATTTAAATATCCAAAAGTGCATCTTAAACTTCTCCTAATCGATATCGTGAGGGCCGAATTGTATGTATTCATCTTTACTGTCCCATTTGTTGTTATAAAGTGAAATTTTTACGAATTTTAAAAATATTGTGGAAAGATTTGTAAAAGAAATTATCTTTGCAAAGAAATTATATATTGAAAAAAAAAAACGATATTGGAAATTTAATATCCGAATCTTGTGTTGGGGCCCCCTAAGGCGTGCGCTCGTATTTTTCGCATGCATTGCATTAAAGGTAGAACCGGCCCTGATTACCACTTAATTCCATATTTTAAGTGAATTGATTTGTCATATCCTGTTCATATGTGTATCATTCAATCTGCCATACATATACTGTATTTTATATTATTTTCATTTCTGGCACATCTCAGCTGCTTTTTGGCAATAATAATGTAGACATTTCATTTTTCTTATTCATAATCATAAATTTATTATACATATTCTAATATTGTCTAGGTTTATAAGTAAATTGAAATTTTTGGCAGATGATAGTTTTTATTTGTTTTCAATGCAAACAATGGCATGCCGTTTTTTGCAATTTTTTCCATTTATTTCTACAATATTGTTCATACATACCAGGATTTTTTAATCACATACATCATTGAAAATTTTCTTAACAAACTTCAGAAAGATTTATCAAAGTCCGAATAATCGTTTAGAAGGAGTATACAGTGAGTGCTTGTAATTTAATATGAACTTTATATAATAGCAACAGAGCTCAAATTGATTCTACGTTTTAGTTAGAAAACGTTTGTATGAGAAAAAGAAAAGGGCTGTTTTTAGGGTTTTCCCGACGATTATTCGATTTTTCTCGCCATAAGAACCATCCTTGGACTTCAACGAACATTTTAAAAAAAGTATTGGCCAAATTGGTACAGGCGTCGTTGAGTTATGCGCTCAACACATTTTGCGATTCATTTTTATATTATAGATTATGAATAAGCTTGATAAGAGCCTTAAATAATATCTATTATTATTGATTATGGCTTGCTTATGAATAAATAAATAAATAAATAAATTGTAATTTATTGTTTTTTAGGGGATGCGTGAAGTGATTCCAAGAACAGTCGCCAATTCCAGATCGTTTTTTGGAGGCTTGAAAAAAAAGTTTTTGTCAGTCGTTAATATAGAAGACAGCGTCGTGAGGATTCCCGAAGATTTCAATTTGAAACAAGAACGTCCCATGGTTGTTTCCATCGACACAGACAGAAATTTGAGAAAAGATACCACGCATGGTAAACAAATGCAGGTATTTATATATTTTTATCATATACTAGCTGACCCGGCAAACGTTGTTTTGCTAAGTAATGTATATCTAAACTAGCTGTAAGTGGAATTCTGTCTTAAGGCAATTAAAGCATCGTGCCTTAAGGCAAATTGCTGGAACTTCCCGTACCAAAAATTATTAATTTTTTAAAAACGATTAACATTTTTGAAAAAAAATTATTTTGAAAAAATAAGATTTTTGAGAAACTATAAATTGGACAAAAAATTACTTTTTTTGAAAAAAAAATTTAAAAAAAAACAAATTAAAAAATTTTTTTTTTTGAAAAAGAACTGTTTTCTTTATTTTGACATATTTTGGAAGATCTGAACTTTCTTTCAAAGCCATCGTACTGCTTTAACTGCATAGAGACAAAATATAAAGCGCGTAAGCGCCGCGTCGCTGTCTAACGGATAAACATTGGTACGGAACCCATAGTAATGTAAACAAAATTTATACTTATTGTTAAAATTTCTATAAAATATCTGATAATTTGATGTGCATATGTCTAATGATCATTTTTGACCGTCAAATGGCATTTTTTTTTACTTTTTTTGTCAGATCTCCGAAACCGCTAGATCTGCCTTCATGAAAATTTGATCAATTCTTCATCTTGTCAATACAAGTAAAACGTTTTTTGAATTATTCAAATCGGACGCTCCGTTCTCTTAAAAACTGAGGTACCGTTTTTGGCACTTTTTGCCCTATATCTTCGGAACGACTAGATCTGCCTCCGCCAAAAACTAATCAGCACGTCTCCTTATCAATACGAATCGAATGTTTTTTGAATTATTCAAATTGCTTCATCCGTGTTCCCGAAATCGTCGACGAAAATTTGTATCCGCACACACATACATACACGCACACACACACACACACACACACACATACATCCATTTTTTCTAAAGTATGCCAAAATGTTCAGAAACCTTCAAAACGTCGAGAAATGTAAAAAATTTCATTTTCGATTTTTTTGCGATTTTTATAACTTACCCTACGGGAAGTTAACAATTTCTAGAGATGAAAAAAAGAATACTTTATTTTAAGAGTGTAAGAATGTGTTGTTTGAATGGTACAGACAATGAGGTATTATAAACACAATAAACCCCAAAGCCTACTTGTATAATAAAGAATTATATAATTTATAGTAACAATATTCATTTGTCCACATTTTGTTAATACAATCAAACGGAAGATTTATACATACAAAAATATGGTATAATTCAATCCAAGTCTTTTTTAGTCAATGTTCAGTTGGTTCTTTTGGCCCCACACAGATGTAAGTTTTTAAAGTGGTTATATAAAGAAAACTGTTGAATCTCACTCAAAATTAACATTACATTTATAAAACAATTAAATAGCGTATAGTTAAAATTTATAATAAGGTCTCGTGAATTAAATCACAGTGCTCACAACCCAAAAAACTAACAACAAAAGGAAATACTTTCGTAATGGATTTTCAAAGATTACCCTTTATCTCCCGATAGCAAAGTCATAAGAATCAAGGTTATAGCTGCTTATACATCTTTTACCCTCTACTTTCAAATATTGTTGTTGAACAGTGCTAAACTTTACTGGTTTTTGACACATCGGTGGTGGACCTTTTTAACCCCGGACCTTCATATATTACTATCTATTTTTCGATAAATTCTGCGAAATTATAATTGGGAAAATGTTATTCGACAAAATGTCCATTTGATCGATAACAAATTTAGGTTCTGAATTTAAATAACATAAATAAAAAATAATATAACCTAGAAAATGTTTAATAAATACCAATGAGTATATAATTATACAAATGAGATCGTTCAGAGCACCGTGTTTGAGAAAAATATGACAAAAAGTGCATTTTTATATTAACATTTCAAAAAAGTTGATATTGTTGAGAGTGTAGTAACACTTGCTCTCCTATTTTACTAAATTGCAAATTTATAGCTATTTTTGTAAGAAACATGTGTGATTTTATATTTTTATAATTTAGTACACATATTAAGAAATAACATACAAAAATTTTGTAACTCTAGTATAACGTTTTATATTTTTAAATATTTTTCAAAATACTTATCAAACCGTGGACTTGCAACTATTGCAAGAGTGCATTTGTTTACAAAATTGCACATTTATAGCTTTTTTTGTTAGAAACATGTGTGATTTTATATTTTTATAATTGAGTTCATATATTAGGTAATAACGTATTAAATTTTCATAGCTCTAGTATAATATTGTATATTTTTAAAACATTTTTCAAAAGTACTTCTCATATCATATCCAACCGTCGTTGCGCAACTAATAAAAATAGAACATGCAAATGTGCATTGCAATTTTTGGTTTCTTTTGTTAGAAACATATTTGATTTTATATTTTTATAATTCAGTACACATATTAAGAAATAACATACTATAATTTCATAACTGTATTACGACGCTTTATATTTTTATAATATATTTTAAGCCGTCAATTTTTTTACGTCGAAACGTTTACTAACGTTTGACGTATATAAATAAAACTACAAACAAAACTACTCACTACAATTTAATCATAATTAACTAACATTCACGTAAAACATCCTATTAAACGTAATTGAACTGTCAAAAACGTTTGACATTTGACGTATTAGCCACCGCCCATTGTTTTATTTAAATTACGCTTCTACAAAAATTTTCAAATTAAAAAGTAAAGTTTCTACGCGATTTTGAAATAATATCTCACCTTTCCGACAACCTACTAATTATCACTCACTCATTCAAGACTGACTGGCCAAATCGGTTTAGCCGTTTTCGAGTTTTACTGGATCATTTTATATCGAGAGCTTTATTTTTATATATAAGATTATATATCTATTACTATTAACCCTAAATTAGTCATTTCCCCTCAGGTGCAAGCTTTACCAGCAGTCGACATCAGGAACACTCTGGTCATCCAGTGTATGCCAAACTTGAGCATACCACCAACAGAATTACCAGCACAAGGTTTGTCCAATTTTGATGCTGATGGTAAATCAGTGTCTGCTGGTATGGACAATGTTGGTCTGGTAATGTTTACACACCAGGATAGTGCTGTTAAGTGCAAGGAGAGCAAGAGCGATGTCGATGGACGACTTGTAATGGATGATGCTAATAGGGGATTTGTCAAGGTAAGTAGAGAGAAGATAGGGATGAATATTGGAAAACTAGTGGTGTATGGCATTGTGTCTCAAGGCAAATTGCTGGAACTTCCCGTACCGTAATGAAATATTCGAGAAATTTTAAACGTTCTCAAATATATTATTACAAATACTGTAACTCTCATTATGTTTTCTATCTTGTTATAACTGTGCAAATCAAATGTAAATCATAAATCAATTTTTCTTCAGAACATTAACAATCGTCATTTCATTTCGAATTCAATTTAAAAAAAAATAGTTGCCTAATTTATACTAAATTGAAAAAGTGCTCCCGTATAGTCACAGTCTAAACGCATTTGCAAATAATTCTGTGCGACATTTTCACTTATACTGTGCTTAGCTCGGCGGCATTTTCACATTTTTCAATAGTTTTCACAAAATTGGAAAAGTGCTCCAGTACATACACAGTCTAAACGCACTTGGGTAAACATTTGTACCAGAGTGGCGCTTAGACTGTGCTTAGCCTGGGTGATTTTTTTAAATTTTTAATACAAAATTACAAAAATATTTTAAGGGAAATAAAAAAAGATGTAACAATTTTTTATCCCATAATTCCCACAAAAATCCAGAATTTTGTGGTCAAAATTATAATTCCAACTAGAATTTTATAGCCAAAAAATATGGTTCCAAATAGAAATCCTTTGTCAAAGATTTAATTCCAACTGAAAATCCATGGTCAAGTGCGCAATTTTAGCTCAAAATCAAGAAACAAACATATCTCTATCTTGACTAAAATTTAAATTTTTCTAGCTTACAATAGATTTAACTTTGAAATTAAACACTAACAAATTATAAATTTTACTTCAATTTTATTTAACAAATAATGTAAAGTAATTGAATTTATTTGATACATAATAATTTTATTTGGCAATATAATAGTAATACATATACATATTACAAACTTATGAACTAACGATAACAAATAACAAAAATTGCTACTAAATTATTATATACAACACTTAATAAAAACTGGAATTTCTTACTAGAAACACTTCTTACTTTTCTAAATTTTTGATTATACTTTTATTAATTTTCATTTCTGAATTTTAAATACATTTATCTTAAAAGCAATTTTGTTACTTATTTTGAATAATTACAAAAAATCTAAATATAAATGCTTATATATATATATATATATATATATATATATATATATAAGCATTTATATATATATATATATATTTATATAAATTTATTTTTATATTTATATATATATATATATATATTATATATATTAGGGTGGTCCTTAAAATGGTCATTTTCGAATTTCCTTGCTCCCAGGGGCTCAAATGGTTCCAAATAGATAAAAAACGATTTTCTGAAAGTTTTAGCTCTTAATATTAACGTTTAGATAGAGCGCAATTCAATCAAAGTTTTGTATGGAAATAGCATGAAAAAATTTTCAAAAATTTCAAAAATGTTTTTTAGATGTAATTTAGCGAACAAATGATTAAATGAAACTCATTCATTTGTCGCTAAGTTATACCTAAAACATTTTTTTTAAATTTTCAAAAAATTTTCCATGCTCTTTCCATACAAAGTTTGATTGAATTGCGCTCTATCTAAACTTTAATATTAAGAGCTAAAACTTTCAGAGAATTGTTTTTTATCAATTTGGAACCATTTGAGCCCCTGGGAGCAAGGAAATTCGAAAATGACCATTTTAAGGACCACCCTAATATATATATAGTATGTATATAAATTTATCTATATAAAGTACCACAAGTCTCATTCCTTGGTTCAATGATTTCAGTAGTACACGAACAACTTTTTTTAAAAATTTCTGTAAGTCAAACTCCTTATATTAGAATTTTGTAATTTTAATATTGTAATCTTTAATATATCTATTTTATTCAGAAGCATTAAATTTAGTAAAATATGTCTCACATTATTAGATATGTAAATTTATCTGAAAAAAGTACCACGAGTGCATCCACGATAACCAGTACTGTTCAAAGGGCTTTGGGAAAAGAAATCTCTAAGCCAATCCCTTTGTATTAGAACCTTTTAAATTTAATATCTTATTTATCAATATATCTATTTTAACTGCATAAATTAAAATTGCTGAAATTTATCACACAATTTGAGATATTGAATCTTATCTGCTCCAAAAACCACGAGTACATCTACCATACATCTATATATATATACCTTGTTAAAAAAAAATCTCCAAGCCATACTGCTTGTATTAGAATTTTGTAATTTTAATATGTTATTCTTTAATATATTTATTTTATTCACAAATATCAAAATTTATAAAATATAGCTGGTAACATGTGATATTAATATTTATCTGAATAAATCACTGTTTTATGTGGCCCCTTTTTCTAATTTTTTCTAAGTTGGCCATCACTGCTTTACGTGGCCCCCTTTTTTAATTTTTCCCATGTTGGCCATCACTGCTTTTTGTGGCCCCTTTTTTAATTTTTTCCATGTTGGCCATCACTGCTTTATGTGGCCCCTTTTTTAAATTTTTCTAAGTTGGCCATCACTGTTTTATGTGGCCCCTTTTTTAATTTTTTCTAAGATGGCCACCACTGCTTTATGTGGCCCCTTTTTTAAATTTTTTCCATGTTGGCCATCACTGCTTTATGTGGCCCCTTTTTTTAATTTTTTCTAAGTTGGCCATCACTGTTTTATGTGGCCCCTTTTTTTAATTTTTCTAAGATGGCCATCACTGCTTTATGTGGCTCCTTTTTTTAATTTTTTCTAAGATGGCCATCACTGCTTTATGTGGCCCCTTTTTCTAATTTTTTCTAAGTTGGCCATCACTGCTTTATGTGGCCCCTTTTTCTAATTTTTTCTAAGTTGGCCATCACTGCTTTATCTGGCCCCTTTTTCTAATTTTTTCCATGTTGGCCATTACTGCTTTATGTGGTCCCTTTTTCTATTTTTTTCTAAGTTGGCCATCACTGCTTTATCTGGCCCCTTTTTCTATTTTTTTCTAAGTTGGCCATCACTGCTTTATGTGGCCCCTTTTTCTAATTTTTTCCATGTTGGCCATCACTGCTTTATGTGGTCCCTTTTTCTATTTTTTTCTAAGTTGGCCATCACTGCTTTATCTGGCCCCTTTTTCTAATTTTTTCTAAGTTGGCCATCACTGCTTTATGTGGCCCCTTTTTCTATTTTTTTCTAAGTTGGCCATCACTGCTTTATCTGGCCCCTTTTTCTATTTTTTTCTAAGTTGGCCATCATCGCTTTAAGTGGCCCCTTTTTCTAATTTTTTCCATGTTGGCCATCACTGCTTTATCTGGCCCCTTTTTTTAATTTTTTCCATGTTGGCCATCACTGCTTTATGTGGCCCCTTTTTCTAATTTTTTCTAAGTTGGCCATCACTGCTTTATGTGGCCCCTTTTTCTAATTTTTTCCATGTTGGCCATCACTGCTTTATGTGGCTCCTTTTTTTAATTTTTTCTAAGTTGGCCATCACTGCTTTATGTGGCCCCTTTTTCTAATTTTTTCTAAGTTGGCCATCACTGCTTTATGTGGCCCCTTTTTTAAATTTTTTCTAAGATGGCCATCACTGCTTTATGTGGCCCCTTTTTCTAACAACATTCATGTAAAATTATTTATTTAATTGTAAAAGAACATCTCATTGCTTATCTCAAGTATAATGGATAAATGAGCGTTTGATGGTAATAATTTTTATAAAGAGTTTTTCAGTATAGTTCGTTATAGCGCGTTAGATAATATTGTAGATCGTTTAATTATAAACACATTTCCCGAAATAAACATTCGTTTAGATTAAATGGTCTAAAAGTTATTAAAGATATAAAATAAATTAGAGATCAATATGTTGCCTAAAGAAAAATGCGTAGAAACGATAACTAAATGTTAATTTAGTTAATTAAACTAAAAATCCAAGACCAATGATATAATTTCAGCTAAAAATTGGTGGCCAAAGGCACAGATCGATAATCTTTATCAAGATTACATTTAATTTTGATATTTTTTAGAAAAACTATTTAAAGTTTAAAAAAATTTAAGAAAGAATTTAAGAAAATTTAATTTCAATTTGAAATCAAAGGCCAACAATGACATTACAACTAAAAATCCATGGCTAATAATGTGATTCCAGCTCAGAATCTAGGACCAATAAGATATTTATCTAAATAGTACATTTTTTCAATATTTTTACCAGAAAGAGTTACATTTTAGGACCACAAATATAATTGGAATAAAAAAAATCAGTATGTAAGATAAAATTCCAACTATAAATCCATGGCCAATAATTGAAATTTAACATTTCAAACTTACAAATAACTCTGTGTGACATTTTCACTTACACTGCGCTTAGCTTGGCGGCATTTTCACATTTTTCAATAATTTTCACAAAATCGGAAAAGTGCTCCAGTACATAAACAGTCTGAACGCACTCGGGTAAGCATTTGCACCAGAGTGGCGCTTAGACTGTGCTTAGCCTGGGTAATTTTTTGAATTTTTAATCCAAAATTACAAAAATGTTTTAAGGAAAATATAAAAAGATGTAATAATTTTTTATGTATCCTTTAGGTTAGGCACAGCATGCCCCATCAAAAAGAGTTCTCTCATCAAACCGAATCTGCTGTTTTGAGAAAAAATTCTCAGCAAACTCCAAAACAAGTTGAAGCAGTTACACAAACATCTCAGACACCTTCGGATAAATCCCAAAATTTGTCGCCTGATGTATCTACTTCATCATCAAGACGACGAAAACCAGATTTGCCATCTGATTTGCCAAAATCCAAGACGAGATCTAGAATTTTGCCAGATTTATCAGACTCTCAGTCACCTCGACGAAATTTATCCAAGGTACGAATTTATCTGACACTTTTTACTTTAATTTTTATATCGGAGTGTATAAAAGTGTTTTCTAGGAAATATTGTATATTTTATCTAGTTTCACGCTATCTAACTGAAAAGGGGTGCTTTCATATAAAAATTGTGAGTTATTTGACAAAATCTTTGAAATTAAAATCTTCGTAAGGCTTCCAAAATGTTTTAGCTTCAACGCTTTGGCTTAAAATTATATTTATTTTGTTATAATTTAATTAAATATATTTTCAATATTATATATCATTAGAAAGCTGATAAAATTATCTATAATAACGTATATAAAAAGTTGAAACTCTCAGAACAAAATTGTCTAGAAAAAAACTTTAAAAACGTTTTTTTTTTTTAATTTAACGCTAACTAATCACGAGATAATTCTTACCGGTGCTTTGTTTCAGTACAGTAGTATGTACACTTAATTTGTGCATTTATTTATTGAATCTCTTGTAACTTTTAAACCCTTCATGCAAAATTATTATAATATTTTACAAATCCGTTCAAAATTAAATAATCTAAAAATATTTCTAACATACAGTCCCTACACCAACTCGGTATACTTTAAAATTGCAATCAAAAGTATATATATATATTTTATAGTTTTATAAATTATAAATTAAATAAATTAAAAAAATGTCCCGAATGTTCTATTTATTGTTAAAGAATGAAATATCGAATTCAAAGTCGTTTTATTCAAAACTTTTATATAGGAGTGTATAAAATTGTTTTCTAGGAAATGTAGTAAATTTTACCTAGTTTCTGCTGTACTAATAAAAAATGATGTTTTCAATACAAAATTTCCGAGATATTTAAAAAAAATGTAGAAAAATGTCCTGAATTTTCCATTGAATTTATCAAAATTTCAATTTCAAGTTGTTCTAAAAATAATAATATATTCTTGGCGAACTTGTGAAAATTAGAAATCGAGGGTATTACTATTCGATGGCAAATTAAAAATGTTCTTAGAACAACTTTTTGAATCACCAAAATATCTGCAATAGTTTTTACAAAATTGCATTTTTACACTTTGCAAATTTTATAAGTTGTAAAAAATTAATATGGTTCCTGCAAAATCGAAATGTTTAAAAATGCAATATCTTGAGAACGCTTTGAGATATTTTAGAAATTCAAAAAGTCCTTTATATAATACTTCTAATTTGCCATCGAACTGTATGAATCACGATTTGTTGTTTTAACTCCTTCACTAAAAACGCAACATTAATTGGCGTACTCACATAGAAAGCATCAAATAACACAATCGGTAATAATAAATTAACTTTAAAAATATATTAACTGACTATTAATATAGCATCGACTTGCATTGTTAACTATTTCTCCAAATCCTGAATATTTATTTATGCCTAATGTATATTCTCGATGAATTAGTAAAAATTGGAAATCAAGAGTATTTCTATTCGATGGCAAATTAAAAATGTTTTTAGAATAACTTTTTGAATCACCGAAATATCAGCAATAGTTTTTATTAAATTGCATTTTTACACTTTGCAAATTTTATAAGTTGTGAAAAATCAATATGGATCCTGCGAAATCGCAATGTTTAAAAATGCAATATCTCGAGAATGCTTTGAGATATTTTAGAAATTCAAAAAGTCAGTTATATAATACTTTCAATTTGCCATCGAACTGTATTAATCACGATTTGTTGTTTTAACTCTTTCACTAAAAATGCAACATTAATTTGCACATTCATATAGAAAACATGAAATAACACAATCGGTAATGAAAAAATAAGAAGGAAAAATCGAATTCAAAGTCGTTTTATTCAAAACTTTTATATCGGAGTGTATATAACTGTTGGCATGGAATCGTAGTAAATTTTATCTAGTTTCACTCTATTCCACTCAAAAAGGATGATTTTATATAAGGTTTCGGAATTATTTGACAAAAATAAAAAAAAAATGAATTTTCTATATTTATTGTTTTAGAATGAAATATCGAATTCAAAGTCGTTTTATTCAAAACTTTTATATCGAAGTGTATAGAAGTGTTCCCTAGAAAATATTGCAAATTTTATCTACTTTCACCTTATTTAACCAAAAATGGTGTTTTCATATAAAATTTGTGAGTTATTTGACAAAAACCCTAAAAATTTTCTATTTATTGCTACTAAATAATCAAATATCAAATTCAAAATCCTTTTATTTTGTATTAGGTTTTACCACCAGGATCCAACATAGAATCACCAATCCCATCACCATTACGTGCAACAACTGATATTTCATCAGAGATTTCGTCACAAGATTCTAAAAGACAACAATTTAGGAACAGAAGAAGGCACGAAAAGTTGGCTGAGAGTGAACCTGAATTGGGCTCGTTTAAAGGATTTAGCAGAGGCAGAAGGATTTGCGGAGGCGCTGATAAAATAAAGGACTACTATGACCACAAGTAAGGGTAAAGGATAATTGTTACCAAAAATTGGATGTACTGAATTGTTTTGTTTTAGTTCCAAGTTGCAAAGAAGTCCTAGAATACCTTCAAGGCGTGTCCAACGCGGTATGTCCTTCGTAGACAAAAATTCATTAGACAGAGCTTGTGATCTTACAGGGAAAGTTGCGTTGGATCCTGATGAATTCGAGTAACTATTTTTATTTTATTTGGTATTACTATTACTACTATTTTAGTAACTCTTTATTTTCCATTCTAGTGTTTCTGTAAAACCTACAAAGGGATTACTGAAGCGTCATCGACGTGGTGGTGGTATTGCAGATCTGGTACGTGGTTTGGATGCCTATACAAAAGGGGTAGCTGGTAAATTGGCCTGGTACGAGCAATATGATCAGAAGTACTTGTTGAGCACAAAATCAGACAACGAGGTAAAGAGTAATCACATTTTTTTTCTTTTTTACCATTTAAATTACAATCTGTCTTAGTGAAGACATTTAGTAATTGGTATGTTATAATATATGGTTTATTTAGAAAGATTACTCAATGGTAATTCTTTCTAGTGTGGGTAATCACAATTTTAGTAACATTTCCTGATTGATTGATTGAATAGAATAAGTGTGCTACCAATAGTTCTGTCCTTTGCATTATAAGGTCAAGGAACCAAGCCTAATGAATAAGGGAATTTTTTTTTACGTTTTAGTAAATTATGGGAAAAGTTGGTCCGGGATATTGTTTTTTGTTTAGCTTTGTTGAAACTATATAATATTTACTAAAATTCTGTATAAATAGTTTACTAAAGTCCTGTAGAAAGTTTTGTATAAAACTAGTGTATACTCGACCTAATACATCGTAAGAATGTTTAATATACGAATTTTGTCGGGACATTTTGTTAAATAATACAGAAATTTTGTCTGGTGCACTCTTTTTGAATTAGTTTAGCAGATTGTAGATAAAATTTACTAAACTTCTGTATAAATAGTTTAGTAAAGTCCTGTAGAAAGTTTTGTATAAAACTAATGCGAACATAGCCTTACATGTTGGTATGTGGAATTTGTGGGGACGTTTTTTTTTAAATTTTGTTAAATTACCCGAAAATTTTGTCCGGGGCACTCTTTTTTGTTTATCTTACCAAAATGTAGATACAATTTACTTAAAATCTGTATAAATAGTTTACTAATGTCCTCTGCAAAATTTTGTATAATTCTATTGCAAACATGCCCTTACATATTGTGATAATTTACAATATGTGGATTTGGTAAGGATATTTTTTCAGATTTTGTTAAATTACTCGAAATTTTTGTCCGGAGCACTCTTTTTTGTTTATCTTACCAAAATGTAGATGCAATTTACTTAAATTCTGTATAAACAGTTTACTGAAGTCTTATGCAAAATTTTGTATAAAAGTGTGAACATGGCCATGGCCTAATATATTATACAATATATGAATTTGTAGGGACATTCTTCCTCATTTTGTTAAATTACTCGAAATTTTTGTCTGGAGCACTCTTTTTTGTTTATCTTAACAAAATGTAGATACAATTTACTTAAAATCTGTATAAATAGTTTACTAAAGTCTTATGCAAAATTTTGTATAAAAGTGTGAACATGGCCATGGCCTAATATATTATACAATATATGAATTTGTAGGGACATTTTTCAGATTTTGTTAAATTACTCAAGAACTTGTTCCGAGACATTAGTTTTTGTTTATCTTAACGAAATGATAAAATTTACTTAAATCCTGTATAAATAGTTTACTAATGTCCTCTGCAAAATTTTGTATAATTCTATTGTAAACATGCCTTTACATATTGTGACAATTTACAATATGTGGATTTTGTCAGGACATTTTTTCAGATTTTGTTAAATTACTCAAAAACTTGTTTCAAGACACAAACTAAACTAAATAATAACAAACTAAACTTCTTGTTTAGCTTAGCAGATTGCAAATAAAATTTACTAAAGTTCTGTATAGATAGTGTACTAAAGTCCCTTGGAAAGTTTTGTACAAGACTAGTGTAAACAATTCCTTATATAATATATTGAAAGAATTTTTAGTATATGGATTCTGTGGGGACATTTTTTGAAATTTTGTTAAATTCTTCAAAAACTTGTTGCGGGACACTGTTAGGAGATTGCAGATTAAATTAACTAAAAAATTTTATAAACACTTCATTATAATCCTTGACAAAATTTCAATATATAAATTTTCCTGACAAAATATAATTTCTATTTTTTCTGTTATTTTAATTGCACAGTGTGTTACAAGCTTTAGCCTAAAGCCGCACGCACACTTCACATTTTATATATAACAATTGTTTATGGGTTTATATGAAGCCGGTTGAGTGTGGTGGAAGCTTTAGCGTTGTAAAGCGTGTTTCACACTTGAACTTTTGCATTTTATTGAACAAAATCAATATTTATTTTTAAAATTAGATGTAATTTACCTTAATTTCATAAAAATTTGTATCTAATAATAAAACTATTGTCGATTGGAATAACAATTCCTGAATGATTGTATTATGAATTATTATGAATAGAAAATGCAGTATTATAAATTATAAGTGGATTTATGAATAAATGTTTTAGTATATAGATATTTATAAAGAAGTATAAACTATTCAGAAAATAAAATATAATACTTAATATAATAATAAATAAAATAAAATATAATATAATAATTGATGTTTCTTATCTCTAGGAGGTTTATTTTAACGAAGAAGTCTTCACCAAGGAGGCTTGCACAAGTCCTGATGCTCCACAAATAAAACAATTTGGAGGCAATGTACCGAGTACACATCAGCTCAAAACACAAATGGATGATAAGGCTGTTTCAGCTGCTGAGATACCACAAAATACAGGGTAAGATAATTTAAGACTAATTGGTACAAAATAATTAAAACTAGTGGTGTATGGCATCGTGCCTTAAGGCAAATTGCCGAAACTTTCCGTACCGTAATGAAATATTCGAGAAATTTTAAACGTTTTCAAATATATTATTACAAATACTGAAACTTTTATTATTTTTGCTATCTTGTTATATCTGAGCAAATGTAAATCATAAATCAATTTATCTCCAAAACATTAACAATCGTCATTTCATTTCGAATTCACAAATCTGAAAAAGTGCTCCCGTATAGTCACAGTCTAAACGCATTTGCGAATAACTCTGTGCGACATTTTCACTTATACTGCGCTTAGCTTGGCGGCATTTTCGCATTTTTCATTAGTTTTCTCACAAAATTCGAAGTGCTTAGCCTGGGTAATTTTTTGATTTTTTAATCCAAAATTACAAAAATATTTTATGGAAAATAAAAAAAGATTACTAAGACACTATTACTATAAGAAATAAAACTATTACTAAGACACGTGTTTGTGCATTGTAGTTAATATAATTAGATATTTTAAATGCGTTTAAATCGCATTAGTTAGTTTTAGTGAAAACAAAAGCTTAATTTTCGAAATAAATAGTCAAAATTGTATGTAAGTAAGTAAATTTCGTTATTAGTTCTGTAATCCAACCCACTAAATTTTTTCTCGATTACATTGTTTTAATAGCCATATAATGTAATGTAACTAATTTCGAAATTTGGCAAATGAATACCGAACAATTTATTTAGCATTGCATTATTAGATACGATAAAAATAATTTGAAATGACATTTCGACATTTTTGAAAAAAATAGCAAGAAACTACACATGATATGTATTATTAGGTTGTCAAATATCTCCCTTCCGCTTTTTTGCTCTTGGTTCATAATACAAAAAGGCGGAAGGGAGATATTTGACAACCTATTATCTATGTATACAATTATGTATTCGAAAATCATAAATTTTAGGCATGTTTTCTACGTAATTTTGTCTGATTAAAAAAAAATTACTTAAGCAAAACCGAAATGAATTAGAACTTATATTCATCTGAAATTTGGGTAATTTTATTTGAAACGAAATCATACATACCACACGCAGAAAGTTTTTTAGATCAATCAAATCGGACGCTTAGTTCTCTCAAAAACTGCAATTTGTTGCACATTTAGCCTTGTATCTTCGAAATGGCGGGACCTGTCTTTGCCAAAAACTAATCACCTCTTCTCCCAATCATTACAAATTGAACATTTATTAGATCGTTCAAATCTGATACTCCGTTCTTTCAAAAACTTGATTTGTATTCTCTGCACTCTTTGCTCCGTATCTCCGTAACGGCTGGACCTGCCTTTGCCAAAAACTAATCAGCACATCTCCCTATCAATAGGAATCGAATGGTAAATGAATCATTCACATCGGTTGATCCGTGCGCCCAAAAATAAACGAAAAATTGTTTCCATACATACAAAACACATACACATCCATGTTTTCTGAGGTGTGCCAAAGTGTTCAGAAACCTTCAAAACGCCGAGAAATGCAAAAATTTTCATGTTCGATTTTTGGACGATTACAATAACTACACTACGGGAAGTTAATAAATATTTTTTGTTGGTTTTTAGTTTTGATGCAACTACTATGCCGATTATAACAGAACGCATAGGCCAATGCATTTCATCAGAAATTGATCAAATTGATGACAACCTTCAAGCTTTGCAAAAAAGATGTGCATCATACAGGTAATACAACAACCATAACCATTAAAATGTGAATTTTATCTAGTTTTACCCTATCTAACTGAAAAGCGGAGGTTTCATATGAATTTTTGAGTTATTTGACAAAAACCAAAAAAATGCCCCGAATTTTCTATATTTATTGCTTAAGAATGAAATATCGAATTCAAAGTCGTTTTATTCAAAACATTTATATCGGAGTGTATAAAAGTGTTCCCTAGGAAATATTGTGAATTTTATCTCATTTCACTCTATTTAACTGGAAAAGTGGTGGTTTAACCCTTAAAACATTGTTTTATAACTCATCATATTTACAGATCCAAGGCAGCGTTACGTCACAGGCCATCCTTGTCAACCTTCACCACCATCGAAGACAAAACTCCTAAATCGCCAATAAATTCCGTAGAACCTCCACCAATTTCACCACCAATATCAGTAAAACGCAAACCAGTGGCGTCCAACACTATACAAGAAGAATCCTCAGGAGTGCACGTCCATGAATTTAGACTTTTATCTGAGATCAGGCGGGAGGTTTATGCTGGTGGTGCTGATAAGGATGATAAGAAAATTTCTAAAGATGATGGTAAAAAAAAGAAAGACACTGAGGGTAAAAAGAGTCAACACAGGAGACGGAATTGTGATGGCAGTAAGTACATGATTAATAAATACACTAATAAAAATCTTAATAAATATAGAAAATTTGGGATATTTTTTTGGTTTTTGTCAAATAACTCAAAAATTTCATATGGAACCACCCCTTTTCAGTTAGATAGGGTAAAACTAGTTAAAATTTACAACATTTCCTAGGGAACACTTTTATACACTCCGACATAAAAGTTTTGAATGAAACGACTTTGAATTCGATATTTCATTCTTAAGCAATAAATATAGAAAATTCGGGACATTTTTTTGTTTTTGGTTTGAATTTTTTTATAAATTAAACGATTTATGATTAAGACTTAAAAATGCAAATACTAAAATCGGTGATTCCTCTTGAATATTTTTTTAAAAAAATATTAACCTAGATAAATAACACCAAGACATTTGCTTTGTTTTGACTGAATTTAAAAGAATAATGTTGGTTTTGAGGATTTTTAGAAATTATACTATTTATAGTTAAGACTTGAAAATTGATCCAAATATACTTCAATGTGTCTACTATGACAGCAAATACTAAAACCGATGATTTCTCAAATACATTTTTAATAAAAATACTAATTTAGATAAATGACACCAAAGCATTTGCTTTGTTATGACTGAATCCAAAACAGTAAAGTCGGTTTTGAGGATTTTTATAAATTATACTATTTATAGTTAAGACTTGAAAATTGGTCCAAATATACGTCAATATGTCTACTATGACAACAAATACTAAAATCGATGATTCCCAATATACATTTTTTAATAAAAATATTAATCTGGATAAATGGCACCACGAGATTTTACTTTGTTTTGATGAATCCAAGTGAGTAAAGTCGGTTGTAAGGATTTTTAAAAATTATACTATTTATAGTTAAGACTTGAAAATTGGTCATAATATACTTCATAGTGTCTACTATTATATATATATATATATATATATATATATATATATATACATAAATATGTATGTAATATACAAATATTATCCGCTAGGTCGTTCTATTTTGAATTGTTCAAAAACCAACCGTTATTCGTACAGAAACAACTATGTTTCATATGTATATATATACAAATATGCATATATACGTATATATATATATATATATATGTATATATGTATATATGTATATTTATATGAATATAATATCGTTTGCATAACATACATTCTCTTTGGAAACATTCTTAAAACGCGCGCACGAAACAATAGCATTCATTTTCGTATCGTAATGGCTTTGCAGATATAATTTTAAATTATATACTTATATATATATATATATATATATATAAATCTATATACAAATCTTAGATATAAAAATTCACCAAAATACTTGCATAATTTAGCAGGCTTGGGCAGAAATACCAAATTTTGTCCAATATCTAAAGTGTTGCATTCAAGTGCGGTTTTTGGTCACTAATTTTGGTTTTACTAAAATGTGTTGTAAGAACAATATATAGATGGTACCTTTGGCTATATATCTGCCATAGACAGTTTTAAAATTCAAAGGCAGGTTTAGAAGATATACAGAAACTCATCGAAATATACCACATAGTTTCACCAAAGTTGTTATAAGTGATAAGATTACCAATGCACTAATATGCATTTTTGGTACACAAATTGTAAATAACTCAAAAAAAATCATATGGAACCACCGCTTTTCAGTTAGATAGGGTGAAACTAGATAAAATTTACAACATTTCCTAGAGAATACTTTTATACACTCCGATATAAAAGTTTTGAATAAAACGACTTTGAATTCGATATTTCATTCTTTAGTAGCAATAAATATAGAAAATTCGGGACATTTTTTTGGTTTTTGTCAAATAACTCAACAAATTCATATGAAACCACTCCTTTTCAGTTAGATAGGATGAAACTAGATAAAATTTACAACATTTCGTAGGGAACACTTTTATATCCTCCAATATAAAAGTTTTGAATAAAACGACTTTGAATTCGATATTTTATTCTTAGCACAACTTTTTTTTTACCAGCATTTAGTTGCACGAGGGACATCATAATTCCTTACGGCGGTCTTTGTGCTGAAGAGTGTTCCATTGGTTCATCAGATGAGATGTTAAATTTCGAGCTCAATACTAAAAGTCGGAGCAAACCTGAAGTTAATGATAAACCACCATCAAGGGTAAGAATGCACCATTAATGAAGTAAAGAGAGAGGAAAAAAGGGTATAACCTCTGAATTTTTTTACTCTGATTTGCGTGAAATTTTGGAATTATGTTTATCTTAACCTCAAGTTCAAAAGTGAAAACAATTCGGGTTGCGACCCCTTAATGAATAAGTGACTATTGAGCCGTTTTATCACTAGAAAATATTTTTAATATTAAAGGATATAATTAAACAATATTTTTTAATACATTTACCTTGCAATAAAATCATTTTCAACTCCGTGAAAACCCTAAAACCCTTCAAACAATCTTTAAATTGAGAAAAAAACACTTAAAAATAAATTTCGGTATGATATAATTAGAATTACGTATAAAGTAAATAATATTTTATGTTTTCTATCTTGATTATCAAATTTTTAACCTTGTTTAGATCCTTAAAAACAACTCCTTGATGAAAAATTGTTTGAAAAAATTATTTTGAAATTGAAAGAAATTTAAGAAATCCAAAATGATATGAATGTTATTTCAATTTCTCGAAAATAATTACCATATCCATAATTTGTTCAACTCTTAACACTACACTTGAATAAAAACAGTTAATATAACACTAGTACCCAGTATAATTTTGTCTAAACTCGTATATTTGTTGTTCTTGTTACTGCAATTATTAAACTTTCATTTGACTATAGTGATATAAAACTATATTAATTTATTTAACACGTGGACCATTCAGTTATAAGATACTTTACTATAAGAATAAATTGCCTGCCAAAATTCTGTACCATGAAGATATATATATATACACACACACACACACACACATATATATATATATATATATATTTTGTATGATTCTGAATTTGATGTTGACATATGTATTAACAAAGTCTAATATATATCATATATCATATAGCATAACATAATCGGTTATGCCCGATTATTAGACTTTGTTAATATATATATATATATATATATATATATATATATATATATATATATATATATATATATAGTTTTGGGCACCAAATACCGCCTACTTATACATTGCTCGAAATATGGACACAATTCGACAAAAATGCGATTAGTTTTCGGGTCATAACTCTTTTAATTTCGACTCCATCACAATTTGTAATATACCATTTGAAAGCTAAATAAAAGGGCTACAACTTTTTTATTATAATTTTTTTCGTAACTCTTCTCATTTTGAAACGGCGAACCGTTAAAGGATTCGAGAGAGATTCTAATTGCGCGGCCGCGCACTCTTTAAACAATCATAACTCTGTCAATGAAAGAAAAATAATAAAAAACAATAATAAGCCAGAAAGATCCCTTTGATTTTTATCTATATGCTTTTATACGTATCTTTTATTCTTTTTGAGATATAAAGAAAATAAGTTCGATTTTTAAAAAAATCGGCAAAAAAAGTTGTTATAAAATCGTGGGTTGTCTGAAAATAGTTTGTACTAAAGTAGTGAATCTGCTAGAATCCATCAAGATGTCTATAATGAAGTGAATTCTAAATAGAATGTGAATGACTTTAATTCTAGTGGAAATGGCGCTCATTAAACCATATGATTTAAAAGAAAAAAACATCATATATGCTTTTTATTTGCATGTTAGCTTACTCATTTTACACGCAACAAACTTATATAAAAATATAAAAATAATACTTGTAACAGCACACATTTTAAAGCTTATGTTGAGCACTATAAAATCCAATTTTACCGAAATGCATAAAATGTAAAACCTCGCCACTATGTGGCTTTAAATACAACAATTAAATCTTGAACGAAATAAAAAACGACTTTGCTCTTTCAAATCTTGCTTAATATTTTTCCTAGAACACTTTATGAAACACCGATTTATTAAGACTTTTATTGACATTATTTTGTTCATTACATGATTTTCGTTAAAATGTATATTTTCGGAGATATTTGCAAACAAACGAACAAAAACGCCAAAAATATATGAATCTTTAGAAGCCAGTAACTTGAAAAGTATTAGTTTTTTTGAAAACCTATAACAGACATTTTTTTTTATAATTAGTTGTTCTATCGATTCCCGACGTTATTGAAAAAATGTAATGTAAATGTAAAATGTAAATGTGTCATCCCTAACCCGAATTGATTTCACTTTTGAACTTGAGGGTAAGATGAACCTAATTCCAAAATTTCATGCAATTAGGAGCACAGTAAAAAAATTTAGTGGTTATACCCTTTTTTCCTCTTCGTTTACTGCACTACTTAAAAAAAACTTTTTTAAAAGCTGATGTTTTCATAAAAAGTCTTTTACCCCAGGGTGCAAGTCGTAGACAATCCGAAGCAAGTGCCAAGTCTCCGTCCTGTAGAACTCCATCTTGCAAAAGCCCTTCGTGCAAATCACCTTCAGTACTAGAAGACCAAGAAGGGACAAGTTGTCCTTCGTCTCCGTCAGTCCGGTGTTATATGGACGACAAGAAAATTTCTATGGCGAGAAAAAGTAATTATTCTTTGGCTTCACCGGATAGAGGTTTGAGGAAAAGCACTTTATCTGTGACGGCTACTCCGAGGGACAGATGCAGGGTCAGTGATATTTTGGAGGGCAGTTTGGATAGTAGTATCAGAGATAGGGTTGTTGAAGTTGTCAGGGATCCTTCACCTGCAAACAGTGGCTTGAACAGGATCACAGAGTGTAGTGAGAATGAGACGACTACTACCAATAGGAGTGGTGATTCAATGTAAGTAGATACCAGTAAATGTTACCTTCTTTAGGCTCGACATGGGTGTAAATCCGTACAAATGCAACAAAAATTGTTACGGCAAGGTCAAGTGAAAGTCATTTGCTCTCGGTGATATGATTTCTATACGGGTCGATTTGATTGGTCGTATTTATGCGAGGTTTCTTGGTATGCGTGACTTTATACGTGCGTACGTCACCGAAAGCGTGAAGCATATTGTTCAAATTTCCGGTGTGTTAATATCGTGTTAAATCGTGAGTTAATAAAAAATGCCTAGATCGAAAAAATATTTTATCCCGTCCCCCATAAATAATTGTAGTGCAAATAATGAAACAAATGAAAAATCTGCGCTGCGTAAGAAACGTAAGTTTATTGAAGTAATTTGTATTATTCGAGTTTTACGAGTTTACTATATACCTTTGAGGTTATTACTAAAATGGAAAATATTTTTATAGAAAAGACAGATACAACAGTTGCTCAAAGAATGAAACTGTATCGCCAGCGAAATAGTCAAAACAAACAAGCAGTTAATAAACGTATGTTAATTTCAATTACATGAAGTTCTACAAACACAATTACATGATGAGTGAAATTGTAAAAACAATATTTCTTTATTGGAAGTTTAAAGAAAGTTTACATGTTTCTCTTTTATGATGGCTATGAAGACTAATTTTAATTTATTATAATAGTTATTATAAATATTGATATAGGTTCAAAGCCTTTTACAAACTCTAAAAGATCAAGATTACATCGTCAAAAAATAAAACAGCTGCAGGAAAATACATTGTTTACTGCTAATTTATTAGAAAATCTTGAGCCAGGTATCTATTTAGACGTTAATGTCAACACAATTGAAATAAGTAAGAATTTTTTTTTGCTATTTGACTCCTGAAAAACGCTTAAACTGCTCACATTTAAACATATTATTCTGTTATTTTTTTAGATGAAAGTACTGCTGTAACTTTTTCTGATACAGCAACTACATCACGTCAATTGCAAATTAATGATTCTGCATATAATGTGACAAGAACTGATCTTTTGCAAGAGTCAAATGAAGTATTTGAACTTCCATATAAAGACTTCAATTTGTTTAGGAGTGCACGAAAATTGTTTGAAAAACAATTTACAAATGATAGTTTTGGCTATGTATGCTTTGTGTGTGATCGACTTTGGTTTCAAAGTGACTTAAAAATATTAAATGAAGCTCAAAAACAATTTCTTAATTATGGTTTTCTGAATATTGTCGAAAGGCATTAAATTTGGGTGAAATTCCCACTTTGTGTAAATTTAACGGGTTTGTATTTCCACATATACCAAATTATCTACCTAAACTAGATAATGTATCTGAAAGATTAATTTTACCTTGGTTGTGTTTCATGAAAATTAGACGATTGCGACATGCAAATGGACAACTTGGAATATTCGGCCAAATTATAAGTATGGTTAACTTATTACCTCGTAATATTGGTGATTATTGCATTAACGTTCACATAAAAAAGCAAATGGTTCATAGATCAAGCTATGTGCAGGGCTTGATAAATAAAACAAATATAAAAGTATGGCTTCAATTTTTTAGGCAAGACAGATAGTACAGCGGTTCAAGGAATGAGATTATATCGTCAGCGAAAACAATACAAACAGTAAATGAATGTATGTTAATTTTAATTACATGAAGTTCTTCAAACACAATTGTTACAGGATGAGTTAATTTGCAAAAGCAATATTTGTTTAGGCGTTGTTTAACATAATCCACTGTGTGAACAAATGTTATAGAATTTATTAATCAGCAATTACTTCATTTCTCTAATGAATTTTTATTTCTGAAAGCTAATTACAATGACAAACTGATCGTGTCGTTTTTGAAGTATGACCTTGATTACATTATTGTTTTTAAATGTTATACATATTTTTAATGCTATTATAAATATATAATTTATAATTTATCATTATATAAATGCGTATAATGGTTGGCACTAATAAATGTGTGCATCACGAGTGTTACCATATTACTGATGAACATTATTCAAAATTGTTATATGATGAATTTATTTTTACTTAAATGCCATCTTGTACAGTAGCAAATAAGTTTTACTTCAATCGCGTGTGATCCTTATGTGCACTCTTTTTTTTAGCAAACATCATCGTACACCAAGGCGTTCCCAGACCTCAAGGGCATCATCTTGCAAATCGACACAATTCGATACTTGTGCCATAAAGTCTGCAACTGCAGTATGTTCTCATCGATGCAGTACAACCAATAAATTCTTTAGGCAATGTACAGGAAATAATGAATCTCCAGAGGATGAAAATGTTGACAATAGAAGTCCTGATGTCTATTGCAGGAAGCACCAAGATAAATATGATCAAGATAAGGCAAAAAGCAAAGAGAAGCTCGAAAAAAAGAAGAGCAAATGCAGTGACAAAAGTGTCGTCCTTGTCGATTTGAAACCAAGTAAAAAATCTGATAGCACCTGCTGTGGAAGTGTCATGAGAGTAGCAGGAGGTACACCTAAATTTTATCTCAACTAGGGTTTATACAAAAACCGATATTTCACAAAACCGGTTTTCGAATTTTAATTTTACTACAAAACCGGTTTTAACCGGTTTTCGAATTTTATATAGAAAATAAATTTTTGCTCGAACATTCTGTAATTTATCTGCAAATTTAGTGTAATTTAGAGTAGTATTTGACGGAATTTATTTATTGTTCAATTTTCTAGATAGTAAACAAAATTATTTTAATTTTAATTAGTAGAACTAAAACATAATAGTTTATCTTGATTAAATAACTATGAAAATAATTATTCGTTATTCATGCATCATTTTCACATATAACAATGAAAATATTTTTATGATAGTGAAAGTAAAGTTTTCGAATAAATAAAAATAATACATTTTTAAATAAAAAAAAATCATTAAATAAAAAAAATAAAAAAATATCAGATACATGTTGATACATACTAGGGTTTGTCAGTTTTCAAAAACCGGTTTTAAAAACCGTTTTTTTGGCGAAAATTATGGAATTCGAAAACCGGTTTTTTAGTGAAAAAGTCGGTTTTTACTGTATATGTGGAAAATGATAAATATAGCCAAATATAAAAGATAGATGAAAGCGTTTTGATTCTTGAAATCATATCGGTTCAATAGCATTTCATATCTTATAAATTTGCCATGGTTCCCAGAAAGGTTTTGTATATATTAATTTAGATTTTTATACCAGTGTATATATTAATATAAATCAGTGTGACTTCTTCTTTAAGAAGTAACTTTCTCTGCTCAAACTTAAAAAAAGAGTTTTAAACCCTAGAAGCCACAAATTAAAGAACAAAAAACTTAGAATTAGAAAAACTTAATCGTTTTTAAAACTAAAATTGATATTAACAAGTATAAGGTTGTCAAATATCTCCCTTCCGCCTTTTTGTATTATAAACCAAGAGCAAACAAGCGGAAGGGAGATATTTGACTACCTAATATGTATAAACATGTATCTAATATTTTTTTTATTTTTTTTTATTTAATGAATTTTTTTTATTTAAAAATATATTATTTTTATTTATTCGAAAACTTTCCTTTCACTATCATAAAAATATTTTCATTCTTATATGTGAAAATGATGCATGAATAACGAATAATTATTTTCAAAGTTATTTAATCAAGATAAACTATTATTTTTTAGTTATACTAATTAAAATTAAAATAATTTTGTTTACTATCCATAAAATTGAACAATAAATAAATTCAGTCAAATACTGCTCTAAATTACACTAAATTTGCGGATAAATTACAGAATATTTAAGCAAAAATTTATTTTCGGTATAAAATTCGAAAACCGGTTAAACCCGTTTTTTTGGTAAAATTGCAATTCGAAAACCGGTTTTCTGAAATGTCGGTTTTTGTATAAACCCTAGTTGATACATACTTGTTAATATCAATTTTAGTTTCAAAAACAATTAAGCTAAACAACTATTTCTGTTCCGAGCAATTTTAATTAATTAATTTCAAACATTCTAATTGTTTTTTTTTTGTTTAATAAAATATAATTTAAAAAAATTCAGAACGTCTATCGATTTGCTACTTAGACGTGTCCTTTGTTTACTCACAAAATTTCCTGAAATAGAAAATACTCTCATACTTGAGACCAAATTATGCTTAATTGTTTTTAAAGCCTGATATAATAATTCCAAGTTTTTTGTTATTTAATTTGTGGCTTCTAGGGTTTAAAACTCTTTTTTTAAGTTTGAGTAGAGGAAGTTGATTCTTCAAGAAAAAGTCACACTGATTTAAATTAATATATACACTGGTATAAAAATCTAAATCAATATATAAAAAACCTTTCTGGGAACCATTGCAGTCTGGTAAGATATCAAATGCTATTGAAACGATATGATTTCAAGAATCGAAACGCTTTTATATTTGGCTATATTTGTCATTTTCCATATATACAGTAAAACCGACTTTTTTCACTAAAAAACCGGTTTTCGAATTACATAATTTTCACAAAAAACCGGTTTTTAAAACCGGTTTTTGAAAAGCGACAAACCCTATACATAAATCATTCAATATTTCAGGTACTGAACAGTATTCTGTAAGCAAAGGTTGTTCCTTGATCATGACACCAGATTCCTTGCCTGGTTACATCGGACATCCTGATAATCCTGGTCAAGCCGAAGCATGCAAGTGTCCTATACGACAAATCCCAGAAACACCTTCTTGCGATCACCAGATAATCCTGGACGCCACTGCGTTGAAGAAAATGCTAGACTTGTTACCAAAGTAAGAATAATGATAATGACTAGTGGTGTATGGCATCGAGCCTTAAGGCAAATTGCTGGAACTTCCCGTACCGTAATTAAACATTCGAAGAATTAGAATAATCAATAGTTGTTTTTAATAATTTCAAATAGATTATTTATTACATACTGTAAACTTATAAGCGTTTTTTAAATTGGGCGACCAGCGTCGTTTATAAAAAACTTATGTTCACAAGAGGATGGACATTTTTTTGGTTTTTGTCAAATAACTCACAAATTTCATATGGAATCACCCCTTTTCAGTTAGATAGGGTGAAACTAGATAAAATTTACAACTTTTCCTAGGAAACACTTTTATACACTCCGATATAAAAGTTTTGAATAAAACGACTTTGAATTTGATATTTCATTATTTAGCACAATAATGAAACGTCCACGTCAAATGTTTACAAGAGCTCATTTTTTTAAATTAGATTTTTTTGATATTTTAGAAATATTTTGATAATTTAGACATCTTTTTAGAAGGTTGAATTTTTTTGGAATTTAAAAAAAAAAAGTTTTTTCTAAATGTTTTGAAAATTTGGAAATTTTTGTAAATATTCGATTTTTTTTTTGAAATAATCGAAATATTCTTAAATTTTGTTAAGAGAATTTCGAAAATATGAGTTTTTTAAAACTTGGTTTTTTTTTGAAAATTTTCAAAATAATTAAATTTTCTGTAAATGCATTTTTTGCACACCGTCTACTCAAGCAAAATGTTTTTTGAATTAATCTAATTGGATGATCCGTTCTCTCAAAAACTGCATAACCGTTTTTACACCCTTTGCGCTCCATACCTCCGAAACGGCAAAATTGCCTTTTGCAAAAACGCCTCGCGATCGAGTACGAACCGAATGATTTTTCAATTTTATAAATCGGTTATTCCATATTGTCGAGAACATTATTTGAACCATATGCGTGAATTTTAAAATTATCTAGTGATGTATTGTATCGTGCCCTAAGACAAATTGCTGGAACTTCCCGTACCATAATGAAATATTCGAGAAATTTTAAACGTTTTCAAATATATTATCACAAATACTGTAACTTTCATTATTTTTGCTATCTTGTTATATCTGAGCAAATCAAATGTAAATCATAAATCAATTTATCTCCAGAACTTTAACAATCGTCATTTCGTTTCGAATTCAAATAAAAAAAAAGTTGTTTAATTTACACAAAATTGAAAAAGTGCTCCCGTATAGTCACAGTCTAAACGCATTTGCAAATAATTCTGTGCGACATTTTCACTTATACTGTGCTTAGCTTGACGGCATTTTCACATTTTTCAATAGTTTTCTCACAAAATTGGAAAAGTGCTCCCTACATAAACAGTCTAAACGCACTTGGGTAAACATTTGTACCAGAGTTAGAGCTTAGACTGTGCTTAGCCTGGGTAATTTTTTGAATTTTTTAATCCAAAGTTACAACAATATTTTATGAAAAATAAAAAAAGATGTAATAATCTTTTATCCTCAAAAGCAATTGTTTTGTCAATACAAGCAGAAAGTGTTTTAGATCATTCGAATCGGACTCTTAGTTCACTCAAAAACTGCCATTTTTTGCACATTTAGCTCTGTATCTCCGAAACCGCTGGACCTGCCTTTGCCAAAAACTAATAATAGACAATTTGGTTCTTGAATAATGTTTGAATATTTTTTTGCAGAAAACCCAGTGAAAGTATTTTGAAGTCTCCAAAAGTCCCAGAAGTGCCTCCTAAAATCACGACAAGCGTCGGATGTCAACCAGATCCTGAATCTGACCACGTGGTGTATCCTTCTGCACTTCAGAAATATTATTGCAAGGATAAGGAAAAAAAGAAGTACAACGTTACTTTGTCGCCGGATAAAAGTTGCTTTTCGGATAAGTCTTGGGAGAAATATTTGGAAAAATTGGGGAACACTTGTGCCAAAACACCGGCGCATAGGGTTAACGAAGGTGCTGAATACAGCAGCAGACAGTATACTAGAAAACAAGAATGGTAAGTTGAGTTTGATTTTTTTTATTTTTTACTCTCTAGGTACCAAAATGTCCATGCATGTGCAAGACAAATCTATAGATGACTCAAAATGTAACCATTAGTTATAATTTGATTTAGGAAATGCAATACCGATGAAAAATTTCAATACCGGTATTTCGGTAATTTTTCATTTTAAAACCGGAATACAGGTAAATTACCGGAAGTTTTATTATCTTAAACAAATGTAAACAATATTGAAAGTTACTAGTACAAATATAAAAAAATGTATATACAACTACAACTATATTCAACTAAACAATAAAAACAATAAAATAAAACAATAAGTTTATTTTTTTAAATAATAATTTAACAAAAATATATGCAATTTAACTAATTCATTATCACCATCGAGTATATTGAGTCTTTTCACCAAAAACAAACTTATGAGTAAGAAAAACCAAAAACTCATAAAATATCATAATTAATAAACTGTATTGTCTGTATCCGATGTGTTAAATTAGCATAATCTACAATATTTTAAAAAAATAATTTTTCTACACTAGTTTAAGATCGGATTCTTTGTCGAGATAAATAATAAGTTACTATAATTGTTGAGTATTGTTATTTAAAACAATATGATGCTTCTATAGTATTTTCAAACTTCGAAACGTTTTCGAAAAATAATATTTTATAATTGTGATAAGAAGCAAAAATATTTAGTAGTTATCATAATTATTACGTATAAAGATAAAAAAAATAAAGTCTACGCAGGGGTAATCTATATGACATAAAATATTTTGGCGGAAATATATCACTTAAAAAGTCAGTATATTTTTACAAAAGTTGAAACAAACATCATTATCTATCAGTCCAATTTTATTTATTGTAATACGATATGAAGCCCTTTGGAAAGCAATAAATATTCAGTTTAATGACGAGTTGAGATAATATTTGACATTTGTTTATCTTATAGAATCGCTTGAAGATACAGCTGTTTATGCGATTATGGAATTTAAAGATAAATTTGTTCCGAGAAATTTAAACTTTAGGGTATTATGTATCAAATAGCGCTTACGTAAAAATACCGAAAATACCGGTATTTTTGGAATAAATACCGGTAAAAATACCACCGAAAAATTGGGCGGTTTACCGGTAATTCAGTATACCGGTATGCCGGTATTGCATTCCCTAATTTGATTGATTCATCTAAGTCCATGTGTCAAAATTTCCAACGATAGGCAAGATTATGAGTAAATTTGATTTATTTATACGTTGCTTTAACAATTCAATTGTTTTGTTAATCTCTAGGTACCAAAATGTCCATACATGTGCAAGACAGATCTATAAATAACTTAAATTATAACCATTGGTCATAATATACTTATCTCTATGTGTCACAATTATCTACGATAGACAAGATGATGAAAAAATGGTTCTTTATTGGATAATGTAGTCAATTAATTGATCTCCTGATACCACACTTACTAAACATGTGCAAGACTGTTCACTAGTTTTATGAATAACTTGATCAGGTTATAATTTGATCGATTTATCTATCTGGATGGGTCAAAATTTTTAACAAAAAGCAATATGGTGATTAAATTTTGCTTACTGGGTCGTTCCATTTATAATGGTAATGATCTAAGTGCCAAAATTAACATGTCCAGGATCTTTTATCGATCCTATTAATAATTATTCATGAGATATAATTTGATTCATCAATCTCCAACGTGCAACGATGTGCAAGATGATGGATAAATTTTATTCGTAATGGTTCTTTCTTATATAATTCAATCAATTTATCATTATGCAAGTACTACTCGCAAAGATTTACAAAACAGTGAATACATTTTATTCATAAGGATTTAAGATTTATTAATCTCTATGATAACCTTTTATAAGTAATAATGGTTTTAGTAACAATTTACAAGGCTCTTTTGATCTTCATTAACTTCCCATAGGGTAGTTATAGTAATGGGCCGAAAATCGAAAATGAAAATTTTTGATTAGTTTTGAAGGTTTCTGAACATTTTGACATAACTCAGAAGGAGAACCCGCCGCTTTGCTCGTCTCGGTTTTTGATGAAACTTGGCACAATGGTAGATTTGATGCCTGACTGACCGTGGTAAAATATTAGAGGCCTATGAAAAGCGGTTCAATTATAAAAGTTAATTAAAGTTTGCATTTTAGCAGCGCGCGGCAATGCATTTCCTTATCATTTGCAGATTGGCCGAGTGGCTATCGTCGTGGAATTCTAATTTTTGCTCCGGGGTTCAATTCCCGATTCAGATTTAATATTTTTTATTATTTTGTTTGATATTTATAATTTCACGTGAAAATAATTTCAACATTTATTTGAGTTTTGAGTTTTATTAACTTCCCGTAGGGCAAGTTATAGTAATCGCAAAAAAATCGAAAATGAAAATTTTTGCATTTCTCGACGTTTCAAAGGTTTCTGAATATTTTGGCATACCTTAGAAAAAATGGATGTATGTGTGTGTGTGTGTGTGTGTGTGTATGTGTGCGTGTGTGTATGTATGTGCGGATACAAATTTTCGTCGACGATTTCGGGAACACCGATCAACCGATTTGAATAATTCAAAAAACATTCGATTCGTATTGATAAGGAGACGTGCTGATTAGTTTTTGGCAAAGTCAGGTCTAGCCGTTCCGAAGATACGGGGCAATGAGTATCAAAAAAGGGAACTCAGTTTTTAAGAGAACGGAGCGTCCGATTTGAATAATTCAAAAAACATTTTACTTGTATTGACAAGGTGAAGAACCGATCAAATTTTCATAGAGGCAGGTTTAGCAGTTTCGGAGATCTAATGAGAAAAGTAAAAAAAAAATGCCATTTGGCGGTCTAAAAATGATCATTAGACATATGCACATCAAATTATCAGATATTTTATAGAGATTTTAACAATAAGTATAATTTTGGTTTACATTCCTATGGGTTCCGTACCAATGTTTACGCGTTAGACGTCGACGCGGCGCTTACGCGGTTTGATATTTCGTCTTTATGCAGTTAAAGCAGTACGATTGCTTTGAAAAAAAGTTTAGATCTTTCAAAATATGTCAAAATAAAGAAAACATTTTTTTCGAAAAAAAAAATTAAAAAAAAAATTTTTTTTCAAAAAAAAGTAAATTTTTGTCTAATTTTTTGTCAAAAATCTAATTTATAGTTTATAGTTTCTCAAAAATCTAATTTTTTCGAAGTAAATTTTTTTCAAAAATGTTAATCGTTTTTAAAAAAATAATAATTTTTGGTACGGGTAGTTCCAGCAATTTGCCTTAAGGCACGATGCCTTAATTGCCTGAAGACAGAATTCCACTTACAGCTAGTTTGAATTTTATATTTTTCGCCAAATATTCCATAATGAAGTCCTCCGTAACACATGTTAATTTTTATTATGACATTACTTATGAAACTTACCATATAAATGTTAAGTGATTCCTGAAACATTATAATTTTGTATTAATAACAACAATAATACGGAAGAGGAGATATTATTCGTTTCCATATAAAAAACTATGTTCAAATTTACAATTGTGGTGATTGTACTGGCGATTGTAAAAACAAAAAAACATAAAAACTGCAGTGAATAAATTTTATTAATAATGTTTTCAAGCTATATGTCAAAAAGAATTTTTTTATTAAAATTAGATTCTTGGGCTTTATAGTTTTTTATATGGAAATAATAGATGTGTGTGTGCGTGTGTGTATTTTGTATGTCCGCATTTTTTCGTCCACGTTTTCGGGCGCACGGATCAATCAATTTGAATGGTTCAAAAATTATTCGATTCCTATTGATAGGGAGATGTGTCGATTAGTTTTTGGCAAAGGCAGGTCTAGCCGTTACGGAGATACGAAGCAAAGGGTGCAGAAAATAGAAATCGAGCTTTTGAGAGAACGGATCATCGGATTGATTTGTCTGGCAGTACAGTTCCTTTTTTATAGTCCTTGGTTCTAATAATTGTAATTTTATCATCTTTAGCAACTTTTTCAAAACTAGATTTGGTTTGCTCGTCAGTAGAGTACTATTTTACTTTAAAAAAACGAATTTGCTTGTCAGTAGAGTTCCTTTTCTTAGAGTGCTTCTGATCCAACTTAATTATAATCAAATTACTAAAATAATTGTGATTATATCAATTGCTTTAGGAACCTTTTCGAAACAAGATTCGGTTTGCTCGTCACTAGAGTTCTTTTTTACTTTTTTAAAATCGAGTTTGCTCGTCAGTATAGTTTCCTTTTTAGTAGAGTCCTTGCTACTGATCAGAAAAATAATAATTGTGAATTGTTTCAGTTACTTTTACAAACTTTTACAAAATTTGATTCGGTTTGCTCGTCAGTAGAGTTCTTTATTACTTTTATGAAATCGAGTCTGTCAGTAGAGTTCCTTTTTTAGAATCCTTGTGTATGATTTGCACAAAAATGATAATTGTAAATTTTTTTATTGACTTCAGCAACTTTTTTCAAAACTAGATTTGGTTTTCTCCTACTTTTTAAATCGTATTTGCTCGTCAGTAGAGTTCTTTTTTTAGAGTCTTTGCTTCTGATCCGCACAAAAATGATAAAATCTAGGATCAATTTGCTCGTCAGTAGAGTTCTATTCTATTTTACTATAATCGAGTTTGCTCGTCAGTAGAGTTCCTTTTTGCTTAGTCTTTGCTTCTGATCCAAACCACGCAAAAATGGTAATTTTTAACTTTCCGTAGGGTAGTTATAGTAATAGGCCGAAAATCGTAAATGAAAATTTTTACATTTCTCGACGTTTCGAAGGTTTCTGAACATTTTTAAGGAGCATACCTCAGAAAAAATGGATGTGTGTGTGTATGATCAACCGATTTGAATGGTTTAAAAAAAATTCGATCCCTATTGACAGGGAGATGTGCTGATTAGTTTTTGGCAAAAGTAGGTCCAGCCGTTACGGAGATTCGGAGCAAAGAGTGCAAAAAATACAAATCGAGTTTTTGAGAGAACCGAGTATCAAATTTAAATGATCTAAATAACATTCAATCTGTAATGATAGGGAGATGTGGTGATTAATTTTTGGCAAAGACAGGTCCCGCCATTTCGGAGATACAGAGCTAAATGTGCAAAAAATGGCAGTTTTTGAATGAACTAAGCGTCCGATTTGAATGATCTAAAAAACTTTCTGCTTGTATTGACAAAACAATTGCTTTTGAGGTTAAAAAATTATTACATCTTTTTTTATTTTCCATAAAATATTTTTGTAATTTTGAATTAAAAATTCAAATAAAAAAATTACCCAGGCTAAGCACAGTCTAAACGCCACTCTGGTACAAATGTTTACCCAGGTGCGTTGAGACTGTTTTATACTGTAGCACTTTTCCAATTTTGTGTGAAAACTATTGAACAATGTGAAAATGCCGCCAAGCTAAGTACAGTATAAGTGAAAATGTCGCACAGAATTATTTGCAAATGCGTTTAGACTGTGACTATACGGGAGCACTTTTCAGGGGCGTAGCGTGCCCCCGTATCAAAATTTGTTTGGGAGGGCCCTTAAAAGGAGATTTTTTTTTTACAAAATATAAAATTGAAAGATTATTTATTTATTATTCTAATTATTTATCTATCTAATTGCCTCTAATTTTCTGAATTTTTCACAAATGATTCCAGATATATATTCACTCTCCTTGCCTGTTTTCGAAAAACAATTATTAAGTGATCCTTGGATTTTCTAAAGTTTCTATCTATAGAAACAATAGTGACATCTCTGATAGACGTTTCTGTCTTAAAGTTTTTACGTAATTTTTAATTAGTTTTAATTTTGAAAAATTTGTTTTATCCGATTGCAACTGGGATCCAAGAATAAAATGCATACTGTTATTACTTCGGGAAAACTAGATGCAAGTCTATTGCATCCATTATTGTGCCTTAATGAAATAAATTTCTTAGATTTCTGTATTTAAACCTGCTTGTAGAATCGACAGATGGTTTTGCGAAAACGTTTAATAATTCTCGATTTCAAAAAGACAAAAGTTACTACCTACGTCGCAAAGGTTTTGAAATCTTTGTTTGGTTTATGAAATTAATATATTAAAATAGCAACAGTATTTATTTAAAAAATCATCGTTTTACTTTCTGCTTATGCTAGTTGGGGGCCCCGTATTTTTGATACGGCTGATATGGCCCTGGCACTTTTTCAATTTTGTGTAAACTATTTAGGCAACTTTTTTTTTTGAAATTGAATCCGAAATGAAATGACGATTGTTATTGTTCTGGAGATAAATTGATTTACTCGTATGATTTATATTTGATTTGCTCATCAGATATAACAAGGTAGCAAAAATAATGAAAGTTACAATATTTGCAATAATATATTTATAAATTTCTCGAATATTTCATTACGGTCCAGGGAAGTTCCAGCAATTTGCCTTAAGGCACGATGCCATACACCACCACTAGTTACCAATTTGTTTTTTCCTCCAGGCCCGGTGCAAAAGTGCGTCTCCAGCAGCACGTCACCCACTTTCAGAGATCTCCGAAGGAATCTCCGCACCAGCATTTTGCTCCTCAACCTCGACCAAGTTCCAGAAAGGACAGAGGTTGTTCGAAAAGGAATTATTATCCGGAAAAAGAGACTAAATTCAATTTTAGCAATTATTTGCATGGTGAATACCACGATAAACCGAGACAACGACATCCTCCGAAACCTTTTGACGAAGATGCGCTCCTGAGGAGACTGAATTTGGTCGCTTTTAGAAGGAAACGCGGAAAAAGGGTAAGGGTAATAGTCGTATCTAATTTTGTATTTATATACTTACTAGCTGACCCGGCAAACGTTGTTTTGCTAAGTAAGGTATGTTCTGAACAGTTTCTAGAGAATCAAAAATATTAATACTTTAAGTGTATAAGGATGCGTTGTTTGAATGCTATATACAACGAGTTATTATAAAAACAATAAACCCCATTAGTTTGTAGTCTATATTTCATTAATACAATCAAACTAGATACATTTTCTATAACATGGTGTACTTCAATCCATGTCTTTTTTGATCTTTCGACTTATTGATTACGTTTCAAGTTTTTCAGATTCTTTTTGAATTCTGGATTTTGTTTATTATTGTAAATAATACTACTGAGCTTATACAAAATTTTCAAATTTTTGCGAGGAGAGATAGAAAATGAATTAAGTATTTCTTCTTTGACCTGCTTTTTGAAAAGTTTCAAGTAACATTCGATGAATTAAAGTAAATTTAATAAAAAGTATATATGTAGAGCAGGACGAGGCACGACGGTCCAATTTGACTTTGAGCAAATATTAATTATATTATAAAAATCAAACCAATTATACGAGCTACTGTCAGCTACTTCATGATTGTAGAAATGTGCTTTTTTGATGTCTAACAAAAATTTGTTATCTAGATCTTTTTACCCCAGGTGGCAAACAGGTTTAATGTCTTATTTTAATTTTAAAGGTATTTTACAAAATAATTACATTTTTAACTAATGCTAAAAAACTACCAACGGAAGAAAATACTTTTATTATGGATTTTCAAAGATTACCGTTTATCTCCCGAAAGCAAAGTCATGAGAATCAAGATTATAGTTGGTTATACATCTTTTTCCCTCTGCGTTCAAATATTGTTGTTAAGCAATGCTTAACTTTACTGGTTGGTGGTGGACCTTTTTAACCCCGGACCTTCATATTTTACTATCTATTCTTTGATAAATTCTGGGAAATTATAACTGGGAAAATGTTATTCGACAAAATGTCCCTTTGGTCGATTCCATTTTGAAAAATATTATAAACAAGTATAAACTAAATTCACTAAATCCTATTTTGGTAATGTAGTTACTAATTATTAGCTTTCGAATTAAACACAATATTCTGTTTCACAAGTAACACAGTTTTCGTAAACAAGACCCAGAAGAAACGAAAATGGACCAAGGACTGATCCTTGAGGAACACCCATTTTGATATTTAACTTTAGAACATCGCTGTGCGTTAAGTAAAATTTAATAACAATATTTAATTATTATTTAATCAAATAAATAACATCATCTCTTAATATTTCGCCCAATCTTTAATCTGTGAACAGGCTCAATGTATTACACTAGCTGACCCGGCAAACGTTGTCTTGCTAAGTAAGGTATATTTTGAACGGGAAAATGTTATTCGATAAAATGCCCCTCTAGATCGATACCAAATTTAGGTTCTGAATTTAAATAACATAAATAAAAAATATATAACCTAAAAAATGTTTTATAAATAGCAATGAGTATATAATTATACAAATGAGATCTTTCGGAGCACCGTGTTTGAGAAAAATATGATTTGCAAAAAAGAGTGCTACAACTTATATTTTATATTTTTATAATTAATTAAATATTTTTATAATTTAGTACACATATTAAGAAATAACATACTAAAATTTTGTAACTGTAGTATAACTTTTTATATTTTTAAATATTTTTCAAAATATTCATCAAACCGTGGACTTGCAACTATTGCAAGAGTGCATTCGTTTACAAAATTGCACATTTATAGCTTTTTTTGTTAGAAATATGTATGATTTTATATTTTTATAATTTAGTACACATATTAAGAAATAACATACTTACATTTCATAGCTCTAGTATAATATTTTATATTTTTAAAACATTTTTCAAAAGTACTTCTCATATCATATCCAACCGTCCATTCGCAACTAATAAAAATAGATTATGCAAGTGTGCATTGCAATTTTTTAGTTTCTTCTGTTAGAAACTTATTTGATTTTATATTTTTATAATTAAGTACACATATTAAGAAATAACATACTATAATTTTATAACTGTATTATAACGCTTTATATTTTCAAAATATATTTTAAGCCGTCAATTTGTTTACATCAAATAACGTTTTTGTATATAACTACAAACAAAACTACTTACTACAATTGAATCATAATTAAATAATATTCACTTAAAACATCCTATTAAACGTAATCGAAATCTATCATCTATCAAAAACGTTTGACATTTGACATTTGACGTATTAGCCACCGTCGATTGTTTTATTCAAATTACGCTTCTACAAAAACTTTCAAATTAAAAATGTAAAGTTTATACGCGACTTTGGAATAATATCTCACCTTTCCGGCAACCTACTAATTATCACTCACTCATTCAAGACTGGCCAAATCGGTTTAGCCGTTTTCGAGTTCTAGCGGATCATTTGATCGAGAACTCCATTTTTATATATAAGATAATTTATGTATTTTTTATCCCAGAGTGGTAAGACCTATACAGCCTATGCAATTTCTTCGACGACAACCGAAGAAACATCAACAACCACTACGACCAGTAATAATACGACTACGACCGACACTACGGCTACCACTTCGAGTACTTCTTTGGGCGAAGTAGGAGGAGGCTGTAGAAGGTTTTCAGGGTCCGAAGAGGGCGAGACGCTGAGCGTTGGAGAGATTCGTGGCAGGTTCAGGAGGATCGTATGAAAGAGGTAATAGAAAAAAAAATATTTAGATTGAAATAATTATTATGGATATGATAATGAAACGAAAAATCGGTTAATATATAATAATTATAATAATTATTATTATTATTTAAGTGATTGAAACGAAGATCTCCGTGTGAAAACTGTCAATTTTTTATATTTTTATTATAAATTTTGTACGATGTATATACTATATATTATATTTTTTGTATTTTGTACTTTGGAGTAGATTGCGTTTTATTTATTAATATATATATACTAGCAAACCCGACGAACTCCGTTTCGCCACCAGATGGTTTCGTGAGAAAGATGAAGAAATTTTTTGTTTGTTTTATATTTCAAAAGAAAAATTTGATTCTATTACACAATAGTAATGAATTTATTTCGATTACAAAAATGAAGTGTTTTTTAGTTGAACTTCTCTAAGTAAATCTGAAAGTGAATCCGCAAATTATCCGTTTCATTGAAGTGTTCTTTGGTAAACCACATTTTTTGTTTTTTGGTCTGACGTTAACACAAACAAAGCGGATGGTTTTTCAACTCGTGAACAGGCAACGTATAACTGCCCATGTGAAAAACAATGATTTTCTAAATAATCTATTTGAAATTTATCCCGCAAACCCTAAGCGATTGGCCTTGAGACTTGTTATTGCGAACTGGAAATTGCAATCGTTTGAAGTCAAACGGAAGACCAGTCGGAATCATTGGTATGTCACCAAATCGCCAGCAATTTTTGATTGAATGGTGAAATTCAGTGCGTGTACATTACTATTCTTTGCGGCAAGAATTGCTCGTTCACTTAACCAAGCATAATTCTGATAACTCTCATTAATGTCATTATTCGAATTTTTAATTACGGTGCGTGAAGTTCCAGCAATTTGCATTAAGGCACGATGCCATGCGCCACTAATTATCTTAGCTATAAACCTTGCGAAGCCCGAAACCTTTCCAACGAATGCAAAACCCGACTTATTTTTATTTATATGTAGATAATTTTACAAACGTTTCGAGACTAGGTTTGTCTCATCATCAGTGTATTATAATTTAAAATCTAAAATGTGGAAACCTAAATTAGCATTATGTGTTATCCGTTACAAGTCGTTCATTATACTGCCCCACCAACCATCGTCGGAGTCTGAATTCTTTATCCAAGATCAACTTGATGAGTCACGAAATATTAAATAGGAAAGAGAAGGTATAGACCCTAGTTGAAAAATAGATGTCGCTAGGAGAAAAAATATGAAAGGAAACGGTCCGTTTATAAAAATTGTTTTAAATTATTATAATTTGAAATATATGTACATAGAAATATTTTTTATTGCTGAACAAATTTGGCGGGCCGGCTAGTATATATATATATATATACTAGCCGGTCCGCCAAATTTGTTCATCAATAAAAAATATTTCTAGAAAAAAATTTAGTACAAAAAGCACTTAACTAACTGATTGTGAATGCGGTAGTATGTCGTTTAAGAGAAGGGATTCTACTAACGAGCAAACTAAATTTTGAGCTGGAATATTAAAAAGGGACTCTACTGACGAACAAATTAAAGCAAAAAGGAACTCTACTGACGAGCAAAATAAAAAACAGGACTCTACTGATGAGCAAAATATAACTAAAAGTTCAGGACTCTTAATTTTGTTATAGTAAATCAGAAAAAGGGCGAGCAAATTTAAATTTGATCTAGAATATTAAAAAGGAACTCTACTGACGAGAAAATTTCAATTTTGATCCAGAAGATTAAAGAAAGGAACCCTACTGAAAAGCAAACAAAATTTTGATGCAGAAAATTTAACAATAGACTATACTGACGAACAAATTTAAATTTTTTTGATCTACAAGATTTAAAAAGGACTCTACTGACAAGCAAAATTTAATTTTGATCCAGAAAATTAATAAATACTATAATCAAAATTTTAATAGACAAACAATCTAAATTTTAAACCAGAAAATTTAAAAAGAGACTCAACTGTTGAGCAAAATTAAACAAAAAAGGAACTCTACTGACCAGCAAAATAAAACTAAAAATTAGAAGACTCTTATTTTGATTATTAGATAAAAAAGGGACTCTACTGACGAGCAAACTAAATTTGATCTACAACATTAAAAAAGAGACTCTACTAGCGAACAAATTAAAATAAAAAGGAACTCTACTGACCAGCAAAATTAAAAATATACTAAAAACGAGCAAAATAAAACTAAAAATTCAAGACTTTTAATTTTCATATAGTAAATCCAGAAGATAAAAAAGGACTCTACTGACGAACAAATTAAAGAAAATAGAAACTCTACTGACCAGCAAATTAAAACTAAAAATTCAAGACTCTTAATTTTGAAACAGTAAATTAGAAAAAGGGACTCTACTGACGAGCAAACTAAATTTTGATCTAAAAGAATAAAAAGGATTCTACTGACGAGTGAACTAAATTTTGATCTAGAAGATTAAATAGGGACTCTACTGACGAGCAAACTAAATTTGGATCTAGAAGAATAAAAAGGGACTCTACTGGGGAAGAATAAAAAGGGACTTTAGGGAGCAAACTAAATTTTGATCTAGAAGAATAAAAAGGAACTCTACTGTCGAGCAAACTAAATTTTGATCTAGAAGAATAAAAAGGACTCTACTGACGAGCAAACTAAATTTTGATCTAGAAGAATAAAAAAGGACTCTACTGACGAGCAAACTAAATTTTGATCTAGAAGAATAAAAAGAGACTCTACTGACGAGCAAACTAAATTTTGATTTAGAAGAATAAAAAGGACTCTACTGACGAGCAAACTAAATTTTAATTTAGAAGAATAAAAAGGACTCTACTGACGAGCAAACTAAATTATGATCTAGAAGAATAAAAAGGAACTCTACTGTCGAGCAAACTAAATTTTGATCTAGAAGAATAAAAAGGACTCTACTGACGAGCAAACTAAATTTTGATCTAGAAGAATAAAAAAGGACTCTACTGACGAGCAAACTAAATTTTGATCTAGAAGAATAAAAAGAGACTCTACTGACGAGCAAACTAAATTTTGATTTAGAAGAATAAAAAGGACTCTACTGACGAGCAAACTAAATTTTAATTTAGAAGAATAAAAAGGACTCTACTGACGAGCAAACTAAATTATGATCTAGAAGAATAAAAAGGAACTCTACTGACGAGCAAACTAAATTTTAATTTAGAAGAATGAAAAAGGACTCTACTGACGAGCAAACTAAATTTTGATCTAGAAGAATAAGAAGGACTCTACTGACGAGCAAAACCAAAAAATATCCCGAAATTTATTTTAATTGCTATATAATGAAATATCGAATTCAAAGTCGTTTTATTCAAAACGTTCTTTAATGTTTATAAACAAATTAAGTCTCATATAACAATTTATTATTAAATTAATATTATTTCTATCTAATGTGGCATAAACCAAAGAAAAATCAAAAATATTAAAACACAAAATCCATCAATTTGTACACCCGCCAAGTCTGCAAAATAATTTTCTGTCGCAGGAGTAACATGTTCTTTGCGATTGAAAAAATCGAAATCTGGAAAAATATTATAAAATATATTTATATTAATTAATAACAAATTAGTAAAAGACTCTTGGTTTAATTATGGACCTGTTTTTTTGTTTTTTTGAGCCTCTGGTTTGCAAATTTCTTCACTAATAACATTTTCTTGTAGATTGTCGTTTATGGAAGTTGTTATCTGGGGAAGAAAAATTAATAAAAATGGTAAAATAAATAAATAATTAATAATTTCTTAGGTGTTTTAGATACAAAATTATTTGAATTGTTATATGTAACTTTTAATTTAAAAACACAAACGAAATATTTTCACCAAAAAATTACCAAAATTAATAATCATTTTTTTTAATAAAATTTTTATCATGTATTTATTTATTGTAACTCTTGTAACTTCTGAAACGTTTGTCTAAACTAAGTGGTATATTTGGCAAATTTGTTCAAAATTCAACAATTAATAATATTTTCTAACATTATAAGACCCTACAGCAACTCGGTATACATTAAAATTAAGTTTAAAATTCGATAATGCAAAAACTTTTTTTGCTATGCATTTTTTATTGTAATAATTTTTTTGATGAGAATAAAATCTGAAACAATATAAATTAAAGAAGATAATTCGAAAGTTATATCTAATATACAATATATAAATAACAATAAAATTAATAAGTTAAATTTAAAAAAAATAAGACAAAATTTATGAATTTAAAATATATAAAAGAAGTAATTGAATTGGCATTTTTATCGTGCACTTATTTTTTATTTCTCTTATAAGTTTTGAAATATTTGTCTAAACTAAATGGTATATTTGGCAAATTTGTTCAAAATTCAACAATTAATAATATTTTCTAACATTATAAGACCCTACAGCAACTCGGTATACATTAAAATTAAGTTTAAAATTCGATTATGCGAAAACTTTTTTTCGCAATGCATTTTTTATTGTAATAATTTTTTGATGAGAATAAAATCTAAAACAATATAAATTTAAGGAGATAATTTGAAAATTATATCAAATAGACAATATAAAAATGATAATAAAATTAATGAATTAAATAATAAAAATTTAAAAAATTTAGGACAAATTTTATGAATTTAAAATATATAAAAGAAGTAATTGAATTGATATTTCATTTTATTGATATATAAAAGAAGTAATTGATATTGATATTATCTTGCAATTATTTTTTATATCTCTTGTAACTTCTGAAATATTTGTCTAAACCAAATGGTATATTTGGCAAATTTGTTCAAAATTCAACAATTAATAATATTTTCTAACATTATAAGACCCTACAGCAACTCGGTATACTTTAAAATAAAATATATAATTTAAAATACAAAATCAATTGGACCTATGAGCAATTTGAGGAACTAGTCAGACTAAAGAATTATTAAATAACTTGTAACTTCTAAATTACTTGTCTGATGATACAATATTTAGCAAATTTGTTCAAAATTAAATTATCAATAATATTTTCTAACATCATAACAACCTATAACAACTAGGTGTATTTTTTAAAAAACGTCTGAAACACAGAAACGTAAACAAAAATATATTTACTTTTCTTTATGTATAAACCTAAAATGACTTTAGACAAATTTCTTACAAATTAATTATATAAATGATGTAATATTTTAAATTTTATTATTTTTATAGATAATAATAATATTGAATTATTTTGTTTAAATAAATTAATTAATTTTACCTCAGAACTTGGTTCAAAAATTCGACTTCGAAAATTTTGTTCACAATTATTATCTTCAGGTAACATCATGAACTTAAATTAATTTTTAATTTAATGTTTTTATAATATATTCAACTAAAAATTAGTAGAAATTAAATATGTTTATTCACTTTATATGTTTAAAAAAAACTATTAACATAAATTATATTTTTAGCTATTTATTTAATATAATAATACTTTATATACTTTATTATTTACATATCACTTTTGTTTTAGCAAATTATGTCAATTCAAAATAAAAACAAAACACAATCATTTTAAAGTAAAATTATGTTAAATATTTTTATAAACGTTATAAAATTATATTTATATATATATATATATATATATATATATATATATATATATATTTACACTATTTCAATATAAAAAAATCCATAAACTACTCAAAACAAAAATACACAAAAAATCAAATTGTTCTTCAAAATTAAGAATTGTAGCCAAATTTTAACCAATTTTATTATTTATTTTAATAAATATCGACTTCCACCATCTGTATACATTTATACAATGTGTATTTAACTCGTTTTAGCATATGGTTTTATGGAAATTTTATTTTGAAAAAAGCAAAACAAGTTTTATCAGAACGGCGAAAGCCAAAGTGCGCCCACGAGGTTATTCTAAAAATGCACCGGGTTTTGTTTTGGTTGCTTTCTTGGGTTAAACTTGTGTAGAAAATGATCGAAAGATGGCTGCAACGTTTGTGAGCAACTTCAGGATGGTCAGACGTTTCGACGGTTTATTCGATCCATCATTAATAATAAAAAATATTAGACAAAAAAAAATTAGTGACATAAAATGTGAAAAATTAATGTAAAGAAGTTTTAATTATAAAAATAAAGCTTAAAAACATTAATATAAAATTTTGCAATATATTAATACATTAATAAATAATTTATCGCTTTTTATTTACACATTATATTAAGCAAGCTTTTAGAGAAGCACCGTTTGTATTTATATGAGATATTTGGGCGTAACGCAACTTCCGTTGCATTTTCACAGATATACTCCCTAGTCGCGGCTAAAGAAGTTTCACTTCAAAAATATAAAAAAATGCGAATTCACTTACAAAATTATTTTTTTTATTTAATTTATCACATAAGTACGATTTTAGATATTATGCGTTTGCAGAATTTTTTCTATTCAGCGAGCTCTTCAGGCCGCACCGTTTGTACTACAGCTTTGCAATTGCAGTATGTCACTTTTTACTATGTCTATTAAATAATAAAAATAAATTCTTGGAAATATATCCTCGACAATGCCTGCTTTTCGCACTTATGAAATATTCTCACGTTTTCGCAATAACGTAAAGAAACTCACAATAGAGCGAAAATGCGAGGAATTCGCGAAATCGTAAATTGAAAAATCTCAAATTCAAATCTGTTTTGGTTGTGACAAACTTTTATATACAATATATAGTCAGAGAAAAGTTTAAATAAAATATTCTAGACGTCGTTTAAGTTTTAAAGTTATAAGCTGAATGGAGTTATGGGAAAAATAATATATAGGATAAATGTAAAGAAAAATTAAAAAGTTCTGTTTGAAAATGCTTCAATAAAAAAAGTATAAATAGATCTCAAACACGGTCGCTTTCCCATGACTTCAATTTTAATTGTTTTCCCACTCCATAGAGGCGCCACTAGTCATAGCGCGTAAATTCACCACTAGGTTGGAATCTCCGATAAGATTTATATATGAGTATTTATATTTATATTTATATTACGGATACATGATTAAATTTAGTAAATACAAAAAATAAATTATCTTAATTGAATTAATTGCAGTAAAATACAATTATAAAACAACATTAGGCCTAACATTAGTATTATATACAATAACTTGAAGAAAAAAATGTTATAATATTGAAATAGTTTATTTGAGGCTTGTAGATTTTGAGATTCTTCTTATGGTAAAAAAATCCTTTAAATATCCGTTATGCAATTTTTATTTGAGTCCCATATCTGTAAAATAAAAATTAAGAGAAGTATCAAAAAAAATATAATATGAAAATAATTGTAATGATAAAATACTTAGGGTAGAAAAAAAATAATATGAAAAAGATAAAACTTATTAATTTGAATAAATTAAATGAGAACAAAATATACGAGTGCAAAATATATTTTCCTCCGTCAGTTATTTATGAATTTGGGCACAGTACGCCATCTGTTGAGTGCGCAAAACACTAAAACACGGAAAGTCACATTTGTTTTATGTTTTGCTGACTTTTTAACTTCCCGTAGGGTAGTTATAGTAATGGGCCGAAAATCGAAAATGAAAATTTTTGCATTTCTCGACGTTTTGAAAGTTTCTGAATATTTTGGCATACCTCAGAAAAAATGGATGTTTGTGTGTGTATACAATATTTCGTCCACGTTTTCGGGTGCACGGATCAACCGATTTGAATAGTTTAAAAACATTCGATCCCTGTTGATAGGGAGATGTGCTGTTTAGTTTTTGACAAAGGCAGATCCTGCCGTTTCGGAGATACGTAGCAAAAAGTGTAGAAAATAGAAATCGAGCTTTTGAGAGATCGTAGCATCGGATTTGAATGATCCAAAAAACATTCAATTTGTAATGACGGGGAGAAGAGGTGTTTAGTTTTTGGCAAAGGCAGGTCCAGCGGTTTTGGAGATACGGAGCTAAATATGTAAAAAATGGCAGTTTTTGAGAGAACTAAGCGTCCGATTTGAATGTTCTAAAAAACTTTCTGCTTGTATTGACAAAACAATTGCTTTGAGGATAAAAAAATATTACATTTTTTTTATTTTTCATAAAATATTTTTGTAATTTTGGATTTAAAAATTCAAAAAATTGCCCAGGCTAAGCACAGTCTAAGCGCCACTCTGGTACAAATGTTTACACAAGTGCGTTTAGACTGTTTTGTTTACGTATTGGAGCACTTTTCCAATTTTGTGAAAACTATTGAAAAATGTAAAAATGCCGTCAAGCTAAGCACAGTGCAAGTGAAAATGTCGCACAGAATTATTTGCAAATGCTGTTTAGACTGTGACTATACGGGAGCACTTTTTCAATTTTGTGCAAATTAGGCAACTATTTTTTTTTAAATTTTCAATTTCAAATTGAGTTCTAGAGATATATTGATTTATGATTTACATTTGATTTGCTCACTCAGATATAACAAGATAGCAAAAATAACGAAAGTTACAGTATTTGTAATAATATATTTGAAAACATTCAGTATTTCTCGAACATTTCGTTACGGTACGGGAAGTTCCAGCAATTTGCCTTAAGGCACGATGCCATACACCACTAGTTCTATGTTGACTTCGAGTGCAACATGATGTTTACAATGAAGGCACGTCCGTCAGTCTTTATTTCCTGCACTAAAGGCTTTACTACAGACCGGAACATCCGGTCAGATGGTTCGTATATTACGCGACTCGCTTAAGACGACAGCTGATCGAAAAATATACTCTTTATTATTAATTTTATCTAGTTTTACCCTATCTAACTTAAAAAGGGTGCTTTCATATAAAGTTTGTGAGCTATTTGACAAAAACCAAAAAATGTCCCGAATTCTCTAATGATTGTGCTATTAAATCCAGAGTCGGATATGACAAAATCTCCGATACAACTCCGCTCGAATTCACTCCGAAGAAGAATTTGTGTCAGAGTGATAATTCCGGAGTGAGTAACCCATTTTTAGTTTGCACATACGACAGAAAAAGTATATCTCTCTATCGAAGAAATGGGAATTTTGGAATAAAAACTTCGGTTTTCTTTCCTGTATTTTTTTATTACCAGCTCTATGTCTATTAGTGCAATAGCTCGTCGCCGGAACTGTACACAAACGGGAAATTAAACACAAAAAATCATATTGCAACGCTTGGACGGAAACACTACATGTGCAATCGTCTATGGGCTATTTTTGCCACGGACGAATGGCCAATAAAATAAAAACTGGTACAATAAAGTTTATAAAACAAAACTAGATCGAATATTCTTGGGAAAGATGAACTAGAAACTCCAAGGAATGAATCTGATAGAACATTCTTGGAACAGCCTACAAAAAATACCTGATACATCATTTTAAATATTAAAAATATTAATCATGTTAATTTCTGACAGGGCCGAAATTATAAACGATTTACTAAAGTACAAATGATTTTGGTAAACTCTGGTAAACTTTTGTGGCCAAATATTTATTGTAGAAAGTTGCAATTTGGACAAAAAATATTTAATGCACTATTTAAAATGTTAAAAATAGTCTTCACTAATGTAGTGAATTTTATCTAGTCATACCCTATCTAACTTAAAAAGGTTGCTTTCATATAAAGTTTGTGAGTTATTTGACAAAGACCAATGTCTTGAATTTTCTATATTTATTGCATAAGAATGCCCTAGAAAATGTTGTAAATTTTATCTAGTTTCACCCTATCTAACTAAAAAAGTGTGCTCTCATATAAAATTTGCGAGTTATTTGACAAAAAAAAATAAAAAATGACCCAAATTTTCTATTTATTGCTACTAAAGAATGAAATATCGAATCAAAGTCGTTTTATTCAAAACTTTTATATCGCAGTGTATGAAAGTGTTTTCTAGGAAATATTGTAAATTTTATCTAGTTTCACCCTATCAAACTTAAAAGGGGTGGTTACGTATGAAATTTTTGAGTAATTTGACAAAAACCAAAAAAATGTCCTGAAAATAAAACATTTTCAGTATGTCTATATGTTTTAAGCATTGAGAGAACGTGGTTTCCGTAGTGTAGTGGTTATCACGTGTGCTTCACACGCACAAGGCCCCCGGTTCGATCCCGGGCGGAAACATAATTATTTTTTTTGCTAAAAAATAATAATTTAATTTTTTTTTTATTTTTATTGGCTTCGCTTACTCGAGCATTTAGCCGCCTACATTATTCTATACAATCATAATCTTTAAATTTTTTATACTATCTTATTCATATAACCGTATTCTTTCTATATTTCCGAACTTATCTTAATTTCTCTCTACTATCTTCTAAACACTTCTATCTTCTTCTTCTATACTTCTCATTTCATCTTCTAAACTCTTCTTACTTCAATTCATTTTAATTCTAATTCTCTAATTTTTTATACATTCTGATTATTTTTACACACATATCTCTTTTTACAATTCATAACTCTATTATTATTCCAACTTAACTACTTTAATATTTTTCAAATTCTTGCCGGAGATTCGAACTCAGAACCTCCAGCATGTGAATCGGAAACGCAACTCTCGATCTAATACCGCCACAATTTAAATTTAATATATTTATTTCTAATATTAAATATATTCACTCAAAGTCAACAATATAAGAACACATCTTCTTGGGTTCTTATAGAATGTCCACAAAATAATAATCTAACAAGTAAACAGAAGTGTGCAAGTGCGTCATTATTGTTAGACAACATACTGCGTCATTATAAACGACTAATTTTAAATTTTATGTACCTTTATAAATTGTTTTTTAAAAAAATGACACCTGGGGTTAGCAAAAGGTAAAATTTTTTTTAATTGACGTTTATAAATCTATTAAATTTTTTATAATACCATTTATCATTATTATGTTTATTCCGTTATTTTTAAACAGGTGAGATAACAGGCATGTGTTTTTCTGAGCAATTACCTCAGGAATTAGGGCGACCTCGTGTCTTGTACCCTTGAAAGGGTCGGAATCGGAAAATACACATGCAAAGGGGTTATTTATTTACATTCATCATTATTACGATCGTCAGACACGCGATTCTAAATATTCTATAGAATATCCTATATATATATATATATATATATACATGTGAAATATGCAGAATCGATGGGAATAATTTCTTTATTTTTTATTTATCTATTATAAACACAAAATAAGTTTTGTGCCTAAATTTATATATTTTTTGAGGTAAAACAATAATTACTAGTTAAATCAATAATGAACTATCGTTTTTTTTGATCGGATCAAAAATCGAATTTTGGCAGTCCAAAAACGACCAAAATGTTGGATAAAATTCGACTTTTTTTTTAAAACGCCGCAATTTTGTCAATTTTTGATTTTTTTTCTTTATCGTAGTTCATTTTACAGACAATATTATCTAGTTTAACGAGAATTTTTTTTTTAAATTTCATCCACGTAGAAGGCCGGAATCACTGCAGCAGTGAAGGGCCTTTTTTTTGTAGCCCCGTTGGAGATCGACGATAACTTAAAAAATATTTAATTTTTTTCTTCAAAAATTTTACTATGTATTGTTAAAACATGTGTAAATATATTCTTAAAATTTCGAAATGATTGATAAAGTAGTTTTTTTAATATAAATTCCCAAAAATCACATTTTTTAGACGGTTACACTAGTTGTGCCTCTTAACCTAAAACTTTGAAAGAATCAGGTTAAATGCAAATTTAGCCTACCGGTTACACCTGGAACGCCCTATTTCTTCAAGATTAAGTAAAAAATACGTGCTTTATAAATACTATTATATACATATGCATGTAAGTTATTGTGTTATATAAAAAAACTAAATTTTTTATAATTTTATATATATTATTTTTGTAGTTTTGTTCCAAGGTGATCCATTAACCTTGTTATATAAAATCGTTTGTTCCGCAAATAACAAATAATGTCGCGTTATCGCCTGAATCGGCATAAATATTTCAAACTTATGACTTTGTATATATATGTATATATATATATATATATATATATATATATATATATATCGATCAAACATATATTTTTAGCATACGATAAAAAACGAGACCTTGTAATGGAAAATAAGATTTGTTACAGGATTGAAAGATTCGTTTGAGATTTTAAATACTAAATTATTTTTGTACAGTTTTGGGACATATGGAAAAATTGTTGCAAATTTTATCAGCATTAACTTTCTAGAATACAACATTTAAATACAACACAAAACAGTTTTTTAATTACAAAGCAAAATATGTAAAAATGTACCCACACAAACGCAGAGAAGTTATCTAACATAATATTGTTTTTAACAATAAATATTGTTCTAAATTAAAATTTATTCCACCAAGCAATGTTTTTACAAACTTTTGATATTCAGCAATATTTTAGAGAATTTAATCAGCTATATTTTAGTATAACACAAATTTGCAGTATATACAATAGTTTTGTAGTTACATAATAAAGTATACTGTAAGCGCCTCAAAATTTTTACGTATACAGCTTTTTAAGTGGATTTTTGAGTAATGAATTATATTTGTACATTTTTGGGACACTTGGAAAAAATATTGCTTATTTTATCAGCAATAACTTTCTGAAACACAACATTTAACTACAAATAATAATTTATTAATTATAAAGCAAAATCTGCACTAGTATATATGCGTCGTTAATTTAAAACCGTATTTATTGCAGTAAGTTTATATTTTTAAGTAAAATTCAGCACAAAAACACATTTTATGCAATTTTATTAGTTATTAGATGTTAAAATAAAAATTTAATTTCAATTTATAGTAAAGATACATAACAAAATATAAAAGAATGTGCTCCTAAGCGTCTCAAAATTTTAACGTATACACTTTTAAAGTGAAGTTTTCATTACTAAATTATTTTTATACATTTTTGGCAAATATGGAAAAATTGTTGCAAATTTTATAACTTAATAACTTATTTAATAACTTTCTAGAATATAATTTTTTGCTTTATCTAATACTTTATTTTTCATACACCAAAATATGTAAAAGTGTCCCTTTAATACTCAATAAATTCAGAGATTTTTTAATAATGAAACGCTAAGTGTTTTATTAAAATTTGGCACTAAAGCAATTTTTGGACAACTTTTATGCGTATAGATTATTCACAGATAATTTTGTCAGCTACAATTTAGTAGAACATAATTTTGATCTATATATAATAGTTTAGTAGTTATATAAAAAAATATAAAATATAAATTTACCCCCAAGCGCCCCAAAATTTTTACATATGCAGATTTCTAAGTGGATTTTTAAGTACTGAATTATTTTTGTACATTTTTGGCAATAGCAATAACTTTCTAGAATACACCATTTAACTACAAATAATAATTTATAAATTATAAAGCAAAATCTAAAAAAATGTACTAGTGTATACATCACATATAAAATGTGTCGTTAATTTATAACAGCATTTATTGCAGTAAGTTTATATTTTTAGTAAAATTCAGCACAAAAACACACTTCATGCATATTTTTCATATATGACAATATTTTAGTAAATTTTATTAGTTAACAGATGTCATAATAAATAATTAATTTCACATTATAGTTTCAAAGATATATAACAAAATATAAAAAAAATATACTCCTCAAGCACCTCAAAATTTTTACATAAGTGGATTTTCAAGTATTGAATTATGTTTGTACATTTTTGGCACATATGGGGAAAGTGTTGCAAATTGTATCAGCAATAACTTTCTAGAATATAATTTTTTCTTATTTCACTTGATTTCAATGAAAATAATTCAATGCCAAAAAAATAAAAAGTATACATCTAAAATTATAGTCTAAATATTACAATTTTGATAAATAATCATCCATTATTTTACAGTACAAAAATTTATAAAAAATTAATAAAAGTGCCAAAAATCAAACATTTTATAGATTCGGATTTCTCAGAACTTTATCCATGTTAGTTTCAGGGATAGTATGAATATCAATTTGCAGTCGAAAATTTATATGACAAGTGATTAAAACATTATAGATCACAATAAAAAAGCGACATATTGAATTTAACATTAATCATAAACAAAATTCTGACAGTTCAAAAAAATGAATTTTTAACGACTTCAATAAGATACAAATAAATTAATTATTCCAAGTTATGTTATAGGCAATATTGGCAATCAAATTATAGATATAAATTATATCATATTATATTAAATTTCGAACCAAAAAGGAAATATTTTGGCATTTAAAAATTTAGTGCATATTGGATATATGAAATTGACATTCAATATTTTTAAATTAAATGCAAAAGTAAAAAATCTGATATTTATATAAAGTATTATATATTCAGATAATGGTACTGCGATGATTCAGACTAAAATCTAATTTATTCATTGATTAAAAATATTTCACTATTTGACATAAATAAAATTAAAATAAACAAAGCACTATGATGCGTTGGAATTAATTATCAAGATGTAAAGAAATTTGTGTAATAAAAATATAACATTATTATTAATATATGATGTATATATACTTCTGCAATGCGGAAAAATATTTTTGATGGCAAAACAGCGTTTGCCGGGTCAGCTAGTATATATATATATATATATATATATATATATATATATATCTTTAATACTTTATACCCTTTTTATTTCGACGAATGGGCTTCTAGTTACTTTGAAATATATATATATATATATATATATATATATATATATATATATATGTATATAACATACAAAAATGAACTCCAAATACAACTCCGTCAACTCCTTACACTAAATCCTAATTTTTTGGCCTAATACAAATAAAATATATAAACTTTTATAATAAAAACTTCCACTAACAAAATTTTGAATTTTTTACCTTAAATTTTAAAGGTTTACCATCCCTGTACCACATACAATATAGCGGTATGGTACTACCATTTGCAATTGCACACACCCATATATCTCAGTACACAAAAATTCAAGCATTGATTGATTGGATTAAATTTAGACATTAAGAAATTTTTTGACAATTTTTGGTATACCACAAACTTATTGTAAATTTTATGAGCTACAATTTTGTAGTACACTTCAATCAAGTACACAGAATACTTTTCTCGCAAACTACAAAAACGTAAACAAAAATCTAAACCAACTGTTAACTAAGTCCTACTTCCCTGGCCAATTACACCCAAACCACATAACTCACAACAAAAAACTTTACACCAACAGAATCCTTGATCTTTCACCATTCTTTACCAAGGTTTACCATCCCTGTACCACCTGCAATGTAGTGGTATGGTGTTACCTTTTGCATTTGTGTCCGAGAATGCGCATTGGTCGCCGCTCATTCTCATGTAACAGGTTAATAACACACGTCGGCCGGATCGTAACCGTCGCCGGATCGTACAAAAGTCGATTTCAAAGGATTATTTTGGTTAAAAATAAATAAAAATCGATGGAAATTGGTTAAAATTGGTTAAGAATAGATGGTTAAATTATGTGCCAGTGGTTGAAGTATGTGCGAAGGTTAAAAGTGGTTCAAAAGTTGCCTGTTTGTGGTTAGTAGTGGTTTTAGTGGTTTGTTTTTGTTTTGGTTGAATATAAATTGAACTTTGTGTGTTTTTGTTAAAATTTTTAATAAAGTTCATTGATTGATTGTGATGTTCAAGATTTGTGTTAAAATTTGTGCAAAATTCTAAAATTTCTTTAACAAACTTATATAAAGTTCACGCGGGTTGTGTTTGCTCTTGACCAGAAATTTTGTATTGTTTTAGTGCTTTATTGTAAATTGTAACGGATTTTTTTTTGTTTTTGTTAAAATTTGCTTAAAATTTGTAACAGAAATGCTGAAACAATTTTAAGATTACAGATTTGTGTTAAAATTTTGTTTAAAATATATAATTTTTTATAACGAATTAACCCTCGATGTGTAAATATATTTTTTTTAAATTTTGTTATGTTTCTGCGATGTTTTTTGGCTAAAAAATTGAAAAAATATGTAGTTTTTGTTGTAATTAATAATACCATAGACAAAACGATATACAAATTACAGTTTGTGTTAAAATTTTGTCCAAAAAGCGTAAATATTCAACATTTTAACCCCGAAGTATTAAATTAGTTTTTTACCAATTTGTTGGGTTTCTGCGATGTTTTTTGGCTAAAAACACAAAAAAATATGTAGTTTTCGTTGTTATTTATTACAGAATATTTAAAGCGAATATGTAATTTTAGATTTGTGTCAAAATTTTGTTTAAAAGCGTAATTTTTTTAACAAATTTACACAAATTAACCCTGGAGCAGTAAATTAGTTTTTTACTATTTTGTTGGGTTTCCGCGATGTTTTTTGGCTAAAACCCAAAAATTTATATCGTTTTTGTTGTAATGTTGTACAGAATATACAAAGCAATTATGCAATTATAGATTTGTGTTAAAATTTGTTAGAAATTGTTAAATTTCTTTAACAAATTTGTTTAAAGTTCACCGGAGTTGTTTGCTCTTGACCAGAAAGTTTGTATTGTTCAAGTGCTTTATTGTAAATTGTAACGGAGTTTTTTTGTTTTTGTTAAAATTTGCTTCAAATTTGTAACAGAAATGATAGAAAAACTTCAAATTTACAGATTTGTGTTGAAATTTTGTTCAAAACCCAAATTTTTATTACCAAATTTACATAAATTAACCCTGGAGTAGTAAATTCGTTTTTTTTTAATTTTGTGGTGTTTCTGCGAAGTTTTTTGGCTAAAAATTCAAAAATTTATATAATTTTTGTTGAAATTTATTACAGAATATATAAAGCAATTTTGTAATTTTAGATTTGTGTTAAATTTTTCTCAAAATTAAATATTTTCTTTAACCAAAGTAGTGGCAACTTTCTACGAATTTTGTTCAATTTTGGTCTGACTATCTTTGATTGTTGTTTATTTTTTAAACTAATATTCGGAATTATTTTGTATTTGCTAAAATTTATTTTAGTTTTATAAAAACTATTTATAATCATAAATATTTTGAAAAATATTTGAATTTTCAAAGGGAATGGGAGCCCAAATTAGTGCACACCTTTATTTAAATAATAAAAATTTTAATAGTTAATTTTATATAAATTATTAATGAAAAACGTGCTCAAAACCTCAAATATAGTTTTTAGACATACTATTTGTTTAAATTTAATACTAAACATTTATTAATTTGACGTTAGTGCTTTTTTTTTAAATTATTTAAACAAAAAATAGGAAATGAGGTCATGTAATTTGATACTAACAAAAAATATGTTAAGAATAATAAATATTTAAAGCATATTATAATTATAAAAATCATAAAAATTAATTACAGCAATTACTACGATTTTTTTTTAATTTCTGAAAATTTTATTTACATATATATTACAATTGTAATTATTTAAATTTTTTTTATGTATTTTTATATATTTATAATTAGTAAATTGAGTATAAAAATTATTAGTGACAAGTTTGACAAGTTACATTTATAAAAAATATAATTTTTGTTAATTTTTTTATATTTCAGGTTCAATTAATCAAGTTCATAATAATTAATTATAAAATTGTGTGTGAAAAAGTGTTTTAAATAAATTTTATAAATATAAAACTTATAAAGTTGTGTGTAAAAAATGTATTGATCTTGCAAGAAAATTTAGCAATTTTTTATAAAAGTTATTTAATTATAGTGTGTGAATTTTAATTGTTATTAAATTAATAACAAATGTGGTTTGTGTAGTGTTTTTGGATACAAATCTGGATTTAATTCACAATTTTGGATTTTGCTGGAATATATAAAATTTGGTAAGCAGTATTAATTTTATTTTAAATAAATTTAGAATTATGTATAATAGGTTTAAAATATATATATATATATATATATATATGTTATCTTATATTTTCTTCTTAATACAAAAAAATAGAAAAATATATTTTATTTTAATATGAACTTATGAGTACTTTTTTAATATAAATACCTCAACAGTTTTTCAGTTTATTTGTTTACAATTTTTAAAAAATGATTTTATCGAATGTTAAATAAGGATGTAATTTGTATATATAACATAAAAAACATTTGTTTAAATTTAAAAAATTCTTTATAACTTTATATTTATAAATATCTGTATTTAGAGACGATTTGACGTTCGATTTGTTTTTGTCATGAAAAATGTTTTTTAGGTCAAGTACAATTTAAAAAAAATTACTATACCGATATTGTAAGTTATTAAAGGTTGTAATTTGAATATGTGATATCTAATGTATTACTTTAAATGCTAAAAATACCATAAAGAACTTTTTAGCGTCCGCAGTATTTTTAAAAAATCACCAAAACAATTGAATATTTTGTTCATGTAAAGTATTTTTTGGTACATGTCAAATTTCAAAAATCACTAAAATAATAATAATAATAATTTGATGCTGTATTTTGAATATGTGGTACCCAAAGAATTAGTTTAAATTTAAAAAATACCAGAAACAATATTTTAGCTTCCAAAGTATTTTAAGAAAATTACCAAAACCTTCAAGTAAGTAGTTCATACAAAATTTGTTTCCGGTGCATGTAACTTTACAAAAATCACTATACCGATACCATAAGTTATTAAAGCTTGTAATTTAAATATGTGGTACCTAAAATATCACTTTAAATGCTAAAAATACCAAAAAGCACTTTTCAGGCTCCAAAGTATTTATAAAAAATCACCAAAACCATTAAGTATTTTGTTCATACAAAATTTGGTCCCGGTGCATGAAACTTGAAAAAAATCACTATACCGATACCATAAGTTATTAAATGCTGTAATTTAAATATATGGTACCTAAAACTTCACTCTAAATGCTGAAAATATCATTAGGCACTTTTAAGCCTTAAAAGTATTTTTTAAAAATCACTCAAAGAATTAAGTACTTTGTTCATACAAAATTTGTTTTTTGTGCATGTAACCTTAAAAAAATCACTATACTGATACCATAAGTTACTAAAGCTTGTAATTTGAATATGTGGTATCTAAAACATTATTTTAAATGTTAAAAATATCATAAGGCACTTTTGACCTACAAAATATTTTCAAAAAATCACCAAACAATCAAGTACTTGTTCATACAAAATTTGTTCCCGGTGCATGCGACCTTAAAAAAATTCACTATACCGATACCATAAGTTATTAAAGCCTGTTATTTGCACAAGTGGTACCTACAACATTACTTTAAATTCCAAAAATACCAAAACCCACATTTTCACCCCAGAAATATTTTTAAAAAATCACCAAACCCCCACAAACTATTACCCCATTCTTCATCAAATTCAGTAACAATTACCTACAAATTCCTCTCTTATTCCTGTCTTATTCCCTCTCTTATTTTAACATTATCTTATTTCAATAAAATCTTACAAGTATAAGTGTTATTATTCGTATTTCTGTTATTGTTGTGGTGCAGCAACAGCATCATCATCAACAACAGTTGCGAGATTCCTCAGCATCGAAAATCTTTGTAGTCAAGGCAAACTGGTTCTTCTTGTTTAGTGGGGTTAAAAGAGGAATTTGGATCGAAATAGAGGTTAGAGGTAGATTTTGGGTAGTCGATATGGTAAGTAGAGCATTTGGTTAGTTACGGTAATGGTATAGTGATTTTTTTTTAAAGTTACATGGATCGAAAAGGAATTTTGTCTGAACAAAGTACTTCATTGTTTTGGTGATTTTTGAAAATACTTTGGAGGCTAAAAAGTGCCTTAAGGTATTTTTACCATTTAAAGTGATGTTTTAGGTACCACATATTTGAATTACAAGCTTTAATAACTTATGGTATCGGTATAGTGATCTTTTTCAGGTTTCATACACCGGTAACAAATTTTGTATGAACAAAGTACTTCATTGTTTTGGTAATTTTTTAAAAACACTTTGAAGACCAAAAAGTGCCTTGTGGTATTTTTACCATTTAGAGTGATGTTTTAGGCACCACATATTCAAATTACAGGCTTTAATTATTTATAGCATCGGTACAGTGATTTTTTCAAAAGTTACATGCACCAAAAACAAATTTTGTATGAACAAAGTACTTGCATGATTTGGTGATTTTTTGAAAAAACTTTGTAGACCAAAAAATGCTTTATGGTATTTTTACCATTTAGAGTGATGTTTTAGGTACCACATATTTAAATTACAAGCTTTAATAAATTATGGTATCGGTATAGTGATTTTTTTAAGGTTACATGCACCTAAAACAAATTTTGCATGAACAAAGTACTTCATGGTTTTGGTGATTTTTGAAAAATACTTTGTAGACCAAAAAGTGCTTTATGGTATTTTCACCATTTAGAGTGATGTTTTAGGTACCACATATTCAAATTACAGGCTTTAATAACTTTTGGTATCGGTATAGTGATTTTTTTTAAGGTTACATGCACCTGCAACAAATTTTGTATGAACAAAGTACTTTATGGTTTTGGTGATTTTTTAAAAATACTTTGGAGGCTAAAAAGTGCTTTATGGTATTTTTACCATTTAGAGTGATGTTTTAGGTACCACTTATTTAAATATTAGGCTTTGATAACTTATGGTATCGGTATAGTGTTTTTTACAACAAATTTTGTATGAACAAAGTACTTGCATGATTTGGTGATTTTTTGAAAATACTTTGGAGGCTAAAAATTACTTGTTGGTATTTTTAGCATTTAAAGTAATATATCAGATATCACATATTCAAATTACAACATTCTACAAAATATAGTTTATCCAAAATATTTTTTCTAAAATATCTATAAACTTTCATGTGTAGAAAATTAAATGAAGCAAGTTATTGCTTTACAAAATTGTCTATAATTTTAATTAGAAATAAAATATGTAGTATATAATATTTTTATAAATTAAAGCAATATATTAAATACAACATATAAAAATTACAGCCTTCTACAAAATTTAATTTTGTAATTATAATTTTTTTTTTAAATTACTTTCTGATTTGATGAACTTTACAATACAAGCTTCAATAAATCATTCATAATTCCAATTATAAAAATATATATTGTATAGTATTTTTAAAATTTGATACAATATAATAAATTTATTATAAACAAATTATAGACTTGTAGAACTTATATTTTGGGTTTAACAATTTTTTAAAATCTTGTTTAAATCCAAGTTTGTTTTTTTTTGTGTCAAAACTATACTACATACCTAATATACTTATTTAAATATTAAAAATATAAAACAACATATATTTTATCTTAAAATAAAATTATAGGTGATTTCTTGAAGTAACTACATTAGAGAAACGTGGCTTATTAAAAATAAATATAAAAAAAATCACTGTATTGAAAAAATTAAACGAATAAATGCAAATATAATTCAAAATTTAATTATTCTAATTTCTAAAAAAATATTGGATAATTAAGAATACTATTCACTTGTTTTAATTATATATATATATATATATATATATATATATATTTATTTATTTATTTATTTTCGATATAAATTTCGGACATCTCTACTTCATGTCTTGGTGGGAAGAATGCATTCAGTTATTCAAAAAATGCGTTTCTCGTGGGAACTTTTGGTTAAAAAAAATATTAAAAAAATATTTAGTTGCAAATAAGTATTTTTGAATTTAGAAGACACTCTAAAGAATCATTTACACAAATAACATAATTCTGAATTACATATTTTGGCCACAGTGAATTTTTAAATCGGAACATTATTATTCCCCATATAATTTTGGGAACTTTTGGATAAAAAAAATAAAAAAAATATTTAGTTCCGAATAAATATTTTTTAAATTTAGAAGACACTCTAAAGTATCATATATGTAAATAACAGACTTTTAAAATACATATTTTGGCCACAGTGAATTTTTATATCGGAACATTATTATTCCCCATATAATTTTGGGAACTTTTGGATAAAAAAAATACAAAAAAAATATTTAGTCGCGAATAAGTATTTTTTAAATTTAGTAGACACTCTAAAGTATCATATATATAAATAACATAATTCTAAATTACTATTGGCCACAGTGAATTTTCAAGCGGAACATTATTATTCCCCATATAATTTTGGGAACTTTTGATAAAAAAATACAAAAAATATTTAGTTGCGAATAAATATTTTTAAATTTAGAAGACACTCTAAAGTATCATATATATAAATAACATAATTCTAAAATACATATTTTGGCCACAGTGAATTTTTGAATCGGAACATTATTATTCCCCATATAATTTTGGGAACTTTTGGTTAAAAAAAATATAAAAAAAATATTTAGTTGCGAATAAGTATTTTTTAAATTTAGAAGACACTCTAAAGTATCATATATATAAATAACATAATTCTAAAATTAAGTATTTTAGCCACAGTGAATTTTTGAATCGGAACATTATTATTTCCCATATAATTTTCTCATAGTTTCTTTACTAGAAGAACAAACAGAAACAAACTTCTGTATATTAATTTCATATAATGAATTCTGGTTTTCTGTGTAAACATATTGTTTTGACTGTTCGATAACAATTAATAATAATAATAATGTGATTGATTGATTTCCTTATCGAGAAACTAATAATAAAGTCGATGACAAACTTGTAATTGGAAGGAAAATAATAATCGATATATATATATAATATATATATATATATAATATATATGTATATGTGTGTGTGTGTATGTGTTCTTATTAATAAATTTATCAGGACTTTATCGTCCATGTTGCTGTGGTTAAAGTTAGATTTCCCTCGGGGTATTAATTACATGAGTAAAGTACCAGAAAACTGTTTTGTTGTCTACATACATACTATATATACATAATTGCATACATATAGTGTGCATGAAATCAAAGTAAATTTTATCTAGTTTCATCCTATATAACTTAAAAAGGGTGCTTTCATATAAAGTTATTTGACAAAAACCAAAAAAATGACCCGAATTTTCTATTTATTGCTACTAAAGAATGAAATTTCGAATTCAAAGTCGTTTTATTCAAAACTATTATATCAGACAGTGTGCAAATATTTTCACTATTTAAAACCAACATTCTAATAATATTAAACTCATTATAAAATTTAATATATGCTCTTGACATTTATCTAAAACCATTTTCATTCAAACAAGTACGCCCACGAACATGAAAACATATGAATAATGATTTTATCAACACATGTGTTTTGAAATTTGATTAAAACAGATTTAAAATGCATAAAAAAGTGTGTTTTTGTATTAAAACAAATTAGTATTATGTAAAATTAAATAAATTATGCAAATTGATACTCAAATTTGTATATTTTATGGTAAACGATTTATAATTATAATTGGTCACACAAATTGGACAAAGAGGTTTTAGAAATTTGTTTTGAAAAATTTAAAATAGATATTGCATTTTTTATAATTTTTATAATTTTTGTCATCTTAGTTTTAAATTAAAAATATTTTTGATAAATTATTTAAACAATTAGCACCTCAAAAAAATATAAACTTTCTGAAATCATTTTTCTCATGGCATAAATTTTGGGAATGCAGTCGTTCAAATATATTTTTTTAAACAAATTTCTAACAATTTCAATAATGTAATATTATCATTGAATTCTTTAAACAATTACACGATAAAAGAATTTTTAAACATTCAATTTAAAGATTATTTTCTCATAACAAGAATTTCTTGAGTCGATTATCAATTTTAAACAATTAATATAAACACTTGTAATAATTTTAAAACATTAAATTTTTTAATGTTATTAAATATTAATGAATTCCAGTGTCAAATGATAAATTCTTAGTGATAATTGTTTGAAAAATACTGTGAGAAACTATTAATTAATTAATTTATAAATTCATTAAGTATTTTTAATTTAAATATGATTTTTTTTGCACTTATTTTATAATTATGAAAAATAGTTTATAATTTTTTTTGGTAAGAAAAATGTTAGTAAAAATTTATTTTAAAATGTAGTAAGTAATTTTTTTTGGTAGGTATATTTTTTTATTTTGTTATTTTATTTGATATTTTTAAATAAATTTAAATTATTTGTTAATTTTAAACAAATTATTGCTTGGTTGTTAGAGGTTGTACAGAATTTTTGAGTTTCTGCTTTTATATCTTTGAAATTATTAAAGATAATAAAAAACTATATAAGTAAATATTGTAGCTCATTAAATAAGCTTTAATTTAGTCTTTAACAGTTTTTACGTATTTTGTATCATTTACGATTTATTCGCCAAAAACCACTAATTGGAATAGTTAGCATCAATGTAATATCAAGGTTGTATGGGATAAAGACGATTTTTGAGTTTGTGTCTTTATATGGTAACTGACTCGGTCGAAATTTTTGTTGCATTTTGTGGTTGGACTTGAATATCTCCTAAACAATGCCTGTACAAAAAAAGTGTTAAAACAAAAAATATAGCTTACAAAATTATCAACAAACCCCCCAACAAACTATTTACAAATTCCAAATATTTCTAAAGTTATATTACCCCAAACATCAACATTCACAAATCTGTTTCTACGTCGTCCAAACCAGTTTTAATTATATCTATATTATTAAATCGCATGGTATGGCGGGTTTTTAAATGTGTCAATACGATAGTTTAGACTTTTTTTTAAAGGTCTGTATATATTATTATAGTTAATTTAGTTATTTGAACGGGTTATCGACCTTTTAGTCCGGCCGTGCGGTTTTGAAAGGTATTTGATCTGACATTCGCTCTGGAGCATTTTTTTTTGCTGACGTTGGGAAGATAATATATGGATATATATATATATATATATATATATAATATATATATATATATATATAATATATATATATATATATATTTATAATATATATACATACATTGTGTTTAAAAAAAAATTACAAATATTTACAATCTATTCAGGATATCTTAAATTGATCCGAAATTAATTTGAATAACTTTCTGAAGGATTTTCTTAGCAATTTGCTAATTAAATAAATAATGCACGAAGAAAAATATTTTTATTCTCTCTCGAGCAAATAGAGATAACATACAAAAGGTGTTTTATGTTTAACCATATCTTTGTAAATATTTAAACTTGACTCGGTGGCCTAAATTAAAAAGATTAAAAAATACAAATAAACTATAAACTTTTTATAATTTATTTTTTAATAATTCTTCTTACCCAAGTCTATTTCTAATCGTGTGAATAAATCTACAATTTTACACCTGATTCAATTATTCCTAAAATCGATATTCGAGCATCATTATCGCCTCTGAATTATTAAACGTTGTCACAAGACGAGACGACATCAGACTTTTCTGCCGTCAGGAAAATATCGAAAATAACGAAACTTATTAAGAAAATGACGTCAGAAATCGATGGAAACGATAGGTTAACCTTAGATCTAATAATATACATCATAAAATATTGAAAAGGTTCCGTACTAACCGTATAAAAGGTGAAAGTTACATGAAATTCATGGTGAGGAGTTATCATTTTTGTTTGGTTTTGACTGCGATTTTGGGTATACCGAGTTGCTGTAGGTCATTATAGTGTTAGAAAATATTATAGATTATTGAATTTTAAACAAATTTGTCTAATATTTTATTTCATCACATTTATAGTTCAGAAGTTACAAGAGATGCAATAATAAATGCAGGACTTTTGTTTCAGGTGTAAAAGGGTGAGACAAGGGACGCGATGGTATGACGATTCTAACAACTTGGACGAACTGGTAAGTAAAAAAATAAAAATTCTCAAATTTTATTATTTGCTATCATAGTAGATATATTTAAGACTAACATACTCAATTCCATCTTTATATAGCAATTAAAACTATTTTTAAATATTTTTCAAACTTTTGTCATCGACGCTCTGTCTAAAACTAATATTAAACTCATCGCACACTAACCCATAAAAATTCAAATATTTTCCATTAAACTTGAAAATTCAGCAATTTTAGTATTACAGTCATAATAGGTACATTGGAAATTAACATACTCAAGTTACAGCTTTCTATTATTATCAGAAATATTTTTAAATATTTTTCAACTTTTGTCTCAATGCTCAGACTAAAACCAACATTTAGCTCATTGCGCATTGGTACCATTAAAATCTAAATATCTTCTATTAAACTTGAAATTCAGCAATTTTAGTATTTGCTGTCATAATAGATACACTGGAGATTAACATACTCAAATTACAATTTTTTACTGTCATCAGAACTATTTTTAAATATTTTTCAAACTTTTGTCATCAACTCGCCGACTAAAACTAATATTAAGCTTATCGCGCATTGGTACCATAAAAATATAAAATCTCCTATTAAACTTTAAAAATTCAGCAATTTTAGTATTTGCAGTCATAATAGATACTTTGAAGATTACATACTCAAATTGCAGTTTTCTATTGTCATCAGAACTATTTTAAATAATTTTCAAACTTTTGTCATCAACGCACTGACTAAAACCAACATTAAGCTCAAAGCGCATTGGTGCCATAAAATACAAAATAAATATCTTATATTAAACTAAAAAATTCAGCATTTTAGTATTTACAACAATAATAGATACATTTGAGATTAACATACTCAAATTACAATTTTTTATTGTCATCAGAATATTTTTAAATATTTTCAAACTTTTGTCATCAAGCACTGACTAAAACCAACATTAAGCTCATCGCGCATTGGTACCATAAAAGTATAAATATCTTCTAATAAACGTAAAAATTCAGCAATTTTAGTATTTACAGTCATAATAGATACATTGGAGATTAACATGCTCAAATTACAATTTTTAATGTCATCAGAACTATTTTTAAATATTTTTCAAACTTTTCATCAGCGCACCGACTAAACCAACATTAGGCTCATCGCGCAATAGACCCATAAAATATAAATATCTTCTATTGAACTAAAAATTCAGCAATTTTAGTATTTAAAGTCATAATAGATACATTGGAGATTAACATACTTAAATTACAGCTTATACTACGATCAGAAATATTTTAAATATTTTTCAAACTTTTGTCATCAACGCGCCGACTAAATCAATTGCCATTGAACTAATCGCGTACACGTCTTACAAAATCATCAAATATTCCGTTTAAAATAAAAATTATACAATTATTATCATTTAAATCAAAGTGAACACATGTAAGAATAATTTCTCAAATTACAGCTTTCTATGACCATTACTACTATTTTTAAATATTTTTCAAAGTCCATCAACCCTCCGACTAAAAACCATTTAACAAGAACTCATTGTGCAAATGACTCAATTATAAATGAAACGAAGGATTTCGGAACGGATTCGAAAATAATTTCTCAAGCTTTTCTCTCAAAAAGCTCTCTTCGTACTTAAATTGGAATATTTTATTTGAACACTTAGAGAAATAATAGAGATGGAAATCAGAGACACAATTTGGGAAAAGATAGTATAAGATTGTAATATGGGAAGTAATAAAAATTGTCTTGAATAATACTAATTGCACTGATAATATTTGAAAGATATTTGAATGAAAAAGCGAATTTAAAGTCGTTTTATTCAAACTTTTATATCGGAGTGTATAAAAGTGTTTACATAGAAACGTAGTAAATTGTATCTAGTTTCACCCTATCTAACTTAAAAAGGTACTTTCATATAACATTTATGAGTTATTTGACAAAAACCAAAAAAATGAGCCCAAATTCTTTACAAAAAAACTCACACTATTTTTGTTCCCAAATTAAGGTAAAATTTTCATATTTTTCTTTGCAATTTACTGAATTTTTAGCGAGCAAAATTTATTTTTAATGTATCTATTTTTTTACTAGCTCTCTTACTAAAATTCGTCTCGGAAAATAATTTGCTTCCAAAGCATTTTGCATGGTCTTTGCAATGGATTGCTGGCTTAAGATTTTAATCAAACTTATTTGATAATATGGAGAATAATGTATCTTACTTATACGACTTGAGTATATATATATATATATATCTACTTAAAGTTCTGGTTGAAGATTTTCCTAAAGGGCTTTTCCGAAACCAAATGAGGGCATTAAAATCTTTACACGCGGTTTATCTCAAGGAAATTTGCGGGAAACTTTGTATAAAATAGTATTTTACTTACAAATTTGTTTGAGGAAAATAGATTTGCTGTTTGACTCGTTTTGTTATCAGACTGTTAATAAAATTAAGGCAGAAATGCTCTAAATTAATTTTGTAGCTCGTATTAATTTTGTACTTTGTAACTTTTGAACTAAAAGTCTAAAATAAATGCAGTATTCTGCAAATTTGTTTAAAATTAAATTATCTACTATATTGTCTAATATAATAATACTCTACAGAAACTCGGTATACTTTAAAATCATGTTTGAAAATAGTGCCTACAACTAATATAATCAAACCTTATGTGCATTTGTTTATCTCTTGTAACTTTTAAACAATTGGTCTAATATTAATAAAATATTGGCAAATTTATTCAAAATTAAATAATCTACAGTATTGTCTAACATCATAATGCTCTACATCAACTCGGTATACTTTAAAATTGCAATCTAAAATACTAACAACCAAGATTGGTACATCATCAGATATCTGAGCACTTGCTTCTTTTACATCTCTTGTAACTTTTGAAATATTTGTGTAATCTGAATGAAATATTCTGCAAATTTGTTTAAAATTAAACAATCTACAATATTGTCTAACATAATAAGTCTCTACATCACCTCGGTATACTTTAAAATCACAGTTGAAAATAGACCTACTAATCTAATTGCAACTCATTTTAAGAATATGCGCATAGATCTTGTATATTTTGTAACTTTCAAACTACTGTTTGAAATCATATAAAATATTCGACAAGTTTGCATAAAATTAAATTATAAAAAACATTTTCTAATATTATATAACTCTATAGTAACCCTATCTACTTTAAAATAGCAACAGAAAGTAAGGTTATAAGTCGAGCCTCATGTCATTTATGCAATTGTTTGTTGTATGTTTTATAACTATTAAATAATTGGTCTAATATAAATGAAATATTTGGCAAATTTATAGGAAATTCAGTAATCTGAAATATTTTCTAACGTCATAAGGCTCTACAGCAACTCGGTGTACCTTAAAATCGCTATCTAAAATACAACAACCAATACTAACTTATTGGTACATCATCAGACTTCTGAGCATCTTACATATCTTCTAACTTTTGAAATATTTGTCCAAAATGAATACAATATTCGGCAAATTTATTCAAAATTAAATAATCTAAAATATTGTCTAATGCTATTACACCATACAGCAACTCAGTATACTTCAAAATTGCAATCTAAAATACGACTACTATTACTAACTTCTAAGAACATTGTCAGACATCTAAGCACTAACAACTTTCATGTTTCGTAACTTCTGAAATATTTATCCGAAATGAATGAAATATTTAGCAAATTTGCACAAAATTAAATAATCTATAATATTGTCAGACATTATTATACCCTACAGCAATTTGGTATACTTTAAAATCGCAATCTAAAAATACAACAACTACTACTACATCGGACATCTAAGTACATACATCTTACACCTCGTGTAACTCTTGAATTATTTATCTAAAATAAAATATTTGGCAAATTTATAGAAAATTAATTAATTTACAATATTGTCTAACATGGCAAATCCTTATAACAACTCGGTATACTTCAAAATCTCAATTGAAATCTATTTTTAATTTTGACTCGATAAAAATGTCATAATTTAATTAGCGCCTACTCGTTGGTGCATATATTTATTATATCGATTGTAACTTTAAAACAATTTGTTCAAAATAAATAAAATATTCTGCAAATATGTATAAAATTGAATAGTTTATAATATTTTCTAACATCATAACACTCTACAGCAACTCGGTATACTTTAAAATCGTAATTAAATAAGCACTATTAATCAGAGTCAACTTTTTTTTTATTTATTGGCTTTTGATATACATCATAAGGCCAGATGCCATTCTTACAATTCTTTACTACAAATTCTTATTGAATCATTATCTTATAGATTAATTTTAGTATAATAATAAAATTAAATATATATTTATAAATTTTTACATTATTACTTTAAAATATTACAAGAAATTTCAATAATTTTTTTTCATGTTTACTATGTAACTTTAACAAATGTATTTATTACTTCCAGTAGCAATGAATGAATGGGGGGGCTTCTTCATGAATATTCAAAAGGCTTTCGAAAAGATCTCAGAAGAGATCTTTTAAGATCTTTCCCAGACATAAAAGTCAAGGAAGAAGAAATTGACTTCTCGAATAAAATCCTCGTGTTAATTGCTCTCATTAAAACTAATTGCATGTTTTAATTCATACCATAATTATAACAAAAGTTTTGATTTATTATCACCAACCAGAGGCAACGACTGCAATTATTATTATATATATTTGTAAAGAAATATGGAGAGTAATTAACGTGAAAGTGCTGGAAAAACACGTACACTGAGGGTAATAATGGTGAAAAACGCTTGAAATGTTTTTTACCATTATTACAATTTTTTGTTGCGATTTCAAAGTACACCGAGTTGCTGTAGGGTTTTGGGATGTTAGACAATATTGTGAATTATTTAATTTTCTATAAATTTGCCGAATATTTCATTCATTTCGGATAAATATTTCAGAAGTTACACGAGGTGTAATATGTAAGTGCTCAGAAGTCTGATAATGTACCTATAAGTTAGTATTGGTTGTTGTATTTCAGATAGCAATTTTAAAGTATACCGAGTTGCTGTAGGGTTTTGTGATGTTAGACAACCTTATAGATTATTGATTTTTATATATATTTGCCAAATATTTTGTTTATTTTGGACGAATGGTTTAAAAGTTACAAGAGATACAAGAAGAAGGTGCTTAGATGTCTAATGATGTACCAATAAGTTAGTAGTAGGTGTTGTATTTTAAATAGCGATTTTAAAGTATACCGAGTTTGTTAGAGTTTTATGATGTTAGACAATATTGTAGATAAATTAATTTTGTACAAATTTGCCAAATATTTTGTTTATTTTGGACAAACAGTTTGAAAGTTACAAGAGATATAAGAATTAAATGCATATATGACGAGTAAGGATAACTTAGATTTGTGGTTGTATTTTCAATATTAATTTTAAAGTATATCGAGTTGCTGTACGGTCTTATAATGTTAGACACAATTTTAGATTATTTAATTTCCTATAAATTTGCTAAATATTTCATTGCAATTGGATATATAGTTTTGAAATTACGAAATCCTTAAAAAAGAAATTTACATGTCAAAATATACAATTCTATAGAGAACTATAAACTTGCGAACTTTGAAGTTTTAAACAAATATTTTATATTTTAAATTATATTTTTATATTCTAAACGAAGATAATAAATTTGGAATATAAATTCTAAATAATAAACAAACACACTTTTTAAATTCTAAATAAATGCAGTGATTTTAACAATCGTTTTAAACAAATGATATTTTTAACAAACTTTTCGAATTTTAAACAAAGATTCTAAAATTTTAAACAAAGATTTTAATTTTCAAACAAACTTTAAACTTTAAACAAAAATTTTAAACAAAAATATCCAATTTCGAACAAATTTATCAAATTTTAAACATTTAATAGAAAAAATCTCATCATTTGCAAAAAAAATTATATATATATATATATATATATATATATATATAAACTTCAAGGAGTTGCAAATTGTCTTTTAAACTAAAAGACTATTTAATTCCTGATGTTATTTTATAATTAGTCGTTTTTAATTAAAAGTGGCATTAAGTAAAGTACTTGAAAAGTTCTCATTTAATTCTTTCTTTACGTTTTAGTTTCTTTCCAATTAAAATAAAAACTTCTTCATTAAAAGAACTATAATTATAAATAAAAAATATTAAATCATAAATAAAGAAAATTAGTTCATTAATTAAAAAAATAAAGAAACCATAAATTAAATTAAATCGAATTTGGATTTTATTATTATTAAAAATGGTAAAAATATAAAATTAAATTTGTATACAAATATTTATTTATATATTTTTCTTTAAAACTAAAAAATTCAACATATATTTAATAAAAAAATAACATAAAACTTGTGTTATTTTGTACTCTTATACATTCAAAAAAAATATTTTATTTTTTCTATTCAATTTTAACAAAATAATTATGATCTTAAATTTCCCACAATTTTTCAACAAATTCCCTAAAAATATTTCATTTTTTCTGTTTTTTTTTTAAATTTTGTTGGATGTATAATATTTCTCTTCTATGTATTATGCAAGATTTTTTCTAAATGGAAAATAGAATATTCTAATAAGTCTTTTAAGAGCCTTAGGCCATTTAAATTCTCATCACACATATGACGAGGTAATTATTGGGTTTGGATTTGTAGAGGAAATAATGATTGAGGAAATGCATTTCATTATTTTTTTCTATTTGATAGATTTGTACTATAATTATGAAATTTTGATATATGATAGTTTAATGTGTATACTATGGTATGAAATGATAAAATTTTTAGGTTTTCTAACAAAATATTTAGATTTTAACATGTTTTTGATCAAAAGTCCTGAAATTGACAATATGATGCATGAACGCAGTTTATGAAAAAACTAAATTTTTATTTCACACTTTGTTTTCAAAATTTAATATAAAGAGATATGATACATATTTTGTGAAAATACTTACTAAAATTGATGGGTTTTCCTACAAAATATTGCTCTATGAACTTTACAAACTTTTTATTATCTATACGCTCACTTTTCTCTTTATAAATAATTCACAAGAAAAATTTTATTCCAAATCCACAATTATTTTAAATATCTTACAATTGTATATAATTTAAAAATAATATTCAATACATAAACAATAATTTTCCAGTTGTATAATATAAATAATTGTATCTTCTGGAAAGTAAACAATTATCCTTTCATTTCGCCTTTTGAAAACAAACGTATAATTTTGAAAAATTTGCATAAAATAAATAAAAATACAGGATAATTGGTTTTCAAAAATATATACATTGGTAGAAATATTTTTAAAAAAATTGTAAAATAAAAAGATAGTATTTAGTTGAAACATTTTGTAAAAACTGACCCAAAAAAAGTATTTTTAACCAATATATAATTTTTTTGATGATCAAGTTTGACGGTCCAGTATTTCCAAAATATTTATCCTAAATTTACACAATTTTTACACATGATACCTCACACCTTTGTTTTAGACTGTATATAATTATTTATCCTAAAACTTGTTTTATAATTTTTTTAAAAATATTTTTGTAAAGAGTTACCAAAGCCCTAATTAATTACATATGCAATATGTACTTGTTCATTTTGGCGGTCCAGTGTTTCTAAAATATTTATCCAAAACTCACCCAATTTTTACACACGATACCTCAAACCTTTGTCTTAGACAATTAATAATTATTTTTCCTAAAACTTGTTTCAAAATTAAAAAAAAAAAATTCTTAAGCGTTACCAAAACCCTTGTTAATCACATATGCAATATGCAGTTGTGTATTTTGACGGGCCAGTGTTTCTAAAATATTTATCCAAAATTTACACAATTTTTACACATGATACCTCATACCTTTAACTTAGACAGTATATAATTATTTTTATTAAAATCTATTTTATAATTTTTTAAAAAATAGTTTTCTCAAGCGTTACCAAAGCCCTAATTAACCACATACCAAATATTATATATACTTGTTCATTTTGACGGCCCAGTGTTTGTAAAATATTTATCCAAAACTCACCCAATTTTTACACATGATATCTCAAACTTTTATCTTGGACAGTATATACTTATTTTTCCTAAAACTTGTTACAATTTTTTTAAAAAAATTGTGTTCTAAATCGTTACCAAAGCCCTTATTAACCACATATGCAATATGTACTTGTTCATTTTGACGGTCCAGTGTTTATAAAATATTTATCCAAAACTTACACAATTTTTATACAAGATACCTCAAACATTTGTCTTTGACTCTGTATATATTTTTTTCAAAAATTTTATCAGATATTTTATTTACAAAATGTTTTCCAGCGCCTCGTGTATATAGCCGAAGGGTTCATTGTTCTTGAATTGGCGTTTCGCATAGTGACTTTGGCAAAACGGTCTTTCCTTTCTTCTCCATTTATAGAGAACACTGGGATAAAATAAACCACTTTCGGAAATGATACATTTAATCATTATTTAACAAAAAAAATTAAAAAAAAATTGAAAAATACCGCAGCAAATTGTCAAAATGCATTTTCTTTGGCAGAAGTGTTAAGAAATAGCATCGTTGCAATAAAGTTATTAATAACTTAAAATTTTGTTAGAGGACACATAAAATTTAGTATTGTATGTCATGATAAACATATTGAAGAATATTGTGTAAAAATTTTATGGTTATAAAATAATTATTTAAGTTTGTAGAAAATTTTCATCACAATTACCTCAATTGTGAAATATATGTACTTTCGGTGCATTTTCTCCAACAAATTCGTACAAAATCAATTTTTTCTTAAGCACAAATCATTATTATTATCTAATGTAGTCTATTTAACCCCAGTTTCCTCTACTTTTGCAAATACAGTTGTTTAGTTGCTGTTATGTGGTGTTGTTGTCTCAATATTGCTCTGAGAGTTAATTTATTCTTAACATTTACTAATACACATAACAAATTGTCTTTGTTATATTTGATTTTTAAATGCAATTTTATATTAGAACTAAAATCCATACAATATTTTTGTATGAGAAAATTTTGTAGATAATTTTATCAGCAACAAATTTCCTAAATACACATTTTAGCTATAAATGATAATTTATTAATTATGACCAAAAATATAAAAAAATGTACTGCATCCCATTGCTCTTACAAGGCAATCACATGGTATAATTTCCTGCAATTTTTATATAAATTTAATAATGTTTTTAAAAAAATAATGATGCAGAATAATTAAATAATTAACTAAATATAAAAAATAATTTCGACTTATATTTGATCCATAAAAAATTTATATAAAATATTTCGTGAATGCTGTACATTCCTTAATAAACACTTTGAAGAATTTTCCAGCGACAAGTTCTCTATTGTGCAATGTTGGCATAATTTATCATTTGACATTTTCCGAGACACAAGAATATATATATATATATATATATATATATATATATATATTTTGTGTATATAAATGTATATATAATATATATATTTTATAAGGGAAATATATAGCATATTTAGCGCGTCTTATATAAAGTCTAGAAGACACCTTTGATAAAATATTTTCTTGAACAAGGATGACAAAATATTTACAGCTGAGCTGTAAATATAAATTTTGCAAAAACAGGTGTTGAGAACCATTAATTAATTTATACATATACACATACATACTTTTTAAAAAATTAATAATCACTAGATACTGAGTTTTTTCAAGTCAAGCTTTTAGGTTTGTTATTGATATTGATTGTTTTTATGTTGGATTTTAAAGTGGCCCTTAGTCCACAATTCTTGTGCTACCAATGCTACATTTTTATATATTATTTTTCAAACTATACACTTTGATCTGTAGTACTTAAATTTATATACTTTCTCAAAAAGTTTTGAGATATTTAACAATTTACTTACAGAGGTACTTACAATGGTAATGTTTGTTATTCATATTGATAGTTCGCATGCGGAATTTTTGAAGTGGCCCTGCGTCCACAATAGTTGTGCTATCAATGCTAGATTTTTATATATGATTTTCTAATCTATATACTTTGATATCTAGTACTAAAATTTATATACTTTCTCAAAAAGTTTTGAGATATTTAACAATTTAGTGTCAAAAGTACTTACAATGGTAATGTTTGTTGTGCATATTGATGGTGTTTATATGGGACTTTAAAGTGGCCCTTAGACTTATGCTATCAATGCTAGATTCTTATATATTATTTTTCAATATATACACTGTATCTGTTGTACTTATCAGATCTGTAGTACTTAAATTTATATACTTTCTCAAAAAGTTTTTAGATATTTAACAATTTACTTACAAAAGTACTTATAATGGTAATGTTTGTTATTCATATTGATGGTTTTTATGTGGGATTTTTAAAGTGGTCCTTAGTCAACAAAACTTGTGCTATCAATGCTAGATTTTTATATATTATTTTTTAATCTATACGCTTTGCTCTGTCGTACTTAAATTTATATACGCTCTCAAAAAGTTTTGAGATATTTAACAATTTACTTACAATGGTAATGTTTGTTATTCATATTGATGGTTTTTATGTGGGATTTTAAAGTGGCCCTAAGTCTACAATTCTTGTGCTATAAATGCTAAATTTTTATATATTATTTTTCAATATATATACTTTGATATATAGTACTTAAATTCATATATTTTCTCAAAAAGTTTTGAGATATTTAACGTTTTACTTACAAAGGTACTTACAATGGTAATGTTTGTTATGCATATTGATGGTTTTATGTGGATTTTAAAGTGGCTTCCAGTCCACAATATTTGTGCTATCAATGCTAGATTTTTATATATTATTTTTCAATATACATACTTTGATATGTAGTACTTAAATTTTTATACTTTCTTAAACAGTTTTGAGATATTTGGCAATTTACATGAGTTAAAGATAAAGTTCGTTATTCTTATTAATGGTTTTTATGTGGGATTTTTAAAGTGGCCCTAAGTTCACAATTCTTGCGCCATCAATGCTAAATTTCGAAATAATATTTGTCAATGTATATACTATGATATCTAGTACTTAAATTTTTATACTTTCTCAAAAATTTATTAGATATTTAACAATTTACTTAAAAAGTTACCAAAAATTTACTTACCAAGGTAAATTTGTGAAATGATCCAAGTAATAGATGAAAAAGTTATATTTTCAAGGACGTCTTGGGGTCACAATATAGTTACCAGATCTTCAAAATTTGAGCAAAACATTTTGCAATTTAACTACTTTAATGTGCAATGTAGCTACTTTATTGTGTTTTTACCAAAAAGTTCTGCAATAATCCAGGTGAGAGATAAGAAAGTCATGTCTTCAGGGACATCTAATTGACACAATATAGTTACCAGAACTCTAAAAGTTGAGCAAAATATTTTGTAATGCTTTTAATATTTTGTAATATATATATATATATATATATATATATATATATATATATATATATATATATACTATATCTATTACAACTTGTAACTCTCAACTCCTAATTATTCGTGAAGGTGCATTATTCAAATTCCTGGATGCAAAAGCATCCAGACACGAGAAACAGACATCTCTATTCCAACAAAACCACAATAAACTTCAGCTACACACAAATGAGAATGATTGATGTTCTATAATAACAATTCTCTATGTAAATATCTAGAACTAGAACTAGAACAAGAGTTCTAGAAATAGAGGAAAATTTGAGAGGAGCAAAATAGATGGATTTGGGAATAAAAGTTGGTGGATGGTGATGGGGTTTGATGTTATTTCAGAATTTTGCAAAAAGAGTTAAGGATTTTTGATTTGTAGATTAAAGTAGAAGCATTAGAAAATGTTCTGCTCAAATTTTGGAGTTCTGGTAAATATAATGTGACCCCTAGACGTCCTTGAAGATATGACTAGTTCATCTCTAACCTGGATCACTTTTCAAGTTTTCAAATACACAAAATTTTGTTAGAAACCTCATCAATTGTAATATAGGAAACTAAAGTAGAAGCATTGCAAAATATCCTGCTCAAATTTTTGAGTTCTGGTAGTTATATTGTGACCCCTAGATGTCTTCGAAAATATGACTTCTTTATCCCTCACCTGGATCACTTTTCAAATTTTTGGTAAATACACAAAATTTTGTTAGAAACCTCATTAATTTTACTAATAGACATTAAAGTAGTCATATTGCAAAATAGTTTGCTGAAATTTTGGAGTTCTGATAACTATATTGTGACCCCTACACGTCCTGGAAGATATAACTTTCTCAACTCTCACCTGGATCATTCCTCATCTTTTTGTTAAATTCATGAAATTTTGTTTGAAACCTCATCAATTTTAATATTAGGCATTAAAGTAGTCATACTGCAAAATCGTTTGCTAAAATTGTGGAATTTTGGTTAATGTATTGTGACCCCTAGACGTTCTTGAAGATATGACTTCTTCATCTCGTACCTCGATTATTTCTCAAATTTTTGGTAAATACACAAAATTTTGTTAGAAACCTCATTAATTTTACTAATAGACATTAAAGTAGTCATATTGCAAAATAGTTTGCTAAAATTTTGAAATTCTGGTAACAATATTGTGACCCCTAAACGTCCTTGAAGATATGACTTTTTATTCCTCATCTGGATCATTTTCTCAAATTTTTGTCTAATACACAAAATTTTGTTAGAAACCTTATCAATTTCAATATTGGACATTGAAGTAGTCGTATTGCATAACAGTTTTCTCAAATTTTGGAATTCTGGTAACTATATTGTGACCCCTAGGCGTCCTTGAAGATATGACTTTCTCAACTCTCACCTGGATCATTTCTCAAATGTTTGTTGAATACACAAAATTTTGTTAGAAACCTCATTAATTTTACTAATAGACATTAAAGTAGTCATATTGCAAAATAGTTTGCTAAAATTTTGGAATTCTGATAACTATATTGTGACCCCTAAACGATCTTGAAGATATGACTTTCTCATTCCTCACCTGGATCATTTTCTCAAATTTTTGGTAAATACACAAAATTTTGTTAGAAACCTCATTAATTTTAATGTTGCACATTGAAGTAATTTATTTCGTAAATTATTCAATTTATTTCAACCAGACCAAATTTGCATCATCCTTGTTTTCGTTTCAGAATTGAAAAATACGATTTATTTCCTCCTTTCACATGGTCATCGTCTAGTCTAAATCCTCTAAAATCTCCTATGAACTTTTCCAAAGTCGACAATAGAATATTTTTCCATCGGAGGAAAAGAATATCCTATCTGTCTGATGATATCTTTGGAGGATTTAACAAAACTGCCTTGGAGGACATTGAAATTTTTCCAAAATTTAAAATTTCTACTATCGATTACTTGATTTTCTTATCCCTTATCCAGGATTCATTTATTTATTTACCAGATTGATTATCCAATTTGGTGGTAACTTTTATCTATTCTATAAATTCTGTCAGCAGATTCTTTGTATTTTACAAACAAGATCAGACTAGAATCCTCCCTTTAGAGCAAAAGGGTTGCAAATAAATCTCCGCATACGGCGAAGGCAATTTGGAGACTATTCACATGCAAATTCCGGAAAACACTTCAACACCAACCCCCTGGATATCTATTTTAAATAAATATATACGAGGATTTGTATATATATATATATATATATATATATATATATATATTTGTATATATAGGTGCCACGATGTGTATGTGTGTCCCGAATAGACTCCTAAACTACTGAACCGATTTTAAGTTTTTTTGGGTCATTATGTACATGTATGTTGTACTTAGGTAATAGGTCATAATGAAAATCCCTGGTAATATTTGAAGTATTAAAATTTTGCTAGTTTAATAATTTGGTATAATTTTGGTTAATTTTATCCAATTTATGACATTTTTAGTTTAATTTTTTAACATTTTAAAATATTATTTAGAATTTTTAATATTTTTGGGCAATTTTTTATGTAATTCACCAGTTGTTTTGGTAAAACTTCTTGGTAAATCATTTTTCATAATATTTCATAATTTTATAAATTGGTGTGTGCAATTTATATAGATTTTATTATGACAATTTGGTAAAATTTTTTGTTGATTTCATCTAATTTATAATATTTTTGGTTTAATTTTTTATTATTTGGTCACATTTTAATTATTTTGCTCGATTTTTTTATGATTTGGTCGATTTTCTAATAATTTGGTTGATTTTTTATAAATCTTGGCAAAGTTTTATGGTTTTATCATTAATTGGTTCAAATTTTAGTAGAAATTGAAAAAAAATGATAAATTTCTAAATTTATTAACCAAAAATTTGAAAAAAATGCTATGCTATAATTTTAAGAAAATATTAAAAAAAGAAAATTTTACATATTTGAAAAATTGTAAAACTTTTTTTAAAATAATAATTGATTAATTTTAGCAAACTACTAATAATAATTTTGACTAATTTTGGTGATAATTGTGGTGAATTTTTAATAATTCTAGAGCTTTTTTTAAGTCTTGATATTTTTTTTGTACTTCTGATATTTCTTGATTTTTTTTGACAATTTTGGAGAATATTTGATAATTTTGCTAAATATATTTTTGATGAATTTTGGTGAATTGAAGTTTTCAGTGAACTTGGTAATTTTTTAAAAAAGAAATAGAAAATTCATAATATTTTTAATGATTTGGATGAATCTTTCACCAAATATATAATTTTGTCAAATTGTTAATACATAATTATAATTTTATCAAATTTTTGATAATTGTGAGTAACTTTTGATGATTTTGACATTGTTTTAAAAGTTTGACGAGTTTTTAACGATTTTAGCAATTTTTTTATTATCTTGACGAATTTGTAATAACCTTGACAAATTATTAGTAACCTTGAGAAATCATCGAAAATTTTGATAAAGTATCAAAATTCTTGGCAAATTTTTAATATTCCTGAAGTCTGAAAATTTTTGGAAAATTAAACACTAAAATTAAAATTAAAAATTACAAATTTAAGTCCTATGAGTTCAAATTGTTGAAAATAAACTTTAACTCTCAATAGCTCCAATTGTGGCCCCTTCTTTTCCAAACCATGACCACCACTGTAAAATGCATTTACTGCATCCTTTATTCATTAGAATCTCGTCTTCTATTTTCTTCTATTTTTATCCATAGACTCTGTAAATCTATTTATTGATATATTCTGATATGCAAAATGATTGCCTATTGCCAAGTAGTTGTCTCCGGAGCTGAATTTCAAACTTAGATTTATTGCATTGGAGGAAAATACTGTGATATATATATATATATATATATATATATAGTTATATATATATATATATATATATATATATAACTATATATATAAGAATGCTTAATAAAGAATGCTTAAGAAAGCTATAATAAAGAATGCTTAATATTTTTAATGTGTTCTGTAATCATGGTTTGATTTTGTCGCGGATTTTGTTTTAGTCTTTTTATTAAATATATATATATATATATATATATATATATATATATATACTAGTTTTCCCCTCTAGTGTGAATTTTTTCCTAACCACTTGTGTTGATTTGACGACACATGAATAAATATAAACCGCCACCAAGTGGGTGCTCTTTGGTGGTCCCCCACGAGCCCCCTTTACAGATTTTATGAATTATTCAACGCAAATCTTTTTCTGGGTTTTTTTCTCTTTCTGGAGATATGTTGCGAATTCGGAAAAAAACGACAGGAGACTAATAAAAAAAATAAACACAAACAGAGGTTGACATATTTAAATTTGTAGAAAATTATATGGATGATCGATTTTGGGAAAGAATTTTGGGGTTGGGGAAAGATTTTGGTGGGAAAAGAGTTTGGGAATTTGTTGATTTGAGAAGTTTGATGAATAATTTTGTAGTTGATAACTAAATCAGAGCTTAAACTGAAATAAATTATCAATAAATTTAAATAGTTGTTATAAGATCTTGCAAAGTACATTTGTGCGGTGTATTGTTTATAAATCTTGAAATATTTGATGAACTTTAATGTCATATGAGAAAAATGTATGCAAAATTGATTGATCAATGATTTTTGTTAACATTATAAAGCTATACAACAACTCGGTATACTTTAAAATCGCAATTGAATATACAACTTTATCTAAAATTTCATCACACGTTCGAGACATGTTCAAAGGAGTTTAGTTCGTAAAGCATTTTTTTATTACAAGTCTTGTAACTTTTAAACATTTTGTCTAATGTCTAGACAAATTTGTTTAAAATTAAATTATCTGCAGTTTTCTCCAACATCATACGACTCTATATCAACTCGATATACTTTAAAATTGCATTTGAATACAAGCGTTTATAGTGAGCACTCTATAAGTACATGTGATATTACTTTCGCTTATAAAATTTGAACCGTACATCATATATAAATGTATTATATAACAAATTTGCTTAAAATTAAATCATCTACAACTTTCTCTAACAAAATATGACTCTATATCAACTCGATATACTTTAAAATTGCATTTGAAAACAATCATTTATAGTGAGCACTCTATTAGAACATGTGATATTAAGATATATAGCACCCTATAAGTACATGTGATATAAGATCGCTTATAAAATTTGAACCGTACATTCTATATAGATGTTATATATATCAAATTTATTTAAAATTAAATTATCTACAACTTTTTTTGACATCATATGACTCTATATCAACTTCATATACTTTAAAATTGCATTTGAATACAATCATATATAACGAGCATTCTATAAGTACATGTGATATTAAGATATATAGTACTCTATAAGTACATGTGATATAAGACCGCTTATAAAATTTAAACCGTACATCCTATATAAATGTGTTATATAACAAATTTGTTTAAAATTAAATTATCTACAAATTTTTCTAACAACATATGACTCTATATCAACTCGAAATACTTTAAAATTGCATTTGAATACAATCATATATAATGAGCACTCTATAAGTACATGTGATATTAAGATATATAGTACTCTATAAGTACATGTGATATAAGACCGCTTATAAAATTTAAACCGTACATCCTATATAAATGTGTTATATAACAAATTTGTTTAAAATTAAATTATCTACAAATTTTTCTAACATTATACGACTCTATATCAACTCGATATACTTTAAAATTGCATTTGAATACAATCATTTATAGTGAGCACTTTAAAAGTACATGTGATATTACTTTTGCTTATAAAATTTGAACCGTGCATCTGATATAAATGTTGTTTTCAACAAATTTGTTTAAAATTGGATTATCTACAAATTTTTCGAACATCACACGACTCTATATCAACTCGATGTACTTTAAAATTGCAGTTGAAGAATATGATGTAAAATTTATTTATGTGTTTTGCCCTTAAATCTTATTATAGAGTCGGTTAGCAAATCCTTAGAAATGTCTCGAATTGTTTTCGGAATTAGCAAAAGCCAATTACCTGGTTTCAGGTGTAAATGTATTTGCAAATAAGCCCTTTGAAGCCCTGAAGGGTTCAAATTGACAGAATTTGCATTTGCAAATGTTTGCAGAAGGATTTAATCAAAATTGGAATGAAAACCGATGAAATATTACTATTATAGAATTTTTTATTTTATTTTTTCTATTTCAATTCTGTCTATTTAAATATTGATTCTATTCCTCGTGTTTTGTGTTAGACAAAGTCTTGTTTAGTCTTAAGGACTTAAATCTGCAACTTTTGTCGAAATCTTCAGAAAACATAAGGACGAGTACAAGGAACCCTTATAAGAGGATTTGCAGGTCGAAATGCTTGAAATCCTGTTAAAGTTACCACAATTTTGCATATGTTGTACCTTTCTGATACGAAAACCACTGAAATCTTAACTTTTTACCAGTATAATATATATATTTATATTACATAACTTTTTTAACTTAAAAAATTATCACCAGGTTCTACAAATAATGATAAAAATTATAATAAATTATGATTTTTTTAATGTTATTGTTTATTATTAAGGTAATGTTTGGAGTCAAGTTTGCTACTTTTTAAAAGAATCGAAAAAACACAAATTTTATTAAAACGAAAATAATTCTATTTTATTTAGGTTCCTATAAATTATAATTATTAATACATAAATAGTAGAGTATTTATCTATTATAGGTACTGTAACTTTTAAACCATTTGTCTAAATGTTAACAAAATATTCTACAAATTTGTTCAAAATTAAATAATATATGATATCTCCTAACATTATAGGTTTCTATAACAACTCACAAGTATTATTTTTTTGTTCTAACTAACAATTTTTTAATATATTTTGTGAAATGTAAATAAATCCAAAAACATTTTAAGCTTTCCTTTTACATTTCGAACTTTAATGATTTTTAATAATATAAAGTTGTTCTAAACATTATCAACTAATTAGTCCTAATTTATAGTAAATTTTATACATTCAAATTACGCAAAATTCAAACAAATGCAAGAACAAGTACTGTCTACGTATTGAATGTCAAGGTTTAGAGATTTTTTAAAATATAATTTTGTTCTAAATGTTATTAATAAATTTATACTAATTTATAGTAAATTGTATTAGCTTTTTAGTGACATATAACAATAAATACATCTTCTAATAATATTTTGGTGAATAACGCAAAACTCAAACAAATGCAACAAAATTCAATGTCAAGGTTTAATGATATTTATATACTTATTCTATATACTTTTGTTCTAAATTTATTAACTAATTTAACTTTTAAACTTGCTGTTTGATCGAAAAACAATATTTGAAGAATTTGTTTAAAATTAAATATTTTATAATATTGTTTAATATTATAGTGACCTACAGCAATTCGGTATACTTTAAAATAATAATTGAAAAATAAAAGTTATACATAGATCTCTAAAACAGTTCACTCATTTATGTGCATTTATTTATTATAAATCTTGCAACTTTTAAAGCGTTGGTATAAGATAAATAAAACATTTGGCAAATTTGTTCAAAATTAAATTATCTACAATATTTTCTGACATCATAAAACTCTACAGCAACTCAGTATACTTCAAAATCAAAATTGAAACTACAAACTATTTTTTTTTTGAGTGTGTAACCACCACCAGCTCTCTATCTATTATTATATTCGTGTTTTGTGTTTTGTATCGATTGTTTTGGAGGTGTATGTAAGACCACCACTAAGGTCTGGTAAAATACCCTTGAACCTCACATACATCACATAATCCTGAAGGGATGAGGAAAAATCAACCCCAATCGGAAATAATAGACGAATGATATATATATATATATATATATATATATATATATATATGTTGACAGTGTTTAAATTTTATGTTGAATGAGAAATTAATCATACATTTCTTGGAGGGCGTAACATCAAGTAAAAAATAAATAAGGTAAAGATTTTTTTAAAACATCTTCATTTTTCCATACGTTTCGACGTAAAATTCTACGTCATCATCAGTGGTTTTGAATTTCTTAGATTATCACTTTCACATATTAACACAGCTTGTAAAAAACTAATAATTGGAAACCAGCACCAAATGTCAGTAATTTCCTTTTAATAAGGAATAAAAAATAAAAAGTAATTAATAATTAAAATATAATCATATATTCGTGTATCCGAGGCTCAAAGCCAAACAATAATGATCCTGAAATGTCGGTTTTTGTATAAACCCTAGTTATGAAGCAGAATTTTCCCATAAATTGCAATAATTACTTCTACAAAGTATACTTATCTCAAAATCCACTATTTGTCTCTATCTCACCTCTGGTTATTAACCCTAATATTTTTACTACCTATACCTTAAATTCTAATATTTTTATCCCTAAATCTTAGAATTTTGTCCCAAGAGTCCTTTGCCAAGGTATCAATATCGAATTTCCTTAGAAATTCGCATATCTCCTCGTTTGATGTCTCCGAAGGGACATCTATAGTTACTAGCCCACTATCCGATATTATATATATATATATATATATATATATATATATATATATATTGTAGTGAGGATATTATATTAAATCTTTGATGTAATCCTTAGAATAGAAGGTTGAATATCAGGAGTAAGAGATTGGCATTTCTTGAAGATCTCGATGGTACTTAGGAAAAGTACTCGTATCTTGGGAAATTGATAAAATAGGAACTGATATTGATATTAAAAATAACTAGTGGTGTATGGCATCGTGTCTTAAGGCAACTTGCTGGAACTTCCCGTAACGTAATGAAATATTCGAGAAATTTTAAACGTTTTCAAATATATTATTACGAATACTGTAACTTTCATTATTTTTGCTATATTGTTATATCTGAGCAGATCTAATGTAAATCATAAATCAATTTATCTCCCAATCGCCATTTCATTTCGAATTCAATTTCAAAAAAAATAGTTGCTCAATTTACACAAAATTGAAAAAAGTGCTCCCGCATAGTCACAGTCTAAACGCATTTGCAAATAATTCTGTGCGACCTCTTCACTTATACTATGCTTAGCTTGCCGGCATTTTCACATTTTTCAATAGTTTTCTCACAAAATTGGTAAAAGTGCTCCAGTACACACAGAGTCTAAACGCACTTGGGTGAACATTTGTACCAGAGTGGCGCTTAGACTGTGCTTAGTCTGGGTGATTTTTTGAATTTTTATCCAAAATTACAAAAATATTTTTTGAAAAAAAAAATGAGAAACAATTTTTTTTCCAAAAGCAATTATTTTGTTAAAACAAGCAGTTTTTTAGATCGTTTGAATCAGACGCTCAGTTCTCTCAAAAACTGCCGTTTTTTGCACATTTAGCTTTGTATCTCCGAAACCGCTGGGCCTACCTTTGCAAAAAACTAATCACCTCTTCTTCCAATCATTACAAATGGAATGTTTTTTAGATCATTCAAATCGGATGATCCGTTTTCTCAAAAATTATTTACACTTTCTATTTTCTGCACTTTTTGCTCCGTATCTCCGTAACGGCTGGACCTGCCTTTGCCAAAACCTGATCAGCACATCTCCCTATCAATAGGAATCGAATAATAATTGAATTACTCAAGTCGGTTAAATCGTGGACGAGCGGACATACAAAACACACACACACACACACACATCCATTAGTTTTCTGATGTATGCCAGTAAAATGTTCAGAAACGTTCAAAACGTCGAGAAATGCAAAAATTTTCATTTTCGATTTTCGGCCCATTACTTTAACTACCCTACGGGAAATTAATTAGAGATTTGATATTAATATTTTAATACTTGACACACACACTTTTTCTAAATTTAGTCGCAATCGATTCAAAATGGCTTGAAGCCTCAATAATTAGCGAATCGGATTTTTGTGCAAAAACATAAACTTTGCCTTCGGGAAGTTAATTATCAGGATATTTTTTTAAGCCCTTAATTACCCCTAATCCTCCCCTGTCCTGAATTCATCTCCTCTCCTATCAAATTCGATAGAGTGCATTCGTATGATGTGTGTCTCGACTCTTGTTGATTTTTTGCGAATAAAATAGAAAATTGGCGCAGAAAAATCGCATGAAGCAGGAATAGTAACACGTGGAACTACGATATGCACTCTGTACGAGTTTATAATGTAATATGTTCCACATAAAAAACTTGAGATGCTCAAACGAAGATGATTTTTCTATTAAAAAAACATAAAATTATTTTTGCATTGCATTAGGTTTTAGTTGACCCAAAGTGCAGGTACTTGTTGCACTGCAATTAATAAAAATAAATAATAAAAAATATTAATAATAATTGTTTTTAATATTGTCGAATGTAAAATGTTCTATTTTGTGACTTAATTATTGTACAAAATACTTAAGTATGTTTACAAAAGATGTGAACATTTTTAAACAGAACTTAATCGAGCTCAGTTTGAATGAATTCATTCACAAAGCTTATCACATATTAATAAAAATCACATATTTAGAAATTGTGAAAATTTAGATTTTTTTCGTAGTTTTGAAAAAAAAAATACTTTGTAAGTTTCAAGATTCTTTCTTGAGAATTTTGAAATTTTCATTTTGTTTTTTTTTTGTTATTTATTTAAAAATAATTTTTAAATCTTGTAGAAAAATCTATCTTTTGAAAACTTCGAATATTTTGCCTTTTTTATATTTTCTAGTTTCATCAAATTGACTTTTTTGTAAATTTCGAAATTTTTGTTCTTCTTTGAAAATTTTGAAAGATTTTTAGTATTTTTTAAATTTTGAAGTTTTTGTACTTTTTTTTGTAAATTTCGAAATATTTTTTTTTTTTTTTGAAAACTATGAATTTTTTTTATAAAAATAAGCTTGAAATCTTAGCTAAAAATCTATTTTTTGAAAACATCGAAATCATTGCCCTTTTTGAAATTGTTATATTTAGACCAAATTGACTTTTTTGTAAATGTTGAAATTTTTGTTCTTTTTTGAAAATTTTGAAAGATTTGTGCCGATTTTTTTCTCTTAGACTTTTAGGATTTTTTTTAAATTTTATTTTTCTAGTTTCGAAAAAAAATATTTATTTTTGTAAATTTCGACCTTTTTGTTTTTTTTTTGAGAATTTTGATCTTTTACGGTATTAAAACTTTATTTTTTTTTAAATTTTGAATTTAAAAATAATTTTGAAATCTAGGAGAAAAATCTATTTTTTGAAAACTTCGAAATTTTTGCCCCTTTTTGAAAATTTTATATTTTGACCAAATTGACATTTTTGTAAATGTCGAAATTTTTGTGCTTCTTTGAAAAGTTTGAAAGGTTTTTTTCTTTAAAATTTTAATTTTTTGTCCAAAAGTAGAAAAAATAAGTTTTTTAAAAACTTTTGGAATTTTGAAATAATAATAACGATTATTTGAAAAGAATATATTTTTTTGAAAACTTCCAAATTTTTGCCCTTTTAGAAATTTTCGAAAAAAATAATCATTTGAAAATTTTGTATTTTGAACCAAATTGACATTGTTGAAATTTTTGTCCTTTTTGGAAATTTTTGAAAAGTTTGTGTCGATTTTTTTTTAAATATTTATTTTTTGTTCAAAAGTGAAAAAAGTAAAAAAAAATAAATATTTTGAAAATTTTTGGATTTTTAGAAATTAAACAAAAAACAATTATTTAAAAATTTTGCATTTTGAAAAAGCTGACTTTTGTGAATTTTGAATTATCTTTTATTAAATAATTCAAAATTTTCATTTTTTGTCAAAAACAGTTATAAAATCTCAACAAGGTTATAAAAAATTCCTTTTTTCCTTTACTGCAACTTAGCCACCTTGAGTACTCCTATAAATATTCACTGCCAATTCAAGAACCGTGTTCATTTATCCTACACCATACACAACTAGTTCCTATTGAATTTATCAGATATTATCCCTGATTCCAAATGTTTGGAAACCAATGATATACAAGTACAATATTCGCAGAAACTATTTTTAGATTCGCGATATCGATATTTCTGTAGTGTTCTTCTGCTCTGAGGACATTGCACAAAATTCGATTGAAATAAAAGTACTATCATGAAAATAGAAATATACATGTATATATATATATATATATATATATATATATATATATACTATAAAATATAAACAAAACGTTTTTGCATTACTTGTTAGATATTTTAAATTTTACAAGGGTGCTTTCATATAAAGTTTGTGAGTTATTTGACAAAAACCAAAAAAATGTCCGGAATTTTCTATTTATTGCTACTAAAGAATAAAATATCGAATCATCATTTGATCAAGTAAAATATTTAAAAACAAATATATTATAATTTGTACAGAATCGTATGAGTAATAAAATCAAAAAAAGTATGCAACCTGATATCTTTTGAATTTTGCTCTGTAATATAAAATAAGAATCTTTTACCTCTTAATATTTTTCCCCCAGCTCTCTGTCTATCACAACAGAAGTAAAACAAGGTAAGTCACGCATACAAAACGGCAAACGGCGACTTAATTACTTTGCGATCAACTCACCCTTCTCACTCGGATATAATGTTTACCCTGACCCAAAATGGACGTGTATAGAAGTTAGGGGTTGGAGGTGAAATTACTTTGTGTCACGAATGTTTGTCCGGAAAGTACTCCTAAACTACAGAACCGATTTTAAATTTTTTTTGCTTGGCATGTGCATTGTTATCCAACTTAGGTTATAGGATATATTAAAAATTTTAGAGTGTATTGGAAATGTCAAAATTTTGGAAATTTCGATTAATTTTGACAGTTGTGAACTCAGACTTTTTTTTACAATTTTTAAATAACTCATAGTTTTTATATGGGAGCACGTTTTTTGAGTTAGCTTACCAGAAACTAGATAGAATTTACTACGATTTTGTGCCTACAGTTATATACACTCCGATATAAAAGTTTTGAATAAAACGACTTTGCGATGTACCAATTTGTCAAGACTCCTAGTCAATTTCCTCCTGGCAAATATGCAAATTAATACCTCACGTCCTGAAATATTACCCAAGATCTTAAACCCTTGTTAAAGCTATAGTCTTATGCTATAACTATATACTATAAAACGACTTTATTCCTTGATTGCATCGTCTTAAATTTTAATTACAATCCAATTCGAGGGAAGAAATATTACATTCCAGAAACAGGACCACAAATCATCCCCGGAACGTCGGAAGGTTTTGATTTATTATTGAGGATAAAAATCAAAATGGAGTGGAATTTTGTGTAATAAAAACATAGATTTATATTTAGACAAATGAAATTCAGAATTTGTTATTTTTGGAATTAATTACACGTCAGTGTACACGGTGGATATGGTAATATGTATATTTTGCATGCATTACCGGGCTTGTGGTACTTTTCCGGGAAAACACTCATAATATTTTAATATATTTATATATATATATATATATATATATATATATATACAACTATATAAAGCAATAAATATGTAATCTCCAAAAGTTATTTTCTGTAAAGGGACAAAGTTAAATAATCTCCATTGAAAGAAAAAGCATTTCTCTCGAGTTTCTGGATACAAATAATTATTACAAAGACTTCTAATCTCTTTAATGAAATCATTTGGAGAATTTACTTCACGAGAACACCCACTAATAGACAGGGTGCTAGTAACAAACTTAATAATATAATTGTTTGTTTTTATAATACAAAAAAACTAGTGGTGCATTGCAGTATGCTGCAGTTAACCCAAACTACTGGCATCTATAGCATTGAAGTTAAATGCTCAATAAAAAACAATAAAAATTAATTTTAGTTTTTTTAATAACCTTTTCTGTAAATTGAATAGAAAATTCCATTACAATATTACAAAGACGCTTTGCAGAGTCGTGTTTTATTAAACTTGTTTTATCGTGTTACAGTTTTGTATCATTTTTCATCTGTGAAATCGGATATCAGCAAAATAAATTAATATAAGGCTTCTAAGTTTATTGTTTGTTTTACACCTGAAGTCGGTCGATTGGAAACGTTATTGATTTTTAGGTAAATAGAACAGTATTGGACAAAATCCGGTGCTGATGGCTTAATTAAAAAAAAAGATAAAATTTAAAAATAATTAATAATTTAAAATATTATTTTTGAATTTATATGAAAACTTTTATTGCCAAGTGAATTTTATCTAGTTTTACCCAATCTAACTGAAAAGAAGTGGTTCCTTATAAAATTTTTGAGTTATTTGACAAAAACCTAAAAAATGTCTTGAATTTTCTATTTATTGCTACTAAAGAATGAAATATCGAATTATTAGATACTTTAAATAAATCGATCGTTTTCCAAAGTGAATAAAATCAAATTGTCTACTAAATGTGACCGGGGAGGGTCGAAAAGTTACCCTTTTGAGGGACAAAACAAATATAAAAGTTTCGGCTTCGCGTTAAAAACCACCCTTTTCAATGTCAATGGATAAACCTAAATGTTATGTGAAATTGGAGCGAAAATCAAGTGAAAATATTTCATTCTGAATGAATAAATTTGTGAACGAATTCCAAAACATAGTAGAGAAAATAAAAGTAAATAATTATTAGATAATATATATTTATTTTTTGAGTAAGTCAGTGTCCATTTACAAGTCTATTTAGCTGATTAAAATTGTCGCTCGTTTATAAATTCCAAAGGGGTGCATTAGAAGATAATCTAAAGGCTTTAAATTAACATTTTTCAACAATAAGGGCCAAGGGGTGACTTTTGACACCGAAAGGAATTATGAGAAATATTTATTAAATTGTTAAAACTTATTTTCAAAGAATGAAGTAAAGATAAAGGGTGAGGCTACATAGCAAATAATTGTAAACTCTGCAAACTTATTTGTTATTTTCTTATATAATACACTCATTTTCATGATGTCAATTCTAGAAAAATCAGAATAGTGACAATTTGCTACCTTCATTTTGCCAACAGGCAAACATTTATTTTACTATATCATATGTTTATTGAGAAACCTAAAACCTGTTCCCTATTAATGGCCAAACGTCGTCTAAAGTTAACAAGAAATGTTTTGGCAACAAAGATCGATTGCCACTTTTTGATCAGACGACGATGATGATGGTAACCTGATATCGTTTTGGTGGAGGAAAATCGCTACTTCCTTTTGGAATCGATATCATTATTGTAGGAATTGGTGGCCAACGTAAAATATAAAGAAGCATCGAATTCAAAGTCGTTTTTTTTTTCAAAACTTTTATACCAGAGTGCATATACCTGTTTTAACGGAAATGTTGTAAATTTTATCTAGTTTTTCCTAACCTAACTAAAAAAAGAGTGCTCCCATATAACATTTGTGAGTTATTTTAAAAAATGCAGAAAAATTTATGCTACTTTTAGTTTATTCATAGTTAGGTTTGCAATCCCTGTATTCTCTCATATCCATAACTACTTCTAAGATGAATCTCGAAGATAAAACTACAAACAATTCTTCTCGGGCTTTTGTACCGACATACCACAGCACCGCCGGTGGTCTTTCTTCTGCCGGAACTCCGCCCTCGCATTTTAGCTAAATTTTAGATTGATATATCTAAACTAATGTAAAAGATACATGTAAAGTATGTTAGTAAAAGCTATAGAGAATTGTATAAGCTTTAATTTTGTCTTTTATAGGTTATAAATCAAATAAACCGTTTTCGAGATTTTTGCCAAAAACTAGATAGGTGCACCCGTAAAGTATTGGAACACTAGGTTGTTATTCAAGTGTAAATATCTCTTATAATATTAAAACCACATAATACATATATTAACATAAAATATGTAAAATTCTATAAGCTTTATTTTTGTCTTTTACACTTTTCAAATCCTTTACCCCGTTTTCGAGATATTTGCCAAAAACTAAAAACGCGCACCGAATTCTCCGTACAAACTGCATACTTATCACTCTACCTTCGCCTGGGGGTGTAACTCAGTGGTAGAGTGTCCGCTTCGCATGCGGAAAGTCCTGGGTTCAAATCCCAGCTCCTCCAAAAATATTTTTTTAAAATGGTAATAGTCAATAAATTAAAAATTTTTTTTTGGAAATTACAAGTTTAAATATTGTATTTTGTTTTAAAAAAATAATAATTACAAAAGTAAAATTTTAAGTACTTGTAATTCGGCTTGGAAGTGTTGAAGACACTTTTTGGTAGTTTGTTTAAACAATTTAAAATTTCTGGTTTTTGTGAAGGAAATTTTGAGATTTTAATTTTTTTTATTAAAATATAGATATTGAAAAATGACATATCAAAATTTTATAATTTTGCAGTAAATATTTTACAATTGACGAATTTTTGAATTTTTTTTCTTGTTACAGTATTTATTACAACTGTTAAATAATTAACATCTAGCAATGATGATAAATAATAGCACAAATTTAAATAAATAAGAGTGCAAAGGATAGAATTTATATTAAAATAATTTCCGTAGTATGATGATTTAACATAAAATAAAAGCAAATATTAATAAAAATAAAATTAATAAATAATATAGATAAAATTTCTGAATAATAAAATAATACTAGAAAAAACAATAAAATATAACAAAATAACAATATTAGAAATAATAAGATAATAATAATAATAATAATAATAATGTTAATGTTAGCGTTTACAAATGGCTATTAATGATTTTTGAAAATAGATTTTGTATTATAGGTTTTTACCATTTTGGCAAGTAGTTCTAAAAAAAATTTATATTTTGTATTTGTGCTAAAAAATTATTAATTTCAATATATGTTATTAAAATATATATATTTAGGATTAACATATTTAATTTAGAGTATTTTAAAACAAACCAAAAAAACATTAAATAATGTATTTTGTTTATCAAAAATAATAATAGCAAATATATTATTTAAAGTACTCGTAATTGTACGTGGAAGTGTTGAAGACACTTTTTGGTAGTTTGTTTAAACAATTTGAAATTTCTTGTAATTGTGGAGGAAATTTATAGATTTTAAAATTTGTTATTAAAATATACATATTGAGAAATGACATGCTAAATTTTTAAAATTTTGCAGTAAATATTTTAGACGTGACGAATTTTTGAAAATAGATTTTGTATTATAGGTTTTTAACATTTTGGTAATTAGTTCTAAAAATTGTACTTGTTGAAGTGTTGAAGTGTTGAAGACACTTTTTGGTAGTTTGAACTTTAAACAATTTAAAATTTTTTGTAATTGTGGAGGAAATTTTATGGTTTTAAATTTTTTTATCAAAATATACATGTTGAGAAATGACATACTAAATTTTTAAAATTTTACAATAAATATTTTAGACGTGACGAATTTTTGAAAATAGATTTTGTATTATAGGTTTTTCACATTCTGGTAGGTAGTTCTAATAAAAAAAATTATATTTTGTATTTGTGCTAAAAAAATATTAATTTTAGTATTTGTTGATAAAATATATATATATATATATATATATATATATATATATATGTAGGATTAACATATTTTATTTATAGTATTTTAAAATAAACCATTTGGGCGTGGTGAATTTTTTTATAAAAATATTTTATTTAATTAAATAGAAATTTCCCTGCGTTTACCCAATAAACTATTTATATATAAAATTTATTTATTTTGTATTTGTGTTAACAATTTATAAATTTTAGTATTTTATACTAAAATTTATATATTTAAGAATAACATATTTAATTTACGGTATTTTAAAATAAACCATTTGGGCGTGGTGAATTTTTTTATAAAAATATTTCATTTAATTAAATAGAAATTTGTCTACGTTTTCCCAATAAATTATTTATATATAAAATTTATGACAAAAATTTGTTAATTTTAGTATTCATAAATTGAATAAAAATATTTTAAAATATACAATCTAATTTTACAATTTTTGTATAAACAATTAAAGTGTTAAAAAAATTTTCACAATATAAAATAAATATTACTGACATGCATTTTTTTAGGTTTTGCATAAATATTTCCTAAACTATTTAAAATATTTGAATAGTGTAAAAAACAAAATTTTAGCTTATAAAATTTGTGATATTTTCTAGTAACATACATGTAACTTATTTTTGTTATTTACAAAGATATACGATACAGAAATCTATATATAGATTTGCCGAGTAGACAAAAATACTGTTTTGCTGATTTCGAAAGTAGGACAAAGTATTTCATATAAGTTTAAACAAAATTATTATATGAATATATAAAATATATAATATAATATATATAATTATATATATATATATATATATAATATATATATATATATATATATATATAATATATATATATAATATAAAATTAATATTAATTAGCAAAATTATTATTTGAATATATAATATTAACTTTAATGAGTTAAATTAAAAAATTTCTTCTCTTTGCAAATTTTTGGTTTATTATTAGTAGGTTAGGTACAAAATTTCACTCTTTTTTTTTCAATACCTCTAAAAATATGCTAAATTTATATAAAGTGTATATTAAGAATTTGTAACTTATTAAATTTACCAAATATTACCTGAAGACACATTTTTTGTATCTATTTTCGTATTAGAGACAATTCGGTAAAATTAACTTAATTTATATAAATTATACTACAAAGCCATATTTAGTGATTTTTTTTTTATTTACATATATACATTATTTTCATATCTCAGTCAGACAGAGGTGCCTGGTATGAGAGATTATGAAAAATAGTGAAATTTTAATTTATATTACAATTTTATATTAGTACAAATATTTCCTAAAGTATACAAATTTGTAATGAACTTTATATGGAGGATTTGTTGCTTGATAAATTTACAAAATTTTATTCTGATATAAGTTGTATGTATCTTTTTTATTTTTAGAGATAAATATACAAAACTGCCCAAGGTTCTATTAATAACTTGTAAACTATGCTGAATTTATATAAACTATTACAGCAAAAAATGAAGCTTATTGAATTTACAAAAACTTATCTAAACACACTTTATACCTATCTTAACTATTTTTAAAAATGTATTTACATCGAAATCAGAGTTTTATCTGTTGGTAATCAAGGTAGCAAGTTCCAGTAGTTTATTAGTAGTCTTTTTTAAATATCTTAAAAAATATGCAAAATTTATATAAAGTGTATATAGAAAATTTGTAGCTTATTAAATTTACTGAAATTTATCTTAAGATACATTTTTTGTATCTATTTTAGTATTACATATAAATAATAATTTTGACTTTATTCATATAAATTATACTACAAAGCCATATTTAGTGGGTACACAATTTTTATATTAGTAAAAATATCTCCTAAAGTATGCAAATTTTTAATAAAATTTATATGAAGGATTTGTAGCTTGATTTACTAAATTTTTGTACGTAAATTTACAAAATTTTCTTCTAATACAGGTTGTATCCATCTTTTGTATTTTTAGAGTTAAATATACAAAACTGCGCAAGGTTCTATTAATAACTTGAGTAGATACCAATTTTTACATTTTGTTAAATATCTTGCAAACTATGATAAATATAAATAAACCATAAAAGCAAAAACTGAAGCTTATTAAATTTACAAAAACTTATCTAAATGCACTTTATATCTCTTATCTATTTTTAGAGATTTTAGAGGAGTTTTGTTTGTCTTTTATCGAGGTAGCGTGGCCGAGCGGTCTAAGGCGCTGGTTTAAGGCACCAGTCTCTTCGGAGGCGTGGGTTCGAATCCCACCGCTGCCAAAGGTTTATTATTTCATTTAAAATAGTAAAAATAATACTTTTGATATTACAAAATTGTTTATAAAAATCTGTAATGTTTATTTTATAGTATGGGACTTTAATATTTCGAAAAATGTAGAAGGCGCAGTCGCAAGTTGTAAACAAAGATAGGAAGGCACGTGTGTGATTTTTTGTTTTTTGGTGATTTATGAAATTAATTATGAAAATATTTAAGATACATGTAAAGTGTGTTTGGGCAAAATTTAGGTTGTTTAATAAGCTTTAGTTTTGCAGTTTATGGTTTATATACATTTCTCATAGTTTATGAGATATTTAAATTTTTATGTTGTGTACACGTTTGCAATAGAGTATTAGGATCGGGACACTTTTTTTAATAGTTTTTGTCAAATAACTCACAAATTTTGTTTGGGTCACTCTTTACTTTAGTTAGCTTAGAAATGAATAGATGAAATTTACTATAAACTCACATAAATAATTTTATGCACTTTGATATAAAAGTTTTGTATAAAACGCCTTTGAATTCGAAACTTCATTCTTTAGTAGCAATACATAGAAAATTCGGGGCATTTTTTTAGTTTTTGTTAAATATTTCAGAATGTTTATATAAAAGCATTTTGAGTTAGATAGGGTGAAACTAGATAAAATTTACAACATTTCCTAGTGAACACTTTTATACACTCCGATATAAGAGTTTTTGAATAAAACGACTTTGAACCTGAGTTTTATTCTTCACTAATTCACAATAGAAAATTTGGGACATTTTATGTATGACTAAATTCACTATTTTTCTACAACTATTTCTCTAATGTTATTTCTGAGTAAGCAAAATAGCGTTTTACGACTAGGTCAGCTATTTTCAGGACGAAGGACACAATAGTTTCCCCAAAATTCTTAATAAAATGCGTAAGGACGGTTTACGAGTACGCAAAGGCAAATTTTGCATTCTTGTTCCTCGCAATTTCTATGCAAAACTATAGACACAGTTTTTCTCAAACATTTACTCTAAAAAAATGATTAAGTAGTGGTGTATGGCATCGTGCTTTAAGGCAAATTGCTAGAACTTCCCGTACCGTAATGAAATATTCGAAAAATTTTAAACGTTTTCAAATAGATTGTTACAAATACTGTAACTTTAATTATTTTTGCTATCTTGTTATATCTGAGCAAATCAAATGTGAATCATAGATTAATTTATCTCCAGAACATTAACAGTCATCATTTCATTTCGAATTCAATTTCAAAAAAATAGTTGCCTAATTTACACAAAATTGAAAAGTGTTTCCGTAAAGTCACAGTCTAAACGCATTTGCAAATAATTCTGTGCGACATTTTCACTTATACTGTGCTTGGCTTGGCGGCATTTTCACATTTTTCAATTTTCACAAAATCGGAAATGTACATAAACAGTCTAAACGCACTTGGGTAAACATTTGTACCAGAGTGGCGCTTAGACTGTGCTTAGCCTGTGTATTTTTTGAATTTTTAATCCAAAATTACAAAAATATTTTTTGAAAAAAAAATTAGGAACAAAATTTTTTTTCCAAAAGCAATTATTTTGTTAAAACAAGCAGAAAGTTCTTTGATTCATTCAAATCGGACGCTTAGTTCACTCAAAAACTGCCATTTTTTGCTCATTTAGCTCTGTATCTCCGAAACCGCTGGACCTGCCTTTGTCCAAAATTAATCACCACTTCTCCCCGTCATTACGAATCGAATGTTTTTTGGATCATTCAAATTCGATACTCCGTTCTCTCAAAAACTCGATTTGTATTTTCTGCACTTTTTGCTCCGTATCTCCGTAACGGCTGGACCTGCCTTTGTCAAAAACTAATCAGCACATCTTCCTGTGAATAGGAATCGAATGTTTTTTAAACCATTCAAATCGGTTGATCCGTGCGCCCGAAAACGTGGACGAAAGAATGCGGACATACAAAACACACACACACACACATCCATTTAGTTTCTGAGGTATGCCAAATTGTTCAGAAACCTTCAAAACGTCGAGAAATGCAAAAATTTTCATTTTCGATTTCCGGTCCATTACTATAATTACCCTACGGAAAGTAAAAAATTAAAATTCATCTTGCAATCCATTGACACAATGTAGGCGCTGAAAATTACCATACGAATCGATCATACAACAATAGTGTGTATGTATTTAAATAAATACAAATGTAAATTTAAACCAGAACCTAAAGACAACATTGACAATTGAATACAATGGACCAGTTGTCGACGATTTGTCGATCATTGTCGATTTTTTTGACTTTCCTTTCCTTTGGGCTTGGCCAAAGGTATTCCACCAGGAAAAAATATACTTCGGCAGAATTCCATCCAAGAAAAAAAGAGTGCGCGTATGGTTCACACGCGATTGACGTAAATCTTATTTGCTACTGTACAAGATGGCATTTAAGTGAAAATAAATACATCATATAACAATTTTGAATAATGTTCATCAGTAATATGGTAACACTCGTGATGCACACATTTATTAGTGTCGTCAATCATTATACACATTTATATAATGGTGAAACTATAAATTATATATTTATGATAGCATTAAAAATATGTATAATATTTAAAAACAATAATGCAATTAAAGTCATACTTCAAATATGACATGATCGGTTTGTCATTGTAATTAGCATTTACGACATGGACCTTCATTAGAGAAATGAAGTAATTGCTGATTAATAAATTCTGTAATATTTGTTCACACAGTGGATTATGTTAAACAACGCCTAAACAAATATTATTTACATAATTTCATTGATCATCATATAAAATTGTGTTTGAAGAACTTCATGTAATTAAAATTAACATACATTCATTGACTGCTTGTATTTTTTTTTACTTTTGCGCTGGCGATATAATCTCATTTTTTGAACAGCTGCAATATCTGTTTTGCCTAATAATATTTTCCATTTTAATAACTTCAAAGATTTATAGAAACTACTAATAATATAGAAATAATTTCTAATCAATAAACTTACGTTTAGTACACGGCACAAATGTTTAATTTGTTTCATTATTTTCAAGGCACAAGGTAAAATATTTTTCTGGTTACCCAGGCTATTTTTCATTAAATCAAGATTTGTACTACGATGTAACTTTAAAATGTTTATTTAACTATACCAATTTCTTTGTTGATATCGGTACGCATACAACGACAAATCTCTATTCACATACACGACGACTAATCACAATCGACCCGTATAGAAATGATATCATCGAGAACGACTCTGCCGTAACGCACTTCCGTTGCATTCGTACGAATTTACACCCTAGTCGCGCCTAAAGAAATTTTACTTCAAAAATATATTTGTGCAGAATTTTTTGTACAGTCACATATAGATAGGAAAAAATAGACTTTTGATAGTGAATCTCAATTTAAAAAAAAAATTGCAAGAAAAATCCATTCACTCCAATAGTCTTCTGGTATAAAAACTCAATTTTTGCGATTTTTCAGGCCCTTTGTCTGAAGTTTTCTATCCTCTATACAACCCCTTATTGTTATCTCAATAAGTGGAAAAAACATCCCTTACATTTCATCCCTTGTGTTCATCCATGCATCAAGCCCATCAATTTTTCAAATTCGCCCAAAAATCATAAATTATATCGAGAGGTAAATAAAGTGTGAAAAATCACTAGGTCATCCACACTTTTCATTTTTCATATAAAAAATATATAGATAGATTGTAGAGATATTTTGGAAATTGGATTTGCAAGGGAAATTTACTAAATTCTTGGAAAAATATAAAAAAAACTAGTGGGGTGTATGGCATCGTGCCTTAAGGCAATTTGCTGAAACTTCCCGTACCGTAATGAAATATTCGAGAAATTTCAAACGTTTTCCAATAATAAATTATAAATACTGTAATTTTCATTATTTTTGCTATCTTGTTTGTTATATCTGAGCAAATCAAATGTAAATCATAAATCAATTTATCTCGGGAACATTAACAATCGCCATTTCATTTTGAATTCAATTTCAAAAAAAAAAATAGTTGCCTAATTTGCACAAAATTGAAAAAGTGCTCCCGCATAGTCACATTCTAAACGCATTTGCAAATAATTCTGTGCGACATTTTCACTTGCACTGTGCTCAGCTTGGCGGCATTTTTACATTTTCCGATTGTTTTCACACAAAATTAAAAAAGCGCTCCCAGTACATAAACAGTCTAAACGCACTTGGGTGAACATTTGTACCAGAGTGGCGCTCAGACTGTGCTTAGCATGGGCAATTTTTTGAATTTTTAATCCAAAATTACAAAAATATTTTTTGAAAAAAAAATTAGAAACAAACATTTTTTTTCAAAAGCAATTATTTTGTTGAAACAAGCAGAAAGTTCTTTGAATCATTCAAATCGGACGCTTAGTTCTCTCAAAAACTGCCATTTTTTTAACATTTAGCTCTGTATCTCCGAAACCGCTGGGCCTACCTTTGCCAAAAACTAATAACCACTTTTCCCCGTCATTACGAACTGAATGTTTTTTGGATCATACAAATCGGATCATACAATCGATTTCTATTTTCTGCACTCTTTGCTCCATATCTCCGTAACGGCTGGACCTGCCTTTGCCAAAAACTAATCAGCACATCTCCCTATTAATAGGAATCGAATGTTCTTTGAACCATTCAAATCGGTTGATCCGTGCGCCCGAAAACGTGGACATACAAAACACACACACACAAACACACACACACATCCATTTAGTTTCTGAGGTATGCCAGCAAAATGTTCAGAAACCTTTAAAACGTCGAGAAATGCAAATAAAATCATTTTCGATTTTCGGCCCATAATTCTAAATAAAACCTTAGCCAACTGTACTTTATAAAGTTAATCCTAAAGGACAAAATGTCAAGATTTTTTTTTCACTAGATTATATGATACGGAACCTTTTTCGTAGTAACTTGTGCAGACAATTGTTTCTTTTTATTCCTTAACACAATACAAAATAAAAGTTACTGAAAAAAGTTAAAATCTTTATTATTTCGAACAAAAGGAAACAACTTTCGAACAAAAGATAAAGACGGAAAGTGAACTGACAAATGTCCTTTTTTTGAAAGGACTTTGAAATGTCCCTTTTTTTGTTTCTTTTTATTTTTATTGCTAAAAGACAAAAGATGTTCCTAAAGGGAAAAAGGACATAAATTTGAGGATATATATTAGGTAATCCAAAATTTGTTGCATGGTAAACAATTTTTAAAATATTATAAATACTATCAATATTATACTGTGTAATAAAATGATTTTACAACTTAGTATATAAATAAATTTTGCAAAAATTATAAAATATTCAACATAATTCTATAAGCCGTTTTTGAGATAAAGATATACCCTTAAATTTGTCCATATTGCTCGATCAATTTGCTCCTTTGAATATTTCGAAAACCAATCATTTTTTGGTGATTGATGTTAATTTTTAATATTTTTATTAATTTAAACTGAGGAACCGTAACCTTAAAAAGATTTCTAGAACACTCAATAAAATTTAATAATAAAAATGATCATTGAAATGAGGTCTTCGTCCATTTTTCATATGTAATATATACGAGTACTGTTATCACCCTTGGGTAAAAAACTCATATTTTTTTATTTGTTGCCAATTTTTGTAATTAAATTGATGATGTTGTCCCAAAATGTTTTGTTCGATAAAAGTACCTATTTTAATTTTATATTATATATATATATATATATATATATATATACATATATATATATATATATATATATATATATATATATATATATTAGAGTAGTTTCATGTGTTTTCAAGATCAACAAACACGAAACTCCAATATCCGTTTTCACATATATTACTTGTAAATAAATAAACCCAAAGACATCATCAAGTCTTTGTCTCTTGATGTCTTGATGAAATTTAATATAAGGAGACATTGTGCCTATTGGCAAGTTGCTAAAAATCCCCACGAAAACATAAAAACCCTGAGGAAATCCTTAGAAAAAATTATTGAATTAATTTTAAATTAATTATATTTATATTATATTGCTAAAGAATGAAATATCGAATTCAAAGTCGTTTTATTCAAAACTTTTATATCGGAGTGTATAAAAGTGTTCCCTAGGAAATGTTGTAAATTTTATCTAGTTTCATCCTATGTAACTGAAAAGGGGTGGTTTCATATGAAATTTTTGAGTTATTTGACAAAAACCAAAAAATGTCCCAAAGTCGTTTTATTCAAAACTTTTGTATCGGAGTGTGTGTAACTGTTTTAATGGAAATGTAGTAAGTTTTATCTAGTTTTTCCCTATCTAACTAAAAAAATGTGCCTCAAATAAAGCTAATTGATTATGAAGAAACGGGTCGGCCAATCTTTACCAAAAATTAAACCACACAATTTCTATTTTATAATCTAAGTTGATTTTATCGATTACATTTTTATAGGTCTGGCATTATTCAGTTTAAATTAAAATTTATTCTTATATATTATAATATATCGTTAAAAACTTAATAAAATTGTTAACAAAGGTTTAATATCTTTCTGAACAAAAATAAATATGAAAAATTTAATAATAAAATATAAATAAGTATAAATTTAATTTATACTTGTAAAATTTAACATTTTTCAATCTAAGTAGATTTTATCGGTTACATTTTTTGCATCTAGATTATTCTGTTCGGATTTATCTCGATTCTCATATATTATCATATATCATTGAAAAGTCTATAAAATTATCTATCTATAAATTTGTATATAACACTTTGTAAGTGTTAGAACAAAATTATATACAAATAATTCTTTAAACTTTGAAATCAAAATCTTTCTAAGGCGTCCACATTGTTTCAGCTTCAACGCTTTGATTTAAAATTATATTTATTTTGTTATAATTTAATTAAATATATTAACAATATTATATATCATTAGAAAGCTAATAAAATTATCTATAAATACGTATATAAAAAATTGAAACTCTTGGAACAAAATTGTCCAGGAAAAAACTTAAAAAAATGTAATTTTTTTACTTTAACACTAACTAATTATGAGATAATTCTGACCGGTACATTTTTTCAGGGTAAAATAAATATTTCAAAAATTACTGCTAATAAATAAAATTTATTAAAAATGATTACATTTATATATAAACAGATAAATTATCTACACTTTGTCCAAATACAATATACTTTTATCTTAAATAGATATAATTTTATCTTAAAAATTATATATGAAATTCTAATTTGAACTCTAACTAATCTTTAGTAATTTTTACCACAATAGTTCATTTGTGCAGGTAATTTTTTTTCCACCAACTCTCTCACCAAAATTTGTCTTATATCCTCAGGGGTAGTTTTACTAGTAGGTAGTCACCAATATCCGCAAACCCCAAAAATACAAAAGACCTTTGTAGACCCCACACAAAAGCCCTTTGTAGACAAAAAATAAAGAAATTTGACCTAAAAATGCCCTTCTAAAATCATTATATGGTGTCAAAAAAAAAAAAAAATCGACAAAGTAAATAAAACAATTGTAACATTTTTGTCATATATATATGTATTATATATATAAATATTTCATCCCCTGGCCCTTTTTTTGCCCTTCACTGAGACATTCAATACTTTTCGGTCGGCGTCATCAAGTGTCTCACAATCTGTTTAGAGTTTTTTTTTATAAATGTAGATGTAAAATATTTTTTTTAAATTTAATTACGAGTTCAAGTTTCATTCTGTGAATGAACAAGGCTTCTTTGAAGCCTTTGAAATAATAATGGTGACTTTGTTTGTGGAAAAATTAATTTGAAATGTGTTTAAATCGGTTTTGAACACACTTGTGCACTTTATGGCTGTTTGGTGAAAGAATTGGATGTAGGAAATAAAATAATAAAATAATAAAATTTAATTAAGCTTATATATTTTATTTTAGTTTAAAATTGTAACTGATTTATTTGTTAATATATTGTCTTACTTAAAATTTAGTACTTTTAGATTTTTTGGTGATTCAAGTTGCTTTTCTATAAATCTTGCACATCTTGCATGAGCTTTTGTAGGTGCAAAATTTTGTAAATGTATTTTGTTTTTAAATTTAATTTATATTTTATTTTAAATATGCAAAATTTAATATTCAACCTATATTGAGTTTTTAATAATTTTTATATATTTATATATTTAGAATGATTTATTAAATTTTAGTGTTGCAAAAATAGTTGTAGAATAAATTATATTAAGATGCCTCGGTATCTTTTATCTAGATTAATATTTTTATTAAAAAATGTATATGAAGAATCATGAATTTTAGTATTTGCTGTCAAAGTAGACATATTGAAGTATTAAATGACAAAATTTCAAGTCTCAACTATAAATAGTTTAATTTATAAAAATTCCTAAACCCCAAACTAATATCTTTCTTTTTACAAACCGAAGCAAAAAATTGGGGACATTTATTTCAACTATTATTTTAATAATGTATTTCTCTCAAAAATAATTTTGTTTTAATTAATTTAAAATTTAATTTAGCCATTTTTATTAAAAATAGATTTTGATTTATTTAAGATATTTGAATAAATTAATTTTCAATATAATGTATTTATTAAAAATAGTTCTAGTATAAAAATTAATATAACTAATATTTGTTTTTTTGTTTCAGGTGAGTAATTAATTTTTTATATTACATCTGTTTTGGTAAGTCTTAAAAATTAATTTACTGTATATATATATATATATATATATATATATATATATTCCATAATTAAAAAAGTTTTATCACTCGACTATGTAAATGTAAATTTTCAATTTATATTTTTAGTTGTTGCCAACTTTTGTAATTTTTTAATCCATCAAATAATTATTTCTGAACGTTCAACAATTTAGTTTTTATAAAAAACTCGTTTGTCGATTAAATGTGTGTACTATATATACTATAGAAAACAAATTCGTTGAGACAATAAAGGATAATACGAAATTTTTGTCAGTTTCTAGTGCGTTTTATGAGTATACCGAGTTGTTTTAGGTCTATATAATGTTAGACAATATTATAGATTGTTAAATTTTGTACAAATTTGCTGAATATTTTATTTATTTTAGATAAACGGTTCAAAAGTTACACGATTTTCAGTAAATGAATGCATTTTTGTCGGCAATAGTCGGCAATATTGCAGTTATCTTAATAGCACTTATAAAAATTATTTGTATTCAAATGCGTTTTTATAGTATACCGAGTTGCTGTAGGGTTATATGACATTCGAAAAAATGTAAACTATTCAATTTTAAACAAATTTCCTAAATATTTTGTTTAAATTAGTCAAACGGCTTAAAAGTTACAAGAGATACAAAAAATAAATGCGTAAATTGGTTGCAAATCAAACTATTAGTCTTAATTAAATTGCTAATTTTCAATCATGATTTTAAGGTATACCGAGTTGATGTATATCATTATTATATTATAAAACATTACAGATAATTTAATTCTAAACAAATTTGCCAAACATTTCATTTATATTAGACAAACTGTTTAAAAGTTACAAGAGATATAATATAATAAATAAATGTATAAGTCACTATATGCACGTAATTAATTAAGGAATTAGTGAAAGCTTTGGTAAACGGTTTGTAAAAAAAATACAATTAAGCTGTTTTAAAGTATACCGAGTTGCTGTAGAGCATTATAATGTTAGAAAATATTATAAATAATTTAATTTTAAACAAACTTGCCAAATATTTCATTTATATTAGATAAACGGTTTAAATGTTACAAGAGATACAAAGTTACAAGGAATTAATGGGAGAGTTGATAACCGGTTTGTAAAAAAAATTATAATCGTTCTTGATAAAATGCATTCTTAACACAGTCGTATATTTTTATTAAATATCTTGATATTGAATAGTAATACTTTTACACAATTTCCTGGATATTGTCTAAAAATGTAAAACATTTGAAAATTTTTATGAAAACGTTCCAAGTCATGATGTCCATGAAGAATTTAAAACTGTTGCTGATCAACACTTAGTTTTTTTATCAACTATTTCGTATCGATTTCCATCCAGCCCTCCGTCTAATTCCTTTTCCTCGTCCTCGATCTGGGGTTGCTTTTGGACAAAGGTCAATCTGTAGAGGGTAGGAATTATTTCCTGCTCTATTTCCACTATTATGAAGGAGAAATAACTAACTAACTGGCTGACTGGCGGACTGGCGGACTGGCGGACAACTTGTTCCCTGCCCATGACAACTTGTTAAGGAATAATAACCAGATGGAGGATTGAGATCTGGATGTCTTCTAATGAGGATTGTGGACGACTAGAACATGATGATTAGGATGAAAGATACTGAGAAGGATGAGGTTGGATACCAGGAAACTTGTCAAAAGATTATTTGAAGGGTTAGAGTGTAATTTGGGAAGAAATTCCCATGGCTTCTAGGTAATGGTCCTGCACTATTATCTCTAAAAGCAAGTACACTATGGTATGTTTTAACGGTACTATTTTAAAGTAGAGGGCAAAAGATGTCTACATTGCCAATTTGTAAACCATTATTAGGAAAACTGGAAGGATGTCACTAGAGTAAATTACAAGAACTGGGAACTATTACTCGTTTCATTCTATTATCTGTTTTCAAATGCGATTTAAAAGTATACCGAGTTGCTGTAGTGCGCTAGAATGTTAGAAGATATTGTAGATTATTGAATTTTAAACAAATTTGCCAAATATTTCATACATTTCCGATGAACCATTCAAAAGTTACACGATTTCTAGTATAATAATTGTCGGTTAGTCCAAGAGCGTTGACATTTATTATCAGTATTCAAATGCGAATTTAAAGTATACCGAGTTGCTGTAGAGCTTTATAATGTTAAAAATTATTGTAGACTATTTGATTTTGAACAAATTTGCCAAATATTTCATACATTTCAGATGAATCATTCAAAAGTTACACGATTTCTAGTATAATAATTGTCGGTTAGTCCAAGAGCGTTGACATTATTTATCTGTATTCAAATGTGATTTTAAAGTATACCGAGTTGCTGTAGAGCATTATGATGTTAGACAATATTGTAGGTTATTTAATTTTGTACAAATTTGCCGAATATTTAATATATTTTAGATAAACCATTCAAAAGTTACACGATTTCAAGTATAATAATTGTTGGTAAGTCCTAGAGCGCTGACATTTATTATCTGTATTCAATTGCGATTTTAAAGTACACCGACTTGCTATAGGGCGTTATAGTGTTAGAAAATATTGTAGATTATTTAATTTTGTACAAATTTGCTAAATATTTCACACATTTTAAATGTACATTTCAAAAGTTATACAAGTGTGACTGTAGAAGCCTAGAAACACTCGATCATTTATTTTGGGAATGTAATTATTATCAGCAAGAAAGATCAAAATTAATTAAGAATTTACAAAACGTAAATATTATTTTTCCCATCAATGTACAAATACTTATATCAAGTAATGACATAAGGATATATAAATATTTATATAATTTAATAAGTAATAGTAAAATTAATTTATAGCATAATCATTATTGTACCAATGTATTATATAAAACTGCTACAACTGTACAGATAATTGTAATGGCAAAATGATGTAAATCAGAAGCCAAAATAAAAAAAAAGTTACACAACTTTTAATATTAGGTTGTCAAATATCTCCCTTCCGCCTTTTTGTATTATAAACCAATAGCAAAAAAGCGGAAGGGAGATATTTGACAACCTAATATAATGACTGTCGATTAGTCGTTAAATTGATTATAATAGCACTGACATGTATTATCTCTTTCAATTGCGATTTTAAAGTATACCGAGTTGCTGTAGAACATAATAATGTTAGAAAATATTGTAGATTATTTAATTTCGAACAAATTTGCCAAATATTTCACACATTTCAAATAAACCATTCAAAAGTTACACGATTTTTAGTATAATAACTGTCGTTAAATTCATTAAATAGCACTGTAATAGCACTGACATTTATTATCTGTTTGTTGAAATTGCGATTCTAAAGTATACCGAACTGCTCTAGAGCATTATGATGTTAGAAAATATTGTTATTACGAGTCAAACTAGCTTCTATTTTTCTCCAAAGCCCTTCACCACATTTACCAATTTTCTTTTATCCATTACCATGTAGTACACCTTCAATTTTCTTCTAGCGATTTTTTTTCCATCTGTCTATTACAATGACCGCCTCCAATTTGCCTCAGGTGAATGTTCCTCATTAGACGAAAGGAAATTGTGTCCCTTACACCTGTTTTCGTACAGCCCTTAAGGACGACCTTATAGTAGATAGTGTGATGATAATGATCTATCACCCTTGACCCCTTGACCCATATGACCTTCGTGTAATAATTGTAACAAGGTAGAAAGTTCGGGGAATGATACTTAATTAATTTGTTCCCGAAAGAAGAACGATATTTGGGTAAAGGATAAACCTGTTTTATTATCTTAAATATGTAATTTTTGAACACAAAAATTATTAACTTACCGTAGGGTAGTTTCCATAAAATCTTTTTTATTTTCCATAAAATATTTCTGTAATTTTGGATTAAAAATTCAAAAAATTACCCAGGCTAAGCACAGTCTAAGCGCCACTCCGGTACAAATGTTCACCCAAGTGCGTTTAGACTGTTTACGAAAAGCAGCACTTTTCCAATTTAGAAGAGCTTCTATTTTAATTTGGATTTTACTTTATTCGTCAGTAAAGTCCTTTTATTTAAAATCAAAATTAATTTTCACATTACTCGTCAGTAGAGTCCTTTTTCATAGGAGAAATATATTTTACATTGCTCGTCAGTAGAATCTCTTTTTTAAATAAGAAATAAACTTCACAATGCTCGTCAGGAGTCATTTTTTTAAAATGTCAATTGACGTTTACATTACTTGTCCAAAAAACATTCAATTCGTAATGACGTAATAGGAAAAGTGGTCATTAGTTTTTGGCAAAGGTAGGCCCAGCGGTTTCGGAGATACAGAGCTAAATGTTAAAAAAAAATGGCAGTTTTTGAGAGAACTAAGCGTCTGATTTAAATGATTCAAAGAACTTTCTGCTTGTTTCAACAAAATAATTGCTTTTGGAAAAAAAAATGGTTGCTTGACTTTTGAGGATAAAAAAATATTACATCTTTTTATTTTCCATAAAATATTTCTGTAATTTTGGATTAATAATTCAAAAAAATACCCAGGCTAAGCACAGTCTAAGCGCCACACCGGTACATGTTTACGCAAGTGCGTTTAGACTGTACTTATGCCTGGAGTACTTTTCCAATTTTGTGAAAACTATTAAAAAATGTGAAAATGCCGCCAAGCTAAGCACAGTATAAGTGAAAATGTCGTACAGAATTCTTTGCAAATGCGTTTAGACTGTGACTATACCGGTACTTTTTCGCACCTTTTCATTTTTGTGTAAATCAGGCAACTGTTTTTTTGTTGACGTTGAATTCGAAATGAAATGACGATTGTTAATGTTCTGGAGATAAATTGATTGATTTATGATTCACATTTGATTTGCTCAGATATAACAAGATAGCAAAAATAATGAAAGTTGCAGTATTTGTAATAATATATTTGAAAACGTTTAAAATTTCTCGAATATTTCATTACGGTACGGGAAGTTCCAGCAATTTGCCTGAAGGCACGATGCCATACACCACTAGTTTTGATTATTATTTAGGCTGTTTTGAAGTATACCGAGTTGCTGTAGAGCATTATGATATTAGAATATATTATAATTATTTAGAAATCCAGATTCGATTTCCAGGAATTTGATTTGAAGGCAAAGTGTCACTTACGCCTAGTTTTATAAGTTATCTATAACCTTTCACCTTTTCCTTCAATGTTATAAGTGTAAGTATTAATATTTTGTGATTTATCTACCTAACCTACCACCACCACCATCATACGAATGCAATTCTCGACATAATAATAGACTGGGAGCTGGTATAAGTTTTATTCAAAATTAATATATGATAATAAATAACATTTAGTTATTTGTCGTAATATATATATATATAGTAAAGTTGTTCTTGGGCGTCCATCCATTAATTAAAACTATTTTATTGAAGTAAAATGTTTTATTTTCAAATGTTTCGGGTCCTGATTTGACCCATCTTCAGTGCATACAATACAAATAATACATACAAATATTTTGAAGAATAAACAAAAAACATTGGAAATATAATGCACCAATTGCTATACAAGTTATAATGCATGACTTTCAAAAAACTATTAAATTAAAATAAATATTAAATTAAAATAAAATAAATGAAAAGGTTTTAAAAAAAGAACTCTTCAAGTTTTCTGATAATTTTGATTTTTTTTATAATTCTGAAAAAATAGGTAAATTTAAAAAAATCCAAATTTAATAAATTTCTGAAATCATTCGAACTTTCTAAAAAATTTAAAATTTGTTGGTAGATTTTGATTTATTTTTAACTTTCCGTAGGGCAATTTATAGTAATCGCAAAAAAATCGAAAACGAAAATTTTTATATATCTTTACGTTTCAGACGTTTCTGAACATTTTGGCATACCTTAGAAAAAATGGATGTATGTGTGTATGTGTATGTGTGTACGTGTATGTGTGTGCGTTCGGATACAAATTTTCGTCGACGATTTCGGGAACACGGATGAAGCGATTTGAATAATTCAAAAAACATTCGATTCGTATTGATAAGGAGACGTGCTGATTAGTTTTTGGCGAAGGCAGGTCTAGCCGTTCCGAAGATACGGGGAAAAAGTGCCAAAAACGGTATCTCGGTTTTTAAGAGAACGGAGTGTCCGATTTGAATAATTCAAAAAACATTTTACTTGTATTAACAAAATGAAGAACTGATCAAATTTTAACGAAGGCAGGTCTAGCGGTTTCGGAGATCTAGTAAAAAAGAAAAATTATCAGATATTTTATAGAGATTTTAACAATAAGTATACATTTTTTTACATTCCTATGGGTTTCGTACCAATGTTTATGCGCTAGACGACGATGCGGCGCTTACGCGCTTCGATATTTTGTCTCTATGCAGTTAAAGCACTACGATTACTTTGAAAAAAAGTTCAGAATTTCCAAAATATTTCAAAATACACTTTTCTTCAAAAAGTTTTTTTTTGTCAAAAATTCATACTTTCTCAAAAATCTAATTTTCCAGAGTAATTTTTTTTCAAAAATGTTAATATTTAAAAAAAAAAATTGGTACGGGAAGTTACAGCAATTTGCTTTAAGGCACGATGCCATGCATCCCACTAGTTTTAAATAATTCTTAGAAATATTAGATAGGGTCCTATTCAAACTGAGCTCGATTAGGTACTGTTTATTCATAATATGTAAACAGACTTAATAATAATAATAATAATATAATAATAATAATATAAATATTTTGTACGATAAGGAGGCGTACATTAATCACGCGAATTCTTTAGGGGGTTAGAGGGGGGTTTTGATAAAAAATCACAAAATATTACGTGGAGGAGGTATAGTAAGATATCACGTGTATTTATTTTTTACCTGATTTAAAAAAGAAAAATCCAAAATTCAAAAAAATCACAACTCTTTCACGTAACTAAAATCACACGTGGGGGTAATTTTGAATATCACCACATATCACCAAGAAGTATTGGAATTCCAGAAAACCCCTAAAAACTCGATCATTAGTATTACCAAATGGCCATACGATCTTAAATAAAATGTCAAAAAATAAAAAAAAGAGAGATATCTCATAGGAGATAATCTCTTAAATGCATTAACACCAACAGCAAATTGTCTTAAAAAATGTATATCAATTTGATTGACAATAAAACTATGCAAATAAAAAAAAATTTAGTATCACCTTCCTTAACAAATTTTCTCCCAGCCGTCTCTCTATCCTTCCGACGTCTGGCCGGCGGCCGCGTTCGGCTCGGCTTGTACTCTAACCTGAAACTAGGCGGAGGTAAGGGACAAATGCACAAGAGCCGAAAGCCGACAGTCGCGCGCCAAACGTCGCGCCGAGAACACACTTTCGGGAGAGAGGACGAACGAAAAATCTTGTAAAATAAAAAAATACTCACGTAATAAAATAATACTGGGTATAATAAAAATATACGAAGTGAGATAGGTGAAAATAATCGGAAATAAATCATTAATTATATATAAAAGAAATGTGTTATGAAAATAGTGTTAACAGAGTGTAGTGTCCAGAGTTTTAGTGTCGGAGTAAAATGTCTTTTACCACGTGTTCTTGTTGGAATTTTGCGTTTTTAATACAAAAATAAATCTGCACATCATCAAAAACAGATTATATTATAATTAAAAAAAAAGTTAAAAGTAAATAAATTGTATCCAGTGGCCAGAATTTTAGTGTTGGAGTATTTTTTTTTTTTTTTTTTGCATAGTTCAATTGTCAATCAAAATAATATACATTTTTTAAGACAATATGTTTTTGGTGGAGTAAAATGTGTTTTACCACGTGTTGGCTAACTAACAGAATTTTGCGACATATCCCATATTGAAATTTTGCATATCTAAAACTAGTATATAATAATATAAATCTACACATCATTATAAAGAGTATGAATTAAGACAATAAATAAAAAAAAATAAAAAAAGTTACAATATTACTTTTATCATATGAGGATTTTATCTTTTAAATAAATTGTGTCTAGTGTCCAGAATTTTTTAGTGTTAGAGTTAAATGTGTTTTACCACGTGTTGACTTACTAACAAAATTTTGCGACATATCCCATATTGGAATTTTGCATATCTACAACTAATATATAATAATATAAATCTACACATCATTATAAAGAGTATGAATTAAGACAATAAATTTAAAAAAAAATAAAAAAAAGTTACAATATTACTTTTATCACATGAGGTATACTTTTATCGTACAGGGTTACTTTTAAATAAATTATTATATGGCGACAAATTTAATCATGAATATTTTAAATAACTAAAATAAATCTACACATCATTATAAAGAGATTATATTAAAGTCAAGTTATAATTAAGTCAATAAATTGAAAAAAAAGTTACAATATTACTTTTATCATATGAGGGTTTTTTTTTAAAATAAATTATTATGTGACGACAAATTCAATTATCAATAATATAAATCTACACATCATTATAAAGAGTATAAATTAAGACAATAAATTTAAAACAAGAAAAAAAAACAATATTAGTTTTATCATATGAGTTTTCTTTTAAATAAATTATTATATGGTGACAAATTTAATCATGAATATTTTAAATAACTAAAATAAATCTGCACATCATTATAAAGAGATTATATTAAAGTCAAGTTATAATTAAGTCAATAAATAAAAGAAAAAAGAAAAAAAAAGTTATTATATTACTTTTATCATATGAGGGTTTTTTAACTTCCTGAAGGAGAAGTTTATGTTTTCATCAAAAAATCTAGAGAATCGGATTTTATGTTTTCTCGACGTTTCAAGCCATTCTGAATCGAATGAGACCGAATTTGGAAAAAGTATGTGTGTGTGAACAGATTTTTTTAAATAAATTTATGTGACGACAAGTTATCAATATTGTAAATTTACATATCTTAATTATAAATTTACAAATGCATTTTAAATTATGGCAATAAGGATTTAACCAGATATCAAGTTTTTTTTTTATTATATTTGTTACAACTGCTAAATAATTAACATTTAGTAACAGTAATGAACAATTACATAATTTTAAAAAAAAGTTACATTAAATTTAAATTATCGCAATAACGATTTAACCAGATGCCAAGATAAATTTAAAAAAAAAAATATTGTTATCTTTTTATGCAAAGACAATTTGTCTTTTATTATTTACATATCTATATTGCAAATTTGCATATCTATCAAACAATTTTGTTTATAATTATCATTAGAGTTAAAAAAAAATTAAACAATTATATCATATTAATAATAATGAGGGTGTGTGTGTAAATAAATTTAAGTGCAGACTTTTTGCCCCAAAAATAATACTAATGTGAGTGAAGACATGTCTAAATAGAATAAAACTAGCAATAAATAGAAAATTCGGGACATTTTTTTGGTTTTTGTCAAATAATTCACAAATTTTATATGAAAGCACTCTTCTTAAGTTAGATAGGGTGAAACTAGATAAAATTTACAACATTTCCTAGGGAACACTTTTATGCACTCCGATATAAAAGTTTTGAATAAAACGACTTTGTATTTGATATTTCATTATTTAGCAATATATATACTAGCATACCCGGCCACGCGTTGCTGTGGCTTTTATTAAAATCTACCAGATTGAAATTTGAATCTTATGTTCAATAAAAAATATTTCAAAAATTTAGAAAACATTCTATAAAATCAAAATTAATTCTTCTTAAATTTAATGTAAAATTTTGCACTAATTAAATATAAAAAAAACACGTTTTTGTATGATCCATAATTTTTGCTGCACCTTTTTATATATTCAAATGGATTAAAATTGTTTAAAAATGATAATTTTAGTTATTTTTTACTACTGAGTATTTTTAAAAAATTATAAAAATTCAAAATATATTTTATAGTATTGAAATTACAATCACAAAAAAATTTTTTTGCATAATTTTAAATATTAAAATGTCAAGTTAATGTATCAAGTTGTTGAAAAAATTCAAATTTTAATATACAAAAACGTTTTTAAACATTTTAAAAAATCAGAATATATTCTATAACATCTATATAATATTTAAAAAAATTAATACCCACTTTTTATCGATTTTAAATACGAAAAAAAATTATATCAATCTTAACATACACATTTCAATTTATACTTCTCTAATTTTTCAGTTCGAACAAAAACAGTGTTTTAACACTTTAAAACCAATTTTATATACTAAAAGTGTATTTTATCAAATGTAGTGTTAAAAAGTGGTTTGTTTATAAACAAATTGAAGTGTTTTTAGTGTATTTTTTGGAAAATTGGATATTAATCATCGTAACACATGATAGAAATAGATTCAACTGGATCTGAAGAAACAAAATTGGTGAGTGGAAATTTTTTAGAAAAAAATCGATGAAAAATATTAAATAATGATATAGTAATTAAATTTTGTTTTAAAATAGTATAGGAAAAATACTAAATAGTAACAAAATAGTATTTGTAATATATAATGAAATAAAACGTGTTTTTGTACCAAAAACTCCAACAGAATTGAACTAAAACTTTGCAACCAGTTGGTGTGAAATAATTTAAATATTTTGATAAATTTTTGTCCAAAACTTGATTTGTCCATACTTCTGATCAACATAGATGTTGACAATTAATTTGTCGATTTTTTAGTTTTTTCTGTCGTTATTTTCAGTACAAATATTAATTTTGCAAAATCCTGATTAATAATTTGTCTATTGACTCAAAATTTGATTCGAAAATGTTTTTATTTTTATTTTTAATGTCCAAATCTTTGATCTGTACAGATTAATACCTAATGCAAATATTTTTTAAACTAAATAAATATTCTTAAATTTTTTTTTTAATTTTTTGTAATCAAAAGTCAATTAATCCTGAATAAAAATTACTAAGTTTAAGCTCTAGGCTGCAAAACTTTAGGTTCTCGGCCTTGTAATTCAAATCCAGTGCTATTTACGTAAAAATGTGTATTAATAAAACTTTTAGGCAAATTTATATAGTTTGGTTTTAACTGGTTTAAACAGATTTTGAAAAAGTTAACTCAAAAAATAGTTATGATCATAAAACCAAAACAAATGCCACTCCAAAACCGAGTACACCAGAATTCTGCAAAAGGAGTTTTTGGGGTTGATATTAATTTTTATATTGCAAAATATTTTAGATTTCTTTGAAACTTTGTGTGTATATTGCTGAAGTATTGATGAAACTTATGTGTGAGTTTCAAAAAAATCCGTTTTGTTTTTGATTTTTAAAAAATATTACAAAGTGAGTATAAAAACTACTTTAATACGTACGTACTTTCTGCACTTTTTGGCTTATAACTTAAATTTTTGTTCTAGATTTTTTTTCCAAAATCTCCAAATTGAGTACGTACTTCTATATAATTACTTTATCATCCATATAATTAGAAATTAAACTAAATCTTTAACTAGATCTTCAACTAGATCTTTCTCCAGATCAACTTTCGAATTTTCTATTGCAAAATGTTTAATTCAATTTAATTACTGCAATAAGAAATGCAAAAACGACCTACTGACATCAACCTGAACCTGAATTAATTGAGAAAATCACTTTGGAAAGGTTACAACTTTCTAAAACAACTGGGAAATAATAGAATTTAGCCTATTGGCAAGTAGGTAACGATAGTAACAGAATTAAATGCAAACTTTGAATAAAAAACGACTTTAAATTCGATAAGCAACAAATATAGAAAATTCGGGTATTTTTTTTTTTTGGTTTTTGTCAAATAACTCAAAAATTTCATATGGAACCACTTCTTTTCAGTTAGATAGGGTGAAACTAGATAAAATTTACAATATTTCTTAGGGAACACTTTTATACACTCCCATATAAAAGTTTTGAATAAAACGACTTTGAATTCGGTATTTCATTTTTTAGCAATATAATCTTTGGGTGATGTTGCAATATTTATTTTTTATGAATTTTTCAGTCCTAGAAGTCTCAATTTTGGATATATGTTACTTTAAACATAGTATTAGTTCAAGAGATATATAAAACCTAAAATTTTGTAACACAGATTTAGTTAAAAATACAACATGTACGTGTTTTAAGAAACTTAGTTAAAGTTAGAACCTGCAAAAATATTTTTTCTAAAATAAACTACGTCACACATAATTATGAAATTTTTATACGAATATTATTATAGCTTATAAAACAAGCAGAAAAAATTTGGAAAAAATTCAAGTACATTTTCTATTTTAAAATGAATTTTGAAACAAAAAAGACACGTTTTGTACTTGTCCATGTTGACCCCGGTTTTTAATCTATTGTACTTAATTTTTAGCAAAAACTTTTCTCCATATATATTCTCCAACCCTCAGTGCACATGTCTAAATCCTTTACCCCAATATTTTATTACGAATTTAATTTTTCCGCCCTATTTTCCCACATGTGTGCAATAAAGATTTGTAACATCTGTAAAAGTCTTTGAGTACCTACTGAAACGTGCCCTCGATAAAATATTTTTATTTATCATCCCTCTGGAAAAAGTGGGGAAAAAAAAAGAAAATGAGAGGAAAACACTAGAAAGCGGTTCAGCTTTCTAAAATATGTATTTAATTAAGCCGAACTCGTAAATAACATCCCTGGGGAAAAAATAATAAAGGAAAATTTGTTTTATGATTTAATTATGTGTTGGAAAGTGTTATAAGGGATGATTTGAGGAAATGATATATTAGGTTATTTAATATAAATATTAGTGTGATGAAGTAGTTATTTTTATATTATGGGGGATGATTTAATTTCTTTAAATTAATTTGATTTAATTTTTTTCATATTTTATAAAACATACCAGGATGACTGTCTTCTTGGTTATTTGTGCTAAAGAATAAAAAGTCGAATTCAAAGTCGTTTTATTCAAAACTTGTATATCGGAGTGTATAAAAGTGTTCCTTAGGAAATATTGTAAATTTTATCTAGTTTCACCCTATGTAACTGAAAAGGGGTGGTTTCATATGAAATTTTTGAGCTATTTGACAAAAACCAAAAAAAATGTCCCCTAAATTTTCTATTTATTGCTAAATAATAAAATATCAAATTCAAAGTCGTTTTATTCAAAACTTTTATATCGGAGTGTATAAAAGTGTTTTCTAGGAAATGTTGTAAATTTTATCTAGTTTCACCCTATCTAACGGAAAAGGGGTGGTTCTATATAAATATTCTGAGTTATTTGACTAAAACCAAATAATACGTTGTTCTATCGAGAGTACATTGATAAATTAAATTATTCATAACTTTAAAAATACCAGTGCAATATAAATACTATATTCAGCAAATTTACACAAAATTAAATTATCTACAACATTGTCTAACATCACAAGTCCCTACAGCAACTCGGTGTACTTCAAAATCGCTTTAGAAAATGAAAAATATTTGACGACTGTAATCCTTCCAATGATGATATCCAATTAATTTTATAATGGCGATCATTAAGATTCCGATCGTCTCTCTTTAAATAGAAAAACCATTAATTAATTATCGACAGACCATTTGTCTCAATTCCCTCTAACTTTTCCGGTTTTCCGGATTCCCGTTTCCGGACTTCCTGGATGTGGAACTTTTTTAATTCCGGAGATTTTCAATTAAATCCTACAAGAAGATTTGGAGATAATCGATATATATATTTATATATATATATATATATATATATATATATTTTGTAGAGTTTCGAACAAGAATCCAAAAAGTAATAACAAACAAAGAAAAGTTTTTTTAAATAAACTATTTCTTTATTTATTCATTTATTTACACTTTTTGACAAACAGTTAATATCGACTCCCATTTAAGATCAATAATTTAAGTATTCACATCTTAACATATAAAAACACACACATGTGTGTGACTCAGATTTAGTTAGTTCATTTCCAACAGCCGATCTCATAACATCGAGAGAATAATATTGTTTGTATTTTCAAATAATAATTTAAACTAGCTGTAAGTGGAATTCTGTCTTAAGGCAATTAAGGCATCGTGCCTTAAGGCAAATAGCTGGAATTTTCCGTACCAAAAATTATTAATTTTTTAAAAACGATTAACATTTTTGAAAAAAATGTACTTTGAAAAAATAAGATTTTTGAGAAACTATAAATTGGACAAATAATTACTTTTTTTTGAAAAAATTTTTTTTTTCTTTATTTTGACATATTATGGAAGATCTGAACTTTTTTTTCAAAGCAATAGTACTGATTTAACTGCATAGGGACAAAATATAAAGCGCGTAAGCGCCGCGTCGCGCTCTAACGCATAAGCATTGGTACGGAACCCATAGGAATGTTAACAAAATGTATACTTATTGTTAAAATCTCTATAAAATATCTGATAATTTGATGTGCATATGTCTAATAATCATTTTTGACCGCCAAATGGCTCATTTTTTTACTTTTTCCTCCATATCTCCGAAACCGCTAGACCTACCTTTATGAAAATTTTATCGATTTTTCATCTTATCAATACAAGTGAAATGTTTTTTGAATTATTTAAATCGGACGCTCCGTTCTCTTAAAAACTGAGTTACCGTTTTCGGCACTTTTTGCCCCGTATCTTTGGAACGGCTAGACCTGCCTTCGCCAAAAACTAATCAGCACGTCTCCTTATCAATACGAATCGAATGTTGTTTGAATTATTCAAATCGGTTGATCCGTGTTCCCGAAATCGTCGACGAAAATGTGTATCCGCACATACATACACACACGTACATACATACACACACACATACACACACACATACACACACACACACACACACACACATACATCCATTTTTTCTAAGGTATGCCAAAATGTTCAGAAACATTTGAAACGTAAAGATATATAAAAATTTTCATTTTCGATTTTTTTGCGATTACTATAACTTGCCCTACGGGAAGTTAAAAAAGACAAAACTTATAGTAATTTTGATTTACAAAATTTACCTATTCGGCTGAAAAATAACTCAAATTTATTTTTTGTTTAAAAATCTTGTTTAGTGAAAAAGTGCTAACGTATATTCAAACATACAGGTAATTAATTCAATTTTGTCATTAACATTTTCTTAAAATTTTCCATAACTTTCAAAAAAAAATTTTTATAATTTTTAATATCCTGTTAGATAATCCACTCATTTATTTTTATCATATTCATTTTGAACATATTATCATATTTCTGTACATTATTATTTTTTGCAATTAATTTATTAATTAAGAAAAATCCATTTTCTTTTCTTAAACATATTGTTTGCTTAAATCTCATCAAGATCATGTTTCTTGACAGATGTCCTGAAGATGGAACGTACCTAGTTCCGAAACGTCGACAGTAAATAAATAAATAAAGAAAGAAATTGTTTATTTAAAAAAACTTTTTTTGTTTTTTATTACTTTTTGGATTCTTGTTCGAAACTCTACAAAATATACACAAATCCAAGACTCTACCATTTAATATATATATATATATATATATATATATATATATATATATATATATATATATATATATATATATATATATATATATATTAGGGTGGTCCTTAATACGGACATTTTCGAATTTCCTTGCTCCCAAGGGCTCAAATGGTTCCCAATTGATAAACAATTCTCTGAAAGTTTTAGCTCCTAATATTAACTTTTAGATAGAGCGCAATTCAATCAAAGTTTTGTATGGAAATAGCATGAAAAAAATTTCAAAAATTTTGCAGAGCGTCGAATTTTCAATAAAAAAATGACACAAATTTTCACTTTTAATTCATTTGTCGCTAAGTTATACCTAACCATTTTTTTTTTAATTTTCAAAAAAATTTCCTTGCTATTTCCATACGAAGTTTGATTGAATTGCGCTCTATCTAAAAGTTAATATTAAGAGCTAAAACTTTCAGAGAATTGTCTTTTATCTATTTGGAATCATTTTAGCCCTTGGGAGCAAGAAAATTCGAAAGTGTCCATATTAAGGACCACCCTAATATATATACATATATCTTGATCGATTTTTATATTTGTCAAACACATATCTGTCAATCCTTTCTTATTAAAATTCCCTTTCTAACCGGAACCTTTTACACTCCATAAATAGTTAATAAGGTCTCGTCCTAAAGGGAATTTTATACCCGACGTGTCCTTTAATTAAACGACAAGGCCCTTCTTAACTTTTTCCCCGGAATCAGTGTTTAAAAACGCGGAAAATCCTATTTCCGCGAATAAACATTTCATTTCCTGGAAATAATCCGGGAGTAAAATCAGCTTTGGTAAAAGATTAACTGGTAAAACTTGTTATTGATAATTTAATCCTAGATTGAAGTAAAACTTATTTGCTACTGTACAAGATGGCACTTAAGTAAAAATAAATACATCATATAACAATTTTGAATAATGTTCATTAGTAATATGGTAACACTTATACACATTTATATAATGATAAATTATATATTATATATTTATAATGGCATTCAAAATATGTATAATATTTAAAAACAATAATGTAATTGAAGTCATACTTCAAATACGACATGATCGGTTTGTCATTGTAATTAGCATTTAGAAATGAACCTTCATTAAAGAAATGAAGTAATTGCTTTTTAATAAATTCTATAATATTTGTTAAACAACGCCTAAACAAATATTGTTTACACAACTTCACTCATCATGTAATAATTGTGTTTGAAGAACTTCATGTAATTAAAATTAACATACATTCATCGACTGCTTGTATTTTTTTTACTTTTTTCCAGACTTTTTTACTTTTTTTTAAATCTTATATATAAAAATTAAGTTTAATTTACTCCTCAGTAGAGTCCTTTTTTTATAACCTTGCTTGTCAGTAGAATCCGCTTTTCAAGTCATTAAATATAAATAATTTTGCTCGACAGTAGAGTCCCTTTTTGTAATTAATAATTTTGCTTTGTTGATAGAGTCCCTTTTTTTGTCTTTTAGATCAATTTTGTACATTTCTATCAAGTTATTTGGTCACTTGTCAGCAGAGTCCCTTTTCTATTATATCATTTATTTATTATTCATTTGCCAGTAGAGTCCCATTTTGTCTTTTTTGTCAATTTTTAGTTTGCTCGTCGGTAGAGTCTTTTGTTATATTTACGAATTTCAAATTTGGTCGCCAGTAAAGTCAAATTTCAAATATTTTAAATTAAAATTGAGTTTGCTCGTCAGTAGAGTTTTAGAGACATTTTTTATTTATATTTTGCTCGTCAGTAGAGTCCCTTTCTTCTCTTCTAGATTGAAATTAGAATTTGCTCGCCAGTAGAGTCCTTTTCACAAAACATTTTTCATTAATATTTTTGCTTATCAATACAGTCCCTTTTAGTATCTAAATTAAATTTGCTTACCTGTAGAGTCCTTTTTCTTCTTTTAAGTTGATAAACTTTTTCTTTTTTAGTTTAGTTTTTAGAGACTTTTTTATATTAGCTAGTTTCAAATTTGATTGTCAGTAGAGTCCTTTTTGTATTTTCTTATCGATCAAAACTTTGTTGGCTTGTCAGTAGAATCCCTTTCTAACTTTAAGATAAAATTTATGATCATATTTTAACTATTCGATTTTTTATTTGCTCGTCAGTGAAGTCCTTTTTAATATTTTAGATCAAAAACTAAAGTTTCCTCGTCAGTAGAGTCCTTTTTTATATGTTTCCTTTCTATATCTTTTATATCTATACAAGTTAGTGGATTTCTTTTTCAGTTTTTATATTTACTAATTTTAAATTTAGTCATCAGTAGAGTCCCTTTTTATCAACGAGATTGTAATTAAAGTTTGCTTGTCAGTAGAGTAGAGGATTAAAATTATGTTTGTTCGTCAGTAGAGTCCTTTTATTTTTTCTGTCGTTTGATAATTCTTTGAATAGCTTTAGAATCTGTTTTGTCTATAAAAACATTATCTATTTTAATATAGAAATAATTTCTAAGCTATAAACTTACGTTTGTACACGGCACAAATGTTTAATGATATATATATACATATGCATATATTAGTATATATGTATATATCATGTACTTATATATAAGTAATGGACTAGGCGTTAAATTGTTGAGTCATTAAGATTAGTCTCTGTAAACAGTTTTTAGAAAAATGTCACTCATCGATACTTAAAAACATAAATAGTTTTGAATTAACTAACAATTAACATCTTACCTCGTATCAAATATTTGACCTTTACAATTACTTTGAACGTTTACTTTTTGATAACACATGAAATTAAATATTATAAACATATTGTTACGGTTTATTTATTAATTAAACGTAAATTAACATATCCACACAATCATCACATTTAAAATTATTGTAAACGAAACGTCAAATCGAATAAAAAATGGCGGACATTAACACCAACTTCACAAATATAAGTTCTAAATATTACCGATCACTTTAAAAATATCAATATTTTTAATTAGTTATATTTATATTGTTTACGCATATGTTCTTATATTAATTATTTATTTAATATTAATATAATATGAATATATAAAAAAATTGATTAACGTTTGCTTGCAAAAATATGCAGAATGTTGGTACCCCTGCAAACACAACTGTGAAGAATGCGTTAAACCGAATTGACATTAGAATCAAAATGTCGGATGTGTTATAATTAAATTGTCGCAGTTAAATTTAATATTTAATAATAATAATAATATGTTTGTGAACCTATATATATTATTGTTATAATTATTAATTCATAGTATTGTATTTAATATTTTTGTTGTGAATATAAACACAAATGCGGCTTATTTCAATTGCAAAGTGAGTGTAGTTTTGAACAATTGTTTCGATGTCTAAGCTAAAGGTAGGAATTTCATAAAATTTACGTTGTATTCATTAATTTAATAGCTTTATTGACTTTAATATTAAAACATTGTGCCAGTTAGAAACTAAGTCTAAAAATTATGTTGTAAAAGCTGTCTGATTGGTATATATATATATATATATATATATATATACGTATATATATATATATATATACGTATTCGACTTAATTGCTAACTAGCTGTAAGTGGAATTCTGTCTTAAGGCAATTAAGGCATCGTGCCTTAAGGCAAATTGCTGGAACTTCCCGTACCAAAAATTATTATTTTTTTAAAAAATAAGATTTTTGAGAAACTATAAATTGGACAAAAAATTACTTTTTTTTGAAAAAAAAAATTTTTTTTTTAAATTTTCTTTTTGAAAAAAAAAATGTTTCTTTTATTTTGACATATTTTGGAAGATCTAAACCTTTTTTCAAAGCAATCGTACTGCTTTAACCGCATAAAGACGAAATATCAAAGCGCGTAAGCGCCGCGTCGCCGTCTAACGCGTAAACATTGGTACGGAACCCATAGGAATGTAAACCAAATTTATACTTATTGTTAAAATCTCTATAAAATATCTGATAATTTGATGTGCATAAGTCTAATGATTATTTTTGACCGCCAAATGACATTTTTTTTTACTTTTTTCACTAGATCTCCGAAACCGCTAGACCTGCCTTTATGAAAATTTTATCGATTCTTCATCTTGTCAATACAAGTAAAATGTTTTTAATGAATTATTAAAATCGGACGCTCCGTTCTCTTAAAAACTGAGTTACCCTTTTCGGCACTTTTTGCCCCGTATCTTCGGAACGGCTAGACCTGCCTTCGCCAAAAACTAATCAGCACGTCTCCTTATCAATACGAATCGAATGTTCTTTGAATTATTCAAATCGGTTGATCGGTGTTCCCGAAATCGTCGACGAAAATTTGTATCCGCACATACACACATACACACACACACATCCATTTTTTCTAAGGTATGCCAAAATATTCAGAAACCTTTGAAACGTCGAGAAATGCAAAAAATTTCATTTTCGATTTTTTTGCGATTACTATAACGTGCCCTACGGGAAGTTAATAATTTATATTTAGTAACACCTGAATTTGGGAATAATTTTAAAATTTTGACATGATTCCAATATTCTAAACTTTCATGTTTCTTTTAAATTAAACTTCTTTTTGTCGGCCTACAATATTTCGGTTAGTATCAACCATGAAATATATCGTTCAACAAAGTTCCATCATTTTTTTTTTCTTTCAACACTTTCAACAATTAATTACAAAAAAATGGCGCTACTAATCTTGAGCAAAAACTAGCTAGAGCGATATCTTTCAAAGAATTTTTTGAATCTACTTAAGTTTTGGCTAAAACTAAATAAATCTAATCATCAAGGTCTATAACCTTTGTGTTTATCTATATAGAACTCAATGTACTAAGAAGTTTAAAGTAAGGGAAAAAGATGTATAACCAGCTATAATCTTGATTCTCATGACCCTGCTATCGGGAGATAAATGGTAATCTTTGAAAATCTATAATAAAAGTATTTTCTTCTGTTGGTAGATTTTTAGCATTAGTTAAAAATGTAATTGTTTAATAAAATACATTTAAAATTGAAATAAGACATTAAGCCTGTTCTAAGTTACCCCGCCAGCATTCAAACAACACATCCTTATGCACTTAAGGGGGTTGTTCTTTTTTTATTTTTTTTTTTTTCGATTTTGAGATTTTTTGATATTATGAAAGGTAAAAACCTTAGAATTATTTTAAAAAAAATCATCTCAATATCTATTTTTTTGACGAAGTTAGAGATATATATATCTCTATATGTATGATCCTCTGAAACCGTTTTTTTCATCGCTCCGCGAGTTATTGTATGCCAGCTGCTCTCTTTTTCATTATAATACCTCATGCACATGACCTTTTTAATGTGTCAGCACCTTTGTACACCATGGTGTATTTCGTACATTAAATTAAATGGTGTATTTAGTACATTATATTAAAAACTTTAAAAACGTTTTTCTCAAATTGACTTTTTTCAATGCGGTGCCACAAATTAAAAAAAAACTACAAGTCGGATCGACTTGCATTTTTTTTTAATTTGTTCACCACTGCAATACCTAGTCACCCTACCTCAAACAACTTGATAACATTACGCAAAAAAATTTTGCAAAGCTTCTCGTCCCAAAAAGAGGCCCTTTTTAACACCTTTTTTATAAAAAAAAAATAGCTGCGATTTTTTTTCTTCTTGCTTTTTTCTTTTATTTTGGTAGGGGGCTGGATTCAAACTTATTCTTTAACATAGTTTCGTTTTTTTATCTTTTTATTTATTTATCTGTGGCACCGCAAAAGAGATAGATTTTGCAATGCCCACTTTGGCGCCTCCTGGTTAAAAAATGACGCCGAAAAAAAAATATATAAAATTTCTTAATATTCTATGATTTTGTAATTTTTGTTTTAAAAAATCCGCATGTCTCTATGATCAATACATTTCGAGAAGAACAAAAACAAATACCTTGCATTTTTTATAACAACCCCCTTAAAGTATTATTATTATTGATTCTCTAGAAATTGATTAGCATATACCCTACTTAGCAAAACAACGTTTGCCTGGTCAGCTAGTTTTAATATAAATTTTCAAGGCCTGATGGTGATATCCTTTTGCAATTTTTTTCGTGCCAATTTTTTTTAAAACTAATCTTTCCTCGTCGTCCTTGCACGAATGCACATGTCATTTAACTCCCAAAAGAGGCCCTGTTACCTTTTTCTCCTTAATAGGACATTTCATTCCGTAACCCTCACTCACTCAAGTCAATTCTTTTCCACCAGTTTACGTTTTCACCCTTTAAGGAAGGAAAGGGTGAAGGGAAAAAGACTCCTGTTTTGGAAGAAAGTCCTGTAGGAAAGGGTAAAGGACTCCTCCTTTTAGAGGAGATTCCTCTAGGAAAGGGTGAAGGGCTCCTTCTTTTGGAGGAAAGTCCTTTAGGAAAGGGTAAAGGACTCCTCTTTTACAGGAGATTTCTTTAGGAAAGGGTAAAGGAGTCCCTTCGAAGGAGTTTCCGACCGGTTTGACGGAGGACGATAAATAAATGTACCGAAGGAAGTTTGTAGACGCCGAAGGAGGTTTCTTAGGGCGCGTTCAAATTGGCGAAGGCGTAATACGAATAATAGATTGATTGATTTTTTTTAAGTAAAACTTCTTTAGGCGCGACTAGGGTGTAAATCCGTACAAATGCAACGTAAATTGTTACGGCAAGGTCAAATGAAAGTCATTCGCTCTCGATGCTATCATTTCTGTACGGGTCGATTGTGATTACTCGTCGTGTATGTGAATAAAGATCTGTCGTTGTATGCGTATCGTACCGGCATCAACGTTGTATGCGTATCGATATCAACAAGTAAATCGGCATGGATTAATAAACATTTTAAAGTTACATCGTAGTACAAATCTTGATTTAGTGAAAAATGCCTGAATCAGAAAAATATTTTACCCTGTTCCTTGAAAATAATAAAACAAATTAAACATTTGTGCAGTGTACTAAACGTAAGTTTATTGATTAGAAATTATTTCTATTTTAAAGTAGATAATGTTTTTATAGACAAGACAGATTCTAAAGCTGTTCAAAGCATTATCAAACAACATAAAAAATAAAAGGACTCTCCTGACGAACAAACATAATTTTAATCCTCTACTCTACTGACAAACAAACTTTAATTACAATATAGTTTATAAAAAGGGACTCTACTGATGACTAAATTTAGTATTAGTAAATATAAAAACTGAAAAAAATCTCCACTAACTTGTATAGATATAAAAGATATAGAAAGGAAACATTTAAAAAAGGACTCTACTGACGAGGAAACTTTAGTTTTTGATTTAAAAGATTAAAAAGGACTTTACTGACGAGCAAATAAAAATCGAGTAGTTAAAATATGATCATGAATTTTATCTTAAAGTTAGAAAGGGATTCTACTGACAAGCCAAGAAAATACAAAAAGGACTCTACTGACGATCAAATTTGAAACTAGCAAATATAAAAAGGACTCTACTGACAGGCAAACCAAAAAAGCAAAGTTTAATTTCAACTTTGAAGAAGAAAAAGGACTCTACTGGTAAGCAAATTTAATTTAGATACTAAAAGGGACTGTACTGATAAGCAAAAATATTAATGAAAAATGTTTTGTGAAAGGGACTCTACTGACTAGCAAATTTTAATTTCAATCTGGAAGAGAAGTAAGGGACTCTACTGCAAATTATGAATAAAAAATGTCTGTAAAAAAGAACTCTACTAACGAGCAAACTCAATTTTAATTTAAAATATTTGAGATTGGACTTTACTGGCGACCAAATTTGAAATTCGTAAATATAAAAAAAGACTCTACCGTCGAGCAAACTAAAAATTGACAAAAAAACAAAAGGGGACTCTACTGACAAATGAATAATAAATAAAAACAATATAATAGAAAAGGGAATCTACTGACAAGTGATCAAATAACTTGTTAGAAACGTACAAAATTGATCTAAAAGACAAAAAAGGGACTCTACTAACGAGCAAGATTATTAATTAGAAAAAGGGACTCTACTGTCGAGCAAAATTATTAATATTTAATGACTTGAAAAGCGGAATCTACTGACGAGCAAGGTTATAAAAAAGGACTCTACTGAGGAGTGAATTAAACTTAATTTTGATATATAAGATTTAAAAAAAGTAAAAAAAAGTCTGAAAAAAAGTAAAAAAAATACAAGCAGTCAATGAATGTATGTTGATTTTAATTACATGAAGTTCTTCAAACACAATTATTACATGATGAGTGAAGTTGCGAAAACAATATTTGTTTAGACGTTGTTTAACAAATATTATAGAATTTATTAAATAGCAATCACTTCATTTCTCTAATGAAAGTTCATTTCTAAATGCTAATTACAATGACAAACCGATCATGTCGTATTTGAAGTATGACTGATTACATTATTGTTTTTAAATATTATACATATTTTTAATGCTATTATAAATATATAATTTATAATTTATCATTATATAAATGTGTATAATTGTTGACAACACTAATAAATGTGTGCATCACGAGTGTTACCATATTACTAATGAGCATTATTCAAAATTGTTATATGATTTTTAACTTAAATGCCATCTTGTACAATAGCAAAAAAGTTTTACTTCAATCGCGTATGAACCTTACGCGCACTCTTTTTTTAAATTCTTTTTAGGTTTTCCGTAAATTAGTGATTAGAGCTGTGGGATTTGAATCAGAATTTAAAGTTTTTATACTCGGACAGCTTGATGTCAAGCAGTAGTGACTTCTACTTAGCATCTATTATATTTTCATCAATATTACAGAAAATTTATTTCACATAGATATGACAACATAATTTTTGCACAGTTCTGATTTGCTGTTTAAATAAATAAATTAATAAATATTCAAACATTCAATTTTTTTTAGAAAAAAAAAATCAAAACACTTTTAGTATAAGATCTGATTTTAAAATTTACTTAAACTATATAGGAATGTAATTTTGTTCATATTGAGAAAATTTCGACGTCTCGAAAAAAAATTTTTATAATTTGAAAAAAAAATTGCTTTATTTGACTTAAATACATACATTGATTTTTACATAAAAATTCAAATTGTATACACCTATTCTAGGAATATAACTATACTATATATTATATTATAATAGTATATCACTATACTATATATTATATTATGATAGTATAATGATATTTCTAGAATAGGTGTATACAATTTGAATCTTTATGTAAAAATCAATGTAGGTATTTAAGTCAAATAAAGCAAATTTTCAAATTAATTTTTTTTTTTCGTCGTCTTGCAGTGTGAACGAGTTCTTAGGGTTTTTCTTCCCGAACAAAATGTTTGGTAGAATTTAACGGTCACTTAAAATTTTATTACTCTTTATAAACAGCCAGAACATTTTAACTTTCTACTTTTGTAAGTTACTTTTTGTTTCGAAATTGTATTTAAGTATTATTTTGTGGACCTAGAAGGGTGGTATTGTATTGGAATAAAACTTTTGCATATATTTTTTATGCATTTATTTGTTATATCTCTTGTATCTTGTTTAATATAAATAGAATATTAAGCAAATTTGTATAAAATTAAATCATTTGCAATATTGTCTAATATTAAAGTGCTCTACAGCAACTCGGTATACTTCAAAATGTCTATTGTATACACTATAAATCTGGGCATATGGAATTTATGTATTTATTTACTATATCTCTTCTAACTTTTAAACTATAGATCTAAGAAGAATGAAATATTCTAGAATTCTATACGAAATTAAATAAGCTTTAATTTATTCTAACATCACAATGCTCTACAGCAACTCGGTATCCTTTAAAATAGTGCTAAAACACGAGTAATGAGAGAGAAAATAATTTCTAAAAAGGTGCATTTATTTGCTACCAAATTTGTTTATTAAGAGTACACTTGTTTATAAAAATATTTATAACTTTTAAACTATTAGCGGAAAATTATTAATGTTTTTGACAAATTTGTACAAAATTAAATAATGTATAATTTTGTCTAGCATCACAAGACCCTACAGCAACTCGGTATACTTGGAAAATATTCTATTCTAAAAATACCTCTGACTAGCAACTTATTTATCAATAGTGCACTTGTTTACAAAAATATTCATAACTTTTAAACTATTTGCAGAAAATAATTAGTGTTTTCAGAAAATTTTTACAAAATTAAATAATAATAATTAACTCATTCTACTTGGAAAATATTTTATTCTAAAAGTACCTCTTTCTAACAAACTTATTTATCACCTAATAGTAAGAACGTTGGTGGCACTTTTTTTAGTTTTGTGTTATTTTATTAAAAATTTGTTCGAATACATACATACTATATTACATCATTGGAAAGCTAGTAAAATTATCTATAAATCTGTATATAACAATTAATAATCGTTAGAACAAAATATTATTTAAAAAAATCGCTAAACATAAAAATTGTAAGAATTTCATTTGTATTGACATTCTAGTGCTGTTAATATGAACGTTGGTTATACTTTTTTAGTTTTGTTTTAATTTATTAAAAATTTATTCGAATGCATACAAATTTTATTATATCATTAAAAAGCTAATACAATTATCTATACATCTGTATATAACAATTGATTTTCGTCAAAACAAAATAATATTTTAAAAAATCGCTGAACATAAATTTTATAATACATAAACTTATTTATCAAGAGTGCATTTATTCACTAAAAAATTCATAACTCCTAAACTATTCACGCAAATTAATCACTATATTCAGCAAATTCGTACAAAATTCAATCATCTACCATATTGTCTAACACCCCAAGACCCTACAACAACTCGGTATACCCACAAACAGTCGATTTGTTATCGATTTTATAATTACGATTCTTTTCTCCTCCCCGGCGGATAGGATTATGTAAATTACGTGGCAACTTGTAATTCGCTTAAGACTTTTTCGATATTGATTGGAGTGTTTTTTTTTTTCCACTGTGATCCAATTACATTAGAGAATCTCGGGAATGAAATATAATGAGGGAAAAAGGAAATAAAATAAGACACTTGAGAGAAATTAAGATTTTCGAGGATTTTAATTAAGGAATTAAAATATTGATTGATGTAAATTCGATGATAGAAAATTCTATATGTATATATCTAGATACATATAAATCTCGTGTCACGATGTTGGTTTGCGATGGACGCCCAAACTACTGAACCGATTTTAAATTTTATTGGCTCATCGTGTGCATATATATCCGACTTAGGTTATAGGAAATTTTGAAAAGTAAATTTGAAATATAAATATATAATTTTTATAAATTTCTAAAAATTTGACAGAAAATGGCAAAAAAAAAACAAAACATTAAAATGACAAATGTCAAAATTTAAGGAAATTTCGATAAATAATTTTTGAAAAAAAAATTTGACATTTCAAAAAATAAAATTCAAAAACATGCACATATATAGAAATATCCAACATTTAAATCCAATTTTGATGAAATGCTATATTCAAAATCACTGTTTACAGTTTTAAATCTAATTAAAAATCAATGTTTATAAATTTAAATAAATATTGACATGTAAAAAAATTAAATGTCATTTGTCAATATTTATGAAAATAATTATATAAATAGATTTACAATTTATATTTATTTGATTAGCTTACCAAATTATTTCGGAAACCAAAACTTCATCTTAACATTATAGATCAGAAATCACAATAAAAAAGCGGCATATTGAATTTAAAATTTTGAAATTTCACAAAAAAAAGTGCTTAACGACTTCAGTAGGAAACAAATAAATTAATTATTCCAAGTTATGTTATAGTCAATATTGCCAAGCAAATTATAGATACAAAACATTATTGTAAAATAAATATTATCATATTATATTAATTTTGGACCAAGAAGGAAATATTTTGACATTTACAAATATACTGCATATTGAATATATTATGAAATTGACATTCACTATTTTTCAATTAAATGCAAATGTAAAAAATCAAATATTTATATAAAAAATTGTATATATAGATAAAGATACTGCGTTGATTTAGACTAAAATTTAATTTATTCTTTAATTTAAAAAAAATTGACATGAACAAAATTAAAATAAATAAATTACAATAAACAAAAAACTATGATGCGTTGGAATTATTTGTCGGAGTGTAAAGAAATTTGTGTAATTAAAATATAATATTATTATTAATATATCAGTTAAGATATATTTTGATGGTCATCGCAAATGCTAATCTTACAGAAAATTGTAACCTCTTAAATGGAATAGTACAATCTGAGGGTATCATTGGAATCTGACAAAAACAAACTAGACAAACTAAATATTATATCATATTATATTAAATTTTGACCGAAAAGAAAATATTTTGACAATTATAATCAATTTGAAATAAAATGCAAATGTCAAAAATCAGATCTTTATGTAAAAAAATATTTATTTCCACAATATTCCTGTGTTGATTTAATCAAACTTATGAATTTAACAACTCATTGATGACTTAAAATAATTCTTAATTTATTAACAAATAAATAATATTTGAAAGAAAATTTTATTGACATATATGACATGACAAAAGTATAATGAACAAAAAAACTATGATGCGAGTGAATTAATTTTTGAAGTATGAAATGTAAAATAATTTTGAAAATTTTAACAAGTTTTTAACTATTTGTCAAAGAAGTAGAGTCCAAATCTATTAAATATTTGATTTTTGGCACTTTTATTAATTTTTTTATCAATTTAGGCATATTTTTATGGCAGAACAACGTTTGCCGGGTTAGCTAGTATATATATATATATATATATATATATATTTATATATATACATATATATATATATATATATGTATATATGTATAAATTCTTGTTTTCATATGCATACTTTCTCTCAACTATATACGATGATGTTGACCTTGTTTCTTCCTGATTTTTGAGCACACTTCCGATACAAGTATAATATGTGAGAATGTGAGAATATATCTAAATATTCTACAAAATAAAGCATTGGTGGTCAAACAATTCAAATTGATCATTGATGGTCAAAACAAAAAGGACCACCGATCGGCAACAAAAAGTAAAGGAAACGCTTATATTTTTAATGTTTAATGATTTTTTAAAATTATATTTTGTTCCAGCGAAAATCAATTGTTGTATATAGATTTATAGATAATTTTATTATCTTTTTAATGATATTATATAATTTGTATGTATTTGAACAACTTTTTAATATAATAACATAAAACTAAAAAAAGTACCACCAACGTTTTTACTAATAGGTGAATTAGAATGTATTGACAAACAATACAAATAAAACGTATTTCTGATGTTTGATGATTTTTTAAAATACAATTTTGTTCTAACGAATATCAATTGTTTTATACAGATTTATCGATAATTGTATAGGCTTTCTAACGATGTAATAAAATTTGTATGTATTAGAACAAAGTTTTAATATAATAACAAAAAAACTAAAAAAAAAGTACCACTAACGTTCTTACAATTAGATGCACTAGACCAAATTTTTAAATTTTTTTTGTCTAATTATTTTTTTAAATATCATTTTGTTCTAACGAATATCAATTTTTATATACAGATTTATAGATAATTTTATTAGCTTTTCAATGATATAATATAGTTTGTATGTATTCGAACAAAGTTTTAATAAATTAACAAAAAACTAAAGTCACCAAAGTTCTTATTAACTGCACTAGAGTGTCAATACAAATGAAATTCTTTCAATTTTTATGTTCAGCGATTTTTTAAAATACAATTTTGTTCTAATGAATATCAATTGTTATATACAGATTTATAGATATTTTTTTGGCTTTTTAATGATATATTAAAATTTGTATGTATTCGAATAAATTTTTAATAAAATAACACAAAACTAAAAAAGTATCTACAATGTTCTTACTATTAACTGCACTAGAATGTCAACAAATGAAATTCTTACAATTTTTATGTTTAGCGATTTTTTTAAATATTATTTTGTTCTAACGATTATCAATTGCTATATACAGATTTATAGATAATTTTATTAGCTTTCTAGTGATGTAATATAATTTGTATGCATTCAAACAAATTTTTAATAAAATAACACTAATAATAATAACATAACAAAACTAAAAAATGTACCATCAACGTTCTTATTAACTGCAGTAGAATGTCAATACAAATGAAAATCTTACAATTTTTATATTAAGTGATTTTTTTTAATATTAATTTGTTCCAACGGTTATCAATTGTTATATACAGATTTATATATAATTTTAATGGCTTTCTAATGATATAACATGTATATACATATATATGTATTCGAACAAATTTTTCATAAAATAACAAAAAACTAAAAAACTAAAGTACCACCAACGTTCTTACTATTAGGTGCTCTAGAATGTCAATACAAATGACATTCTTACAATTTTTATAATTAGCGATTTTTTAAAATACAATTTTGTTCTAACGATAATTAATTGATATATACAGATTTATAGATGATTTTATTAGCTTTCTAAATATACAATATAGTATGTATGAGTTCGAACAAATTTTACCACCAACGTTTTTATTAACTGCACTAAAATGTCAATACAAATGAAATTCTTACAATTTTTATGTTTAGCGATTTTTTAAAATATTATTTTGTTCTAACCAAAATCAATTGTTATATACAGATTTTTAGATAATTTTATTGTATTTTGATGTAATATAATTTGTATGCATCCGAACAATTTTTTCTCAAAATAACAAAAAACTAAAAAAAGTGCCACCTACGTTCTTATTAACTGCACTAGAATGTCAATTCACATGAAATTGAGATGTGCCAGAAATTAAAATAATATAAGATACTCTTAACAGTATATGTTTGGCAGATGAAATTATATAATTCAGTTTAATAAATAACGCAATAAGTCCAATCAGGAAAACCAATAACTATATTATTTTATGATATTATCAATAGAAATCGAAAGACATCTAGTCTTCGTCAAATTTCATCAAATTGCTTTTAAATTTTTGAAATCGGTTCAGTTGTTTTCGGCTGTGAAACACACAATTTTTTCCGAGAAAGAAGAAGAGCGGATGGCACTAATTAGTGGAAAAGTTAAGAGAGAATCATAGCATTCTAGATCCTCCCCCCATAAAGTAATGCCTCACGGCGGTTTCCATGAGGACATGAGGCAATGTCACATTATGAGCCTAGATAGTATTAGAATATAATATACAGGAAAAATGTAATATCTACATTATTATTGCAGAAAAGCAGCTGAGATGTGCCAGAAATTAAAATAATATAAGATAAAGTCAACAGTATATGTTGGCAGATGAAATTATATAATTCAGTTTAATAAATAACGCAATAAGTCCAAAATTGCTTGTACATACATTATTTTTTTAAACTTATGCATGTTGCATTCTGGTTTACTTTACTAAATTTAGCGATTCTTTTGAATATTATTTTGTTCTAGCGAAAATCAATTGATATATACAGATTTATAGATAATTTTATTGGCTTTTTAATGATATAATAAAATTTGTATGCATCCAAACAAATTTTTCATAAAATAACGCAAAACTAAAAAAGGTGTGCCACTAACGTTCTTACAATTTGATGCACTATAGTCAGTACAAACGAAATTTTTTCACTTTTTATGTTCAATATATATACGTGTATATATATATATATATATATATATATATATATATATATATATATATGTATACAAATATATCTTGAATAATTTTAATAGTCCTGTTTTAATTGATTTCAACTTTTGTTCCATGAGCCTTAAACTTAATAGTTTACGTTGATGGCTCCTAATTTAGGAATTCTACCAACTTCCTTATGACTTTATGCAAATAATTATATATAAATATATACATATATAATTATATATGTATATATTATATATTTGTGCAATATAAAATAATTTGCTTAAAACAGCTCCATGTAATTCCTTTCCTCTTGGTTCATTTAACTTTTAACTTGAAGGAAGAGTTGGAAGCTTAATGAAGTACTCTCTCACACTTGTCGGATTGCATAGAGCGATTTTATAATTTAGTCACTTTTACAGGGCCGAACTGGGGGTATAAATCTTTTTTTTCTTGGTTTTGATCCTAACACGCTTTAATTAATAAGAACGTTGGTGGTACTTTTTTTTGGTTTTGTGTTATTTTATTAAAAATTTGTTCGAGTGCATACAAATTTTATTACATCATTAAAAAGCGAATAAAATTACCTATAAATCTGTATATAACAATTGATATTCGTTAGAACAAAATAATATTTAAAAAAATCGCTAAACATAAAAATTGTAACATTTCATTTGTATTGACAGTTTAAGAACGTTGGTGGTACTGTCTTTTAGTTTTGTGCTTTTTTATGAAAAATTTGTTAGAATGCATACAAATTTTATTATATCACTAAAAAGCTAATAAAATTATCTATGAATCTGTATATAACAGTTGATATTTGTTAGAACAAAATAATATTTTAAAAAATCGCTAAACATAAAAGTTGTAAAAATTTCATTTGTCATGACATTCTAGTGCAGTTAATAAGAACGTTGGTGGTACTTTTTTTTAGTTTGGTGTAATTTTATTAAAAATTTGTTCGAATGCATACAAATTTTATTATATCATTAAAAAGCTAATAAAATTATCTATAAATCTGTATATAACAATTGATATTTGTTAGAACAAAATAATGCAACAAATCCTCAAAACAATGATTTTCGCTCACAATATATTTTTGTTATTGATTCCGAAATTATCATTAACCCCACCTTTCAAAAAAAAAATTTTTTATCTTACCCATTTGTTGAAAAATTCCACTATCTCCTAATTATTCCAGTTTCCAACATCAATCTATGATTATTCCAAGTTTCAAACTTGTTGCCAAAGTTTTGATGATTGCTCCCAAAGTTTGGAAAATTACCAGACAGAATAGGATCTTTTATCAAAGGCCTAGAAATGAACATTTCATCAAAATACCCTTAAGGAATCGATGTGAAGGGATTATTAAAGCCCTAGGCGTTAATTTTAAGAACTATTTTGGGAATACAGTCAAGGGGTAAAATAGGAAAGGAAGGAGGAGAACTTATTGTAATAAGTTATTTGATATTTTGGAAATGGTGTTTTCTGAAGTGATTTAAAAATATAAATATTTACTTTACAGCATTGTGTTGTATGAAAAACTTTTAGGAAATTTATTTAGCTATAAATTTGTCGAATACTGTACACACATCCCACTTCTGGTTTAAAAGTTATCAACAATTTTCCAACCAAAGACACTTCATGAGATATAATTATTACTCTTCGAATACAATTATTATTTCTATGTTTGACGAGTCCTACTCGCATGTCAGCATATCTGTCATATCAATAGAACATCCATAACTATTTTCCCATCAACAAGTATTGAAATAATCTATTTCCCAGGTTTCTCAGAATAAAAATAAAACACGATGCGGATTTCCTGCTCCCATCAGGTTATTGACTACTGTGGGATCATTCCATATAATTTTATTTATATATCTCCTATAACTCTATTTTTTTCATATCTGTTTTTGCAGATAAAAAACGACAAGATTTTATTTGACGAATAAAATTTATTCCATGAATAAATTGAATGTGGTCGATGGGAAATAAAATGTGTTGACTTAACTGAGGAAATATATGACATGTGATATTTGATATATGTTTTTTGGAAATGTTTGTTTTGTGGAAATATAGAGAATTTTTTGGGTGTAAATGGATCAGAATTTGCAATTTGTGTTATCGGTATTTTTTCTGGTATTGGAATAAACACATACGAGTATTTTAAATTTGAAATTAATGCTTCGGTTTGTACCACAACCAGTACTTATTTTATTTTTTCAAGAATTCACTAAATTAATAATCTAAACTTAATAATTTTTTGTAGTTTTATAGCTTAATAAATTAGTTAAAACTTCATACAACAGTATGATCTAAAATAAATATTTATATTAAAAAATTGAAGTAATTTAGGATGTTAAAAAATTAATTGCCAGTTGTACTTTATACTGTTTAAAAAATCAATGCATGTTGTACGTTTTTTGTATATAATTTCTAAATTAATAATCCAATTTTAATAAAAAATTTTTTGTAGTTTTGTAGCTAAATAAATTGTCTAAATATTCTTTATACAACAAAATAATGTAAAATTTATATTTATATTAAAAAATTGAATCTGATTCAGCACATTTAGTCGCAAGATGTACTGTTTTATTGGTAATATTTAAATGATGTGTCTTTTGTTACAAAATTCTTGATATCTTTTGAACCAGAAGTGGGATCTATATAATGTCTTTGACAATTTTATAGCTAAATAAATTTCCTAAAAGTTTTTCACACAACATATTGTTGTAAAATTACTATTTATATTAAAAAATTGCGCTTGAAAAAAAAATTCGGATTGAACTGGAACATATTTTCAGACTATCTAGAAATTTTCAAAAAATCAAGAATATTTTCAGAACATATTTCAGAACATATCCATAACATTTCAAATATTTTCAGCCCACCTAAATCATTTTAAAAATATCTGGAACATTTAATAAAATACGAACAATCCAGAAAATATTCAGATTAACTAGAACATATTTTCATATTAATATCTAGAACATTTTCAAAAAATCTAGAATGTTTTCAGATTATCTAGAACAAATTTGGAGACTATCTATAACATTTCAAAATTTTTCAGGCTATCTAAACCATTTTAAAAATATCTGGAATATTTACAAACAATCAAGAAAATTTTCACATTAGCTAGAACATATTTTCAGACTACCTAGAACATTTTAAAAAAATCTAGAATACTTTCAGATTATCTGGAACATTTTCAGACCATTTAAATTTTTGTACTTTGTAACTGTACTTTGTTTAATAATGATATAAGGTTGTCAAATATCTCCCTTCCGCCTTTTTGAATTATAAACCAAGAGCAAAAAAGCGGAAGGGAGATATTTGACAACCTAATATAAAAATATTGTGGTTTTGGTTGGAAAATTGTTGATAACTTCTAAACCAGAAGTGGGATTTCTATACTGTTTTCTATAATTTTTTAGCTAACTAAATTATCTAAAAGTTTTCCATATAACATAATTTTGTAAAATCAATATTTATATTAATAAATTGCATCTGATTTAGCATATACCTTGCAAGCTACTGTTATATTGGTAACATTCAAATGTTCTGTCGTTGGTCAGACAATTGTTGAACTTTTCTATTATATATATATATATATATATATATATATATATATTTGTATGTATGTATGTATGTATGTATATATACATATATATATAAGTCGATTTTTATAAAAAACAGTTTTTTCAAAGGAATTCTTGGTAACGCATCGTTTCATATCCTCCGTGCAATTATTTCACATAAATACCTTTCGAAGTATCACTTTTTATTTGCAATAACTTTTTACCGTTTCCAACAATTTCATATTGTATTGTTTTTATTCACAGACGATAAAAGATAAAATCAGATAAAATTAGATAAAATATTTATTATTTATTTCTTACTTATGTTTCCTTAATTTTTCCTCCGGATTTTTCCTCCGGGCAATATTTTCTCGAACCGATGGTGTCTAAGATAAATAACAATTCCGAGGGTGTTATATAACAAGAATAGATATAACCGGAGTCGAATCGAATTACTTATGATGTTTTCAAATCAGTGAATTCTTTATTGCGAATATAAATATTCAATCGATATCTTGTACAACACTTACTGCAGTACTCGGAGATTAATAAAGGACTCGATTCTGGGATTGAAATATATTTGATTTTTTTTTTTTTAATTTATTTCACATATTCATATGAAAACTAAAATCCGTTCAGCAGTTCTAGTTCTGAGATTAAATTTAATTAACCTGGCATTCATTTAATTTTTTTCAAAAAAATTGCAATTAGTTTTAAATTTGCAATTTCACTTCAATTACCAAAAGAGGCTCTAAAAATTTACCATTTTGCCCACCACTGTTTGAACACAATATAAAAAATCTATAAAATTCCTGAAGGGCGAGTATTTAACAAAACTTTCGACATATTTTAAAAATAATCCTCTAAAACCCTACAGGTATTTCTTGGCAGGTAGGAATTTCGGTCGTAAAATCTTAAAATCCCGATTTCAGGTACAGGTAGAAGGTTGCTGGTATTGAGTAATATAATTTTGTTAGGTAATGTGAAAAAATTTTAAAATAAAATTATTGTACAGGCGTGTAATTTAATTTAATAAATTTTAGTTTAATTTTAGTTAAAATTTTGCTTTGGTAAGTAGATAATTGGATTTTGGGCGAATAAAACAGTACTTGTAACGCAAATGCAATTTATTAATATAAATATCTATTTCACAACATTGTTTCGTATGAAAAACCATTAGATAATTTATTTAAGTATAAAATTGTCAAAGACAGTATGTAGATCCCACTTCTGGTTCAAAAGATATCAATAATTTTCCAACCAAAACCACAATATTTGCATATTATTATTGCAGAAAGAACAGTATATGCTGCGTCAAATGCTATTTATTAATATAAATATTAATTCTACAACATTGTGTTGTATGAAAAACTTTTAGATAATGCATTTAGCTATAAAATTATTAAAGACAGTAAATAAATCCCACTTCTGGTTTAGAAGTTATCCACAATTTTCCAACCAAAACCACAATATTTGCATATTATTAGTAAAGAAAGCACAGTATATGCATTGTCAAATGCAATTTATTAATATAATGATTTGTTTTACAACATTGTGTTGTATGAAAAACTTTTAGACAATGCATTTAGCTATAAAATTATCAAAGACAGTATATAGATCCCACTTTTGTTTCAAAAGATATCAATAATTTTCCAACCAAAACAACAATATTTGCATATTATTAGTAAAGAAAGCACAGTATATGCATTGTCAAATGCAATTTATTAATATAATGATTTGTTTTACAACATTGTGTTGTATGAAAAACTTTTAGACAATGCATTTAGCTATAAAATTATCAAAGACAGTATATAGATCCCACTTTTGTTTCAAAAGATATCAATAATTTTCCAACCAAAACAACAATATTTGCATATTATTAGTAAAGAAAGCACAGTATATGCATTGTCAAATGCAATTTATTAATATAATGATTTGTTTTACAACATTGTGTTGTATGAAAAACTTTTAGACAATGCATTTAACTATAAAATTATTAAAGACAGTAAATAAATCCCACTTCTGGTTTAGAAGTTATCCACAATTTTCCAACCAAAACCACAATATTTGCATATTATTAGTAAAGAAAGCACAGCATATGCTGTGTCAAATGCAGTTTATTAATATAAATATTAATTTTACAACACTGTCTTGTATGAAAAACTTTTAGACAATGCATTTAGCTATAAAATTATCAAAGACAGTATATAGATCCCACTTTTGTTTCAAAAGATATCAATAATTTTCCAACCAAAACAACAATATTTGCATATTATTAGTAAAGAAAGCACAGTATATGCATTGTCAAATGCAATTTATTAATATAATGATTTGTTTTACAACATTGTGTTGTATGAAAAACTTTTAGACAATGCATTTAACTATAAAATTATCAAAGACAGTATATAGATCCCACTTTTGTTTCAAAAGATATCAATAATTTTCCAACCAAAACCACAATATTTGCATATTATTGGTAAAGAAAGAACAGTATATGTTGCGTCAAATACAATTTATTAATATAAATATTTATTTTACAACATTGTGTTGTATGAAAAACTTTCAGATAATTTATTTAGCTATAAAATTGTCAAAGACAGAATATAGATCCTATATGGTTCAAAAGATATCAACAATTTTCCAACCAAAACCACAACATTTGCATATTATTCGTAAAGAAAGCACAGTATATGCTGTGTCAAATGCAGTTTATTAATACAAATATTAATTTTACAACATTATGTTGTATGAAAAACTTTTAGACAATGCATTTAGCTACAAAATTGTCGAAGATAGTAAATACATCCCACTTCTGGTTCAAAAGATACCAATAATTTTCCAACCAAAACCACAATATTTGCATATTATTGGTAAAGAAAGAACAGTATATGTTGCGTCAAATACAATTTATTAATATAAATATTTATTTTACAACATTGTGTTATATGAAAAACTTTTAGGTAATTTATTTAAGTATAAAATTGTCAAAGACAGTATAAACATCCCACTTCTGCTTTAGAAGTTATCAACAATTTTGTAACAAATAATACAACATTTGAATATTACCAATAAAACAGTACAGGTTGCAAACGTATGTGCTGTATCAAATGCAGTTTATCAATATAAATATTAATTTTTCAACATTATGTTGTATGAAAAGCTTTTAGACAATGCATTCAGCTATAAAATTGTCTAAGACAGTAAATATATCCCACTTCTGGCTCAAAAGATATCAATAATTTTCCAACCGAAACCATAAATTTTGCATATTATTATTAAAGAAAGTACAGTATATTCTGAATCAAATACAATTTATTAATATAAATATTTATTTTACAATATTGTGTTGTATGAAAAACTTTTAGACAATGCATTTAGCTATAAAATTGTCAAAGACAGTATATAGATCCCACTTCGGATTTAGAAGTTATCCACAATTTTCCAACCAAAACCACAATATTTGCTTATTATTATTAAACAAAGTACAGTATATGCTGCGTCAAATGCAATTTATTAATATAAATATTAATTTTACAACATTATGTTGTATGAAAAACTTTTAGACAATGCATTTAGCTATAAAATTGTCAAAGACAGTATATACATCCCACTTCGGATTTAGAAGTTATCCACAATTTTCCAACCAAAACCTGTGTTAACAGTATATCCTGTGTCAAATGCAATTTTTTAATATAATTATTCATTTTACCACCCCGTGTTGTATGACAAACTTTTAGACAATGCATTTAGCTATACAATTATCAAAGACAGTATATAGATCCCACATCGGATTTAGAAATTATCCACAATTTTCCAACGAACTACATATATGTCAATATTGTATTGTACAAAGGTACAGTTTGCAACGTGTATGCTGAATCAAATCCAATTTAATAATATAAATATTAATTTTACAACATTGTGTTGTATAACAAACTTTTAGCTAATCTAATTAGCTACAAAATTGCTAAAGACAGTATACAAATCCCTCTACTAATTTAGAAGTTATTAACTATCTTCTAACAAACTACACTCCACTTATGGGCATAGGAGTATCATAATTATTTGCATTTTTGACATGTTCGATAGACATATAAATATTAGTATTGCAAATAATATATATATATATATATATATATATATATATATATATTAATATCTGTATCTATAAATATCCTTCATCAAGATTTTTCCTATGCCCTTAAGGCCTCAGATAAAACCTTTTTTCCTCCAAAACCATGTTCTTTGCTCTTAACGAACGACGCAACTGGATTTAATATATTTTTACCCCTGATTGAATATTAGTTCATATTTCTTTCTTTTTTGCTTTCTGACTTTCCTTTCTGCTTTCTTTTTTGCCCTCGACCTTCTGATTTTATTCCATTTGGTGGAGTCATTAGAATTTTCTTCTGACACAAAGGGATGAAATATTGCAGATTGCCCTCCATGTCGATGTCTATATTCGATGGTAACGATTTTAGGGATGTAATTGGGTAAATGATTTTTGTAATTTGGATTTTATGTTATTTTTGCATTTTTTTATTTATATTGTTCAAAGATTGATTTTTCTTATTGTACTTAGTGGTGTATGGCATCGTGCCTTAAGACAAATTGCTGGAACTTTCCGTACCGTTACGAAATATTCGAGAAATTTCAAACGTTTTCAAATAGGTTATTATAAATAAATACTGTAACATTATATTAGGTTGTCAAATATCTCCCTTCCGCTTTTTTGCTCTTGGTTTATAATACAAAAAGGCGGAAGGGAGATATTTGACAACCTTATATAATATTTATGAGAATGATACAAACTGAATCACAAAGTCAAAAATATTTATTTAAAGTATATAAGTGAGCTTTAAAACTTTAACCAGAATCAAAATTGAAACCTAAATTATTTTCGAAATACAAAAAAAAATTAAATGAATTTTTTTCCCGAAAGCAATTGTTTTGTCAATACAAGCAGAAAGTTTTTTAGATCATTCAAATCGGACGCTTAGTTCACTCAGAAACTGCCATTTTTTGCACATTTTGCTCTGTATCTTCGAAATGGCGGGACCTGTCTTTGCCAAAAACTAACCACCTCTTCTCACAATCATTACAAATTGAATGCTTTTTAGATCATTCAAATCCGATACTCCGTTCTCTCAAAAACTCAATTTGTATTTTATGCACTCTTTGCTCCGTTTCTCCGTAACGGCTGGACCTGGCTTTGCCAAAAACTAATCAGCACATCTCCCTATCAATCGGGATCGAATGTTTTTTAAACCATTCAAATCGGTTGATCCGAGCGCCCAAAAACGTGGACGAAAAATTGTATTCATACATACACACACATCAATTTTTTCTGAGGTTTGCCAAAATGTTCAGAAACCTTCAAAACGTAAAGAAATGCAAAAATTTTCATTTTCGATTTTCGGCCCATTACTATAACTACCCTACGGGAAATTAAAAATACACAAATTGTCATTATTTCAAAATTGATAATCTGCTTTTTTTTTTAAAAAAAAATCTCATTTAAACAGAAAAATCCATATTGTCTATTGTAATTATTGCTGATTAAAATGACATACAAATACTCCCTTTTTGGCATAATTTAAAATATACAATTTAAACTATTTCTGTAATATCATTATTAATTAACATAATTTATTGAAGGACAATTAATAATTTAACAATAATGAATTTATTAATATTGTTATCAAAATTGTCGAATATTATATTATCAGTCTCACTCTCATATTTTTTAAGTTTTTTTTTATTAAAATCTAGAAAAAAATAGTAAAGTTTCGTATAAATAGTAAAAATAATTTTTGAAACAATCAAAATTGCGAATGCATTTATTGCATCATTTGCAAATTTTCACGTTTTAGAGGTTTATGAACATTTTCACATACCTCAGAAAAAATTGATGTGTGTTTTCTTCAAGATTTTGATATATAAAATTAAAAGGAAAGCGTCAATGCAATTAATATCTAAAATTAAATATATAAAATTTAAAATCTAAAATAAAATCAAGTGAAATATTAAGTTGTAAAAATTACTAAGGACAATAATTCCAAAACATCCATTCTAAATGACAACAGTTCCAATACACAACTTTTTTAAAATGATATTTATTTCAATTGTTAAAAATTTCAACTGAAATTAATTCCAAATGATAGTATTTTCAAAAAAATTGAGATGGCCATAAATTGTCATTTTCAAAATCCAAAATCCACCTTCACCATTTCATCTTGCAATTCCTGGTCAACGTCCTTCGAACCAAGTCAACAAATTCCTTAACCATGATGATCTATAGACCATTGATGATGATGATGATGATGCATTTAATCGAAGAGCAGGAGATATTGTCTTTGGCATTATATATACCAGAATAATGCAGATTCTGACGAAGGCATTGTTGTTCGAGGATTAGAAACGATTGAGATTCAGGAGGATAATGGATTATATATGTATATATATATATATATATATATATATATATATATATATTAACAAAGTCTAGTAATCAGGCATAACATCAATAAAAAATATGAATTTCTTACAAAAATACCTCTATTTCTCCAAATCCAGAAGGTTTATTTATGTATAAAGTACATTCTCGATGAATTAATGAAAATTGGTAATCAAGAGTATCACTATTCGATAGCAAATTTAAAATGTTTCTAGAACAACTTTTTGAATTACCAAAATATCTGCAATAGTTTTTATAAAATTGCATTTTTACACTTTGCAAATTTTATAAGTTGTAAAAAATCAATATGGCTCCTTCGAAATCGAAACGTTTAAAAATGCAATATCTTGAGAACGCTTTGAGATATTTTAGAAATTCAAAAAGTCCTTTATATAACATTTTTAATTTGCCATTGAACTGTGTTAATCACGATTTGTTGTTTTAACTCTTTCACTAAAATGCATTGTTAACTATTTCTTCAAACCCTGAAGATTTATTTATGTATAATGTATATACTTCATGAACTAGTAAACATTGTAGATCAAGAATATTACTATTCGATGGCAAATTAAAAATGTTATTAGAACAACTTTTTGAATCACCAAAATATCTGCAATAGTTTTTATAAAATTGCATTTTTACACTTTGCAAATTTTATAAGTTGTAAAAAATCAAAATGGATCCTGCGAAATCGAAATGTTTAAAAATGCAATATCTCGAGAACGCTTTGTTATATTTTAGAAATTCAAAAAGTCCTTTATATAATACTTTCGATTTGCCATCGAACTGTGTTAATCACGATTTGTTGTTTTAACTCTTTCACTAAAAATGCAACATTAATTTGCATACTCACATAGAAAGCATCAAATAACACAATCGGTAATAATAAATCAGCTTTAAAAATATATTAACTGACTATTAATATAGCATCGACTTGCATTGTTAACTATTTCTCACAATCCTGAAGATTTATTTATGTATAATATATATTCTTGATAAACTCGTAAAAATTTGAAATTGCTATTCGATGGCAAATTAAAAATGTTATTAGAACAACTTTTTGAATCACCAAAATATCTGCAATAGTTTCTTTAAAATTGCATGTTTACACTTTGCAAATTTTATAAGTTGTAAAAAATCAATATGGATTCTCCGAAATCGAAATGTTTAAAAATGCAATATCTCGAGAACATTTTAAGTTATTTTGAAAATTCAAAAAGCTTTTTATATAATACTTTCAATTTGCCATCGAACTGTGTTAATCGCGATTTGCTGTTTTAACTCTTTCACTAAAAGTGCAACATTAATTGGCATACTCATATAGAAAGTATCAAATAACACTCAGTAATGAAAAAATAAGTAGGAAAAATCAAATTTAAAGTCGTTTTTTTTCAAAACTTTTATATTGGAGTGTATATAACTGTTGACATGGAATTTTAGTAAATTGTATCTAGTTTCACGCTATTTAACTTAAAAGGGGTGCTTTCATATAAAGATTGTGAGTTATTTGACCAAAACCAAAAAAATATCTTGAAGTTTCTTTTCGAGAATTCAAAGTCGTTTTATTCAAAACTTTTATATCGGAATGTATATAACAGTTGACATGAAATCGTAGTAAATTTTATCTAGTTTCACCCTATTTAACTTAAAACTGGTGCTTTCATATAAAGTTTGTGAGTTATTTGACAAAAACCAAAAAAATATCCCGAAATTTCTATTATTTTTCATATATAATTTTCATATACGTTATTTTTATATTATTATTACTACAACCCTCAGTGTTTGTATTATTTATCCCAAAATCACTTATTTTCCTAATTTCTTCAAATTGCAGTCCGAATGCATTAGCAAGTTCCATGTTTGGGAAAAATAATCTTAAAAATATCTTAATAAAATATAAAGATACATATTATCGACTTGCATCATTAATGTGAAAATATACATTCTTGACTACATGAATTTCTTTAAAATATTATTATTGATTTTCGTTTTGTAGTTGAATATAACAAGCTTTAGCAAAACGTCTCTCATTTTTTTTTCAAAATGTGCCATGGGTTAAAAATATCTATATTATATCTTGATGGCAGTATGTTTTTAATAGCTCTTTTCATACTTATATAAGTTAATTGAAACAAATATATATATATGCAAACAATATTATATTATGATAGTATAATGATATTCCCAGAATAGGTGTATACAATTTGAATTATTTTAAGTCAAATAAAGCAGTTTTTCAAATAAAAAAAATCTATATTATATTTGTTAATGTGTTCAGTAAGCATAGTTTTGAATTGTTTTGGATTTTTATTAAATTTTCCCAATTTTCTTAAGTTTGACCAATATACATTGAAGCACAATCTGAGCAATTAATTAGATATAAATTTGACAAAAATAATATTATCGGTGTAAATATAATTCAACATTTCTTTATCCCTTTACCATTTTATTTTATATTTTAATAACCGGTCGAAATAATAAAAATCGTATGATAAAAGTAATATCAAGGACGCATACCGCGGACTCGATGGCAACCTTGGAGGAATCTTAAGATGCCTTTCTTGTTTTTTTTTTCTTTATTTTTTTTTCTTGATTCTTAACAACTTCTTGTGCTGTTCTTCTTGTTCCATCATCAGTGGTAGTGGTTCCTTATTTCTTATTGCAACAGTCGATGGACTTACCTTACTCATGTATGTGTAAATAAATTTATTCATTTGGAATGTATAATAAAATTCCAAACTAGTGGTGTATGGCATCGTGCCTTAAGGCAAATTGCTGGAACTTCCCGTACCGTAACGAAATATTCGAGAAATTTTAAACGTTTTCAAACATATTATTACAAATACTGTACTTTCATTATTTTTGCTAACTTGTTATATCTGAGCAAATCAAATTCAATCATAAATCAATTTATCTCCAGAACATTAACAATCGTCATTTCATTTCGAATTCAATTTCGAAAAAAAAATAGTTGCCTAATTTACACAAAATTGAAAAAGTGCTCCCGTATAGTCACAGTCTAAACGCATTTGCAAATAATTCTGTGCGACATTTTCACTTATACTGTGCTTAGCTTGGCGGCATTTTCACATTTTTCAATAGTTTTCTCACAAAATTGGAAATGTGCTCCAACATAAACAGTCTAAACGCAGTTGGGTAAACATTTGTACCAGAGTGGCGCTTAGACTGTGCTTAGCTTGGGCAATTTTTTGAATTTTTAATCCAAAATTACAAAAATATTTTTTGAAACAAAAATTAGAAACAAAAATATTTTTTCCAAAAGCAATTATTTTGTTGAAACAAGCAGAAAGTTCTTTGAATCATTTAAATCGGACGCTTTGTTCTCTCAAAAACTGCCATTTTTTTAACATTTAGCTCTGTCTTTCCGAAACCGCTGGGCCTGCCTTTGTAAAAACTAATAACCACTTTTCCCCGTCATTACGAATTGAATGTTTTTTGGATCATACAAATCGGATCCGTTCTCTCAAAACTGCCATTTTTTTAAACATCTAGCTCTGTATCTCCAAAACCGCTGGGCCTACCTCTGCCAAAAACTAATAACCACTTTTCCCCGTCATTACGAATTGAATGTTTTTTTGTATTTTTGATCTCGATTTGTATTTTCTGCACTCTTTGCTCCATATCTCCGTAACGGCTGGACCTGCCTTTGCCAAAAACTAATCAGTACATCTTCCTATCAATAGGAATCGAATGTTTTTTAAACCATTCAAACCGGTTGATCCGTGCGCCCGAAAACATGGACGAAAAAATGCGGACATACAAAACACACACGCACACACACATCCATTTTTTCTGAGGTATGCCAAAATGTTCAGAAACCTTCAGAACATCGAGAAATGCAAAAAATTTCATTTTCGATTTTTGGCCCATTACTATAACTACCCTACGGGAAGTTAATGGTGAAAATGTTTAATCACAAAAATTGGAAATTGCTGAAATTTTATATATATATATATATATATATATATATATATATATATACATAATGTATTATATATTTTTACACGAAATATAAATGATATCGAAGATATAAAATAACGTTGTGAAAATGCTTTATTATGTCGTTTATGCCATTTATGGCACATTAAGGTTTTTAAATGATGTTCACGGATCAAATGTTGGAAATAAAATGAAAATAATGTATCTACATGATAAAACGATGTTATATATATATATATATATATATATATATATATATATATATAGAACTCTAAAAGTGCAAAACGTGAGATATGAAATCCAAAATCAATGATGTCGCAGAAACTACATTGCACGTGTTGCACCTATTTTATATATATATATATATATATATATATATATATATATATAGATCTTCTGCTCAGATAGCTATTAAATAGCTATATAACTACAGTTTTACTATATAACTATAGCTATAATAGTTATACGTGACGCTTTCCCAAACGTGTTCGAGAGACATTTTGACATTTTCCGAATGAAGAATTGCAACGACGGACGTGACAGGCGTTCTCGGACGTGTCGACTGTCGACGACGAATAATATCGACGTATATAATCGTCCTAGATAATTTTGGTATTAGATGAAATTTAAGATAATTTAATAGGCTAAAAAATTTTCTAAGGTTGTGATAAGATACAATTAGAAGTTTGCGAGTTATTTGACAAAAACCGAAAGAAGGTCCCCAATGTTGGTAAATAATGAAGTATCGAATTCAAGGTCGTTTTATTCAAAACATTTATATCGGAGTGTATAAAAGTATTCTCTAAGAATTGTTGTAAATTTGATCTAGTTTCACCCTATCTAACTGAAAAGGGGTGCTTTTATATAAACATTATGAGTTATTTGATAAAAACCAAAAAAATGTCCCGAATCTACTATTTATTGCTCAAGATTTTTCACTTTTGCACCAAAAACGTCGAGGAGTATTTTGCTAATTTTTTATATTAATAATAGAAGTTAATATACATATTATTATTGTAATTTCGTGTATATTAAACATAAAACAGAAAACCTTTCTTCTCGTCATCAAAGGGAAGCTGTTTTGCGCTAATTAATTACACTACAATGCGAGGATTACGAAATATGTATACACGACATACAGGACGACGAGAGGGATTTTCATCAAATTATAAGAGAAATATATATAAATATAAATATATATACATACATATATATAAAGGACAGTTTGGTATATAATATATAAAATTTTTGGCGAAAATACGAACACTAGGAGAGGCTCAAGAAGCTCCTGGAAAGGACAATGTTCCAACCCGAAACACGTGTTTATATTTGCTGTAATAACTTTTTAAATATTAAAAAAAATAGTATACTTTCTTCGGGTAAATTTTAGTGCAATAAATTATCTAAAACTTGTTCTAACACCAAAACTATCTATATCTACCACAAAACCTTACAGAGCCCCTTGAAACAGCATTGTGGGTCAAAATAACTAAAACGCCCAAGTTACATCTAGCAAGAATAATTTTATTTATAAAAAAATACACAACAAAAAATCAATTAATACCTAACCAGGAATAATACATCTTAATATCGACCAAACCATTTAGAACTCCTTTTCTACTCACTCATCTCGATCATCCGCATCAGCCCTTAAAGTTTGGCCTCCGATTTCAGCAAAGGCGCCAATTTTTGGGTCAACATAATATTCCCTGTGATTTTCAGTTTTCCTTTCATGAAAGCCAACTGAGGATTTAATTTTCCCAAAGCAATTTCCATGAAATCGTCATCGGAAACCGTCAAAGTTGTATCTACTTTGATGCCCTTGTCAGCTGGTCCTTCGTAGACTCGAAGTTGTTTCAAATCGACAGCTGTTAAAAAAAATTTTGACCAGTTAGTACCTAAATAAGGGCTGAATTAGTGCTTTATTACTTACTCCATTGTTTGGCGGTTTTTCCTTCGTTGGTGATATTGTACAAGAAGACTCCGTTGATGGATTTTGCTAATTCAGGACGTGCAGCTACTCCTTCTTTGATTTTTTGGAATATGACGTCAGTTTTTAAGCCAACACCACTTGTGGAAGTGTTGGTGGACGTTGTTGGAGGTTTTGTGGTGGTTTCTATCACTTCGTTGAGGTCTACGAAGGCTCCTGAAATTAGAACAAAAAATGTTCCGAATTTTCTATATTTATTGCTCAAGAATGAAATATCGAATTCAAAGTCGTTTTATTCGAACCTTTTATATCGGAGTGTATAAAAGTGTTCCCTAGAAATGTTGTAAATTTTATCTAGTTTCACCCTGTATGACCGGACAGGGGTGGTTTCATGTGAAATTTTTGAGTTATTTGACAAAAACCAAAAAAATGTCCCGGGCTTTGAATGTACGATTAGGAATCACACCAAATGTTGCATTGCAGTGCATTTTCCTTCAGCAAATAAGAAAGTTGTGTGTTGTTTGTTAATTTTACTCATAACTTCTAAACACGTGTTTGGATTTCCAAGCAGTCTTCAGTGAATTTGTTGAAAAAAACATAATTTACAAATTTTTCTCACACCACATTTTGCTAAAAGTACATTTAGTATACTAAAAATGCACTTAAATGCCTTGCATATTTCATCATGCAAAGGCATCAGACAAATTTGGATTTTGCTTATATCTTTTAAAAGGATTGCTGGATTTCAAAACAGTCTTTAGTGAATTTGTAGCCAAAAATATCATCTAAAAGTTAGTTAATTTTAGAGTTATTTGACAAAAACCAAAAAAATGTCCCGAATTTTCTATATTTATTGCTACTAAAGAGTGAAATATCGAATTCAAAGTCGTTTTATTCAAAACTTTTATATCGGAGTGTATAAAAGTGTTCCTTAGGAAATGTTGTAAATTTTATCTAGTTTCACCCTATATAACCGAAAAGATGTGGTTTCATATAAAATTTTTGAGTTATTTGACAAAAACAATTTGTGTACCAAAAATGCATATTAGTGCATAGTTAATCTTATCACTTATAGTAACTTTGGTGAAACTATGTGGTATATTTCGATGAGATTCTGTATATCTTCTAAACCTGCCGTTAAATTTCAAAACTGTATATGGCAGATATATAGCCAAAGGTATGATCTATATATTGTTCTTACAAAACATTTTAGTAAAACCAAAATTAGTGACCAAAAACCGCACTTGAATGCAACACTTTAGATATTGGACAAAATTTGGTATTTCTGCCCAAGCCTGGTAAATTATGCAAGTATTTTGGTGAATTTTTATCTATCTCTAAGCTTTGTATATAGATTTTTCTCATTTATATATATATGTATATATATATATAAATATATATATATATATATATATATAAGTATATAATTTAAAATTATATCTGCAAAGCCATTACGATACGAAAATGAATGCTATTGTTTCGTGCGCGCGTTTTAAGAATGTTTCCAAAGAGAATGTATGTTATGCAAACGATATTATATTCATATAAATATACATATATACACACATATATATACATATATATATATATATATATATATATATATATATATACATATTTGTATATATATACATATGAAACATAGCTGTTTCTGTCCGAATAACGGTTGGTTTTTGAACAATTCAAAATAGAACGACCTAGCGGATAATATTTGTATATTACATACATATTTATGTATATATATATATATATATATATATATATATATATATATTAATTTATTTATTTATTAATAAAAGTAACAAATATTGTATCCAAAAGTAGGCTCATGGTACATAATCTCTATTTTACTACTTTTTGTCAATGAATTGTTAGACATATTATAAGGTTATAATTTTTTCCTATTTGTTTTCTAATTATTTTAAATTATTAGGATCGAAACGTACAGAATACATATATTTTATTATTATTTGTTAATTTATTTACGACTAATATTTTTTGTACTTGTGTTAAATTATACTAATTTCTATTCGAAATTAATGAAAAGTGTGAACTTTTCATTAATTTCGAATAGAAATTTTTCGATTTTCGATTTTCGATTTTTAATTTAATAATAATAATAATTTAGCTGTTTATTTATCATAATTATTTTTAAATTTAATTTTATTAAAATTCGTATTGCATAAATATTATTATGATGACTAATGTTTTTTTTGTTTCAGGTGAGTACCTACTTTTTTATATTCCTGTTTTTGGTAAGTTTTTTTAATTATATATATATATATATATATATATGTATATATATTCGATAAATAAAAAAGTTTTATCACTCGACTATGTAAATGTAAATTTTCAATTTATATTTTTAGTTGTTGCCAACTTTTGTAATTTTTTAATCCATCAAATAATTAATTTAGAACGTTCAACAATTTAGTATTTATAAAAAACTCGTTCGTCGATTAAATGCGTGTACTATATATAGTATAGAAAACAAATTTGTTCCGACAAAGGATAATAGACGCAAAATTCAGCATTTTCTATTGCATTTTATAGGTATATCGAGTTGCTGCAGGTCATTATAATGTTAGACAATATCATAGATTATTCAATTTTAAACAAATTTTGTAAATGCATCATTTATATTAAACGAATAGTTCAAAAGTTATAGAGCCCTATACAAAACTAGTGCATTTGTCTATTAATTCTTATATTTACATGTTATAAAATCGATTTATGAATATACTGAGTTGTTTTAGAGTATTTTGTTGTTATAAAAAATTATAGCTTTATTAAATTCAAACATTTTGTCATATATATCTTTTACATCAAATAACTATTTTACGATCTACGCGCGATGCAATAAATAAATGCACTTCCGAATTTTATTACTATAGTTTATAAATTTTCCCCCAGCTCTCTTACGATTGCCAGTATTAGGTAAATGAAATTTTCACCATATTTCGCATTAAATCAAACGCATTTATTAATTAATTAGTTAAACGAATCGAAAACACACAGAAATGTGATGTTTTAATGTAATTGCAAAATTGGAACGAGGCAGCACGGAAACATATGATACATGGCGGTTTTAATTTAAATTTTAGAGACGGAAATAATTTCATTATGAGCAAATATGATACCAAATAATATTGAAACATGTTTATGATAATTGATAAAAATTAATACGGATCATTTTTGCTGCGTATTTAGTCGTTTTAGTGCGCTGAAGTGTTATTATAACATTTGTAACTTTTAGACGGTTTGTGTAAAGTAAATAAAATATTAGACAAATTTATTTAGAATTAAATCGTCTATAAATTTTTCTAACAACAAAATGCTCTACAACAACTCGGTATACTTTAAAATCAATTTTAAAACATGAAGGTATAAAATTGACGAGGCGTATGCAATGGTTTTGTATAAGACTGTGTAACTTTGAAACCGTTAGTTTTATTTGAATGATGTTTTAACAAAATTTGTTTAAAATTTAATCATCTAAAATATTGTCTAATATCATGATGCCCGACAGCAACTCGGTGTACTTCAAAATTGCAATCAAAATACGAAAATTATGCGGGATCTTTGTAATGCATATGTAGTTTTTTAAAAAAAGAATTTGATGCAATATATTTTTGTAAATTCTGTAAATCGTAAACGATTCGCTTGATATAAATACAATATGAGACAAATTTGTTTAAAATTGAATAATTTATAAATTTTTCTAACAACATAATGCCCTACAACAACTCGGTATACTTTAAAATCAATTTTAAAACATGAAAATATAAAATTGACCAGGCGAATGCAATGGTTTTGTATAAGACTGTGTAACTTTAAAACCGTTAGCTTTATATGAATGTTGTATTTACAAAATTTATTTAAAATTCAATGATCTAAAATATTGTCTAACATCATAATGCCCTACATCAACTCGGTATACTTTAAAATTGCAATCAAAATACGAAAATTATGCGAGGCCTTTGTAAAGCATATATGTACTTTTTTTAAAAAAAGAATTTAGTGCAATATATTTTTGTAAATTCTGTAAATCCTAAACGATTTGTTTGATATAAATAATATATCAGACAAATTTGAAATTGAATTATCTATAATATTGTCTAACATCATAATGCCCTACAACAACTCGATATACTTTAAAATCGATTTTAAAACATGCAAATGTAAAACTGACTAGGCGAATGCAATGGTTTTGTATAAGGCTGTGTAACTTTAAAACCAATCGTTTAATATAAATGATGTATTTACAAAATTTGTTTAAAACTCAACAATGTAAAATATTGTCAAACACCATAAAGCCCTACAGCAACTCGGTATACTTTAAAATTGCAATCAAAATACGAAAATTATGCGAGATTTTTTTAATGCATATATGTATGTACGTATGTACTTTTATTAAAGAAGAATTTGGTGCAATATATTTTTGTAAATTCTGTAAATCATAAACGATTCGTGTGATATAAATGATATATCAGACAAATTTATTTGAAATTGAATAATCTATAAATTTTTCTAACAACATAATGCCCTACAACAACTCTGTATACTTTAAAATTAAAACATGAAAGTATAAAATTGATGAGACGAATGCAATGGTTTTGTTTAAGGCTGTGTAACTTTAAAACCGTTAGATTTATATGAATTATGTATTTACAAAATTTGTTTAAAATTGAATAATCTAAAATATTGTCTAACATCATGAAGCCATACAGCAACTCGGTATACTTTAAAATTCCAATCAAACATCAAAAATACTCAAATCTTTACATCGTTCACAAACCTAACACCATTTGTTTACTATAAATAATGCAATTTATTTTTTAACACAAGATAATTTTTCAACAAAATCCCTTTTCCCTTTTCCTGATTTTACTGCTATTTTTGCTGATTTTGCTGATTCTGCTGATTTTACTGATCTTTCACAACCGCAAAAGAAAAAGATGGAAAGAAGTTTTCTTCTTCGCGAAAGACAAAGATAAATCTCGAGACGAGAGAATTGCATAATTATTTGCAATTTCAGCAAATCGTGCCCTTTTTGCAGACATATTCAGTGATATCATTGAAGGACAAGATACGGGGATAATTAGTAATATGAAATAGTTGTTTTGGAAATATTACACCAAGAGATTTGTTTAAAAAACAAGGAGGAAATGTACCTTAGATCAATTTATTTATTATTTCTACAATATTGCACATACATCCCAGTACTTTATAATCACATACATCCTAGAAAATGTCCTTAACAAACTTCAGAAAGATTTATCAAAATCCGAATAATCGTTTAGAAGGAGTATAAAGTGAGTGCTTGTTATTTAATATGAACTTTATATAATAGCAATAGAGCTCAAATTGATTCTACGTTTTAGTTAGAAAACGTTTGTATGTGAAAAAGAAAAGGGCTGTTTTTAGGGTTTTCGAGGCAATTATTCGATTTTTTTATATATGTGTATTATTACCTGTGATGACAGCAACTCCGGTTTCCAAAATAGAGGTTTCAAAGTGGATCCTCTTTTTTTCCTGCCACATTTTGACCACCAATGTTTGACCAGGAAGTACAGGTTTTGTGAACCGAACTTTTACTGCCCGGAATAAGGATGCATTGTTGTCGGCATATTGTTTTAATACTGCTCTAACCGAAAAACCTGAAATAGAAAAAAAATATGAAGGTTAATCACAAAATCCTAAAAATTCTAAAAATATCCTCCACAATGTCCTAAAAAATTTAGCAAAAAGAAAACGTCCCAAAAATATCCACAGTGTTCCAAAAGTATCGACGGCATCCGATTGATATTCACGAAGTTCCTAAAATATCCCTAACTAGTGGTGTATGGCATCGTGCCTTAAGGCAAATTGCTGGAACTTCCCGTACCGTAATGAAATATTCGAGAAATTTTAAACGTTTTCAAATATATTATTACAAATACTGTAACTTTCATTATTTTTGCTATCTTGTTATATCTGAGCAAATCAAATGTAAATCATAAATCATAAATCAATTTATCTCCAGAACATTAACAATCGTCATTTCATTTCGAATTCAATTTAAAAAAAAATAGTTGCCCAATTTTACACAAAATTGAAAAAGAGCTCCCGTATAGTCACAGTCTAAAAATTCACATATATTATTTCTCATTATGTCTACTTGAATAACAAATACTAAAATTGATGTCTTTTTATAGAAAGTTTTTGAAATATCTGCAAATTTCCGAATAAACTTACTTAATTCATGACTGTATTGCAATGTCTTTTTCAAAAATTTATTAAGGACGCACCATTTGTACTGCAGTCTTGTAATTATAATATATTATTCTTTAATATATCTATTTTGATAACAAATACTAAAACTGTTGACTTTTCATAGAAAATTTTAGAAAAATCTGCAAATTTCCGAAAGAAAACTACTTCATTTCTGTGTTGCAATGTCTGCTTCAAAAATTTCTTAAAAACCCACTGTTTGTACTACAGTCTTGCAATTAAAATATATTATTCTTCAATATGTGTACTTTGATAACAAATACTAAAACAGTTAACTTTTCTTAGAAAATTTTCGAGATATCTGCAAGTTTCTGAAAAAACTTACTTCAGTGGTTCTTGCATTACAATGCCTGCTTCAAAAATTTCTTAAAAACCCACTGTTTGTACTACAGTCTTGCAATTAAAATATATTATTCTTTAATATGTGTACTTTGATAACAACTATAGTCCTGTAATTTAACTCTTTGGGGGCGGCTGTCCACCTGAGTGGACAAACATACTCTGACAGAAGCTATTTTATAAACAAGGAAAGGTTAAATAAATTACATATAGCAGTGATAAACAATGTTGTATTTAGAAAATAATTTTAAGTTATTTTAGTAGTATTTTTAGCCTTTTTCTTTGCTATATAGTTTTTTTTTTTTTTGATATTTAAAACGACCGAGCGCTTTTACATATAGCAAAACGACAGGTTTCAAATAGACATTCATACAGACAAATTGTTTTGAACGCAACCATTCTTTATAAAATGATCAAAAATAAATTAATATTATAAATGTATGTCCTTCAATGACTACAAATTTTTATCAAACAAATTGCATAACATACACAATGAAATCAAATTCACAGCCGGTACAGTAGATCGTTTTGAAATCGGTGCCGTCTCGTAAGTGTTAAATATATTATTTTCTATTGAATCTACATTGATAAAAAATGCCTAATATTACCAAAGTTCCTAAAATATCCCTAAAGCATTTTAAATATCCACAACGTCCCAAAAATCTTTTTTTTTATTTTTTTTTATTAACTCTTTTATTCACAACTGTCCAGTATAGGACATTCAGTAAATTTAATGGATTTACAATAGTCCGCCGAAAAGGTAAATTGTATACTACTATTGTCCCAAAAATCTTCACAAAATTCAAACATCATCTACAATAGCTTAAAAAAATCCACAACAACCCTAGAAAAACAGAAATCCGAAGTGATCCCATTATTCCATCACAAAATACCAAAACAAAATAATCTAGGATTAAATTTGAATGAAAATTCCTTCATCAATATTAATTTTGATAGAAAGTCAACTTACCTAAAGTGCAAAGTCCATGCAGAATAGGTTGCTTAAAACCAGAAACAAGGGCCATGTTTGGGTCAATGTGGAGTGGATTCAAGTCTCCCGATAACCTGCAAAAAATAGAAAAAAAATGGTTGATTAGAAAACAATATATCTTTATCTAGAAAACAAGAAAACAATCTTTTTTATTTTTACCTGTACAAGGCAGCTTGGTCCACAGACGTCTTCATCTGCATAACTGCATCAGGCTTCCTATTAGGGGCTGGTACACACTGCACTGCCACATTAGTCTCTCTTTTGCCCCCAAAACCACCGGCTCCTACCACAAAAGTACTGCACTGGGCTTTCACAATCAATTTACCACTTGGGTCAAAACTCTCACCTGGGGAAAAAGATACAGAAATGCCAAAAATTTGTTTGTAAATATTGTGTTGGTTTGTTTACCTTCGACGATTACTACAGCTCCTGATTTTTTATCCAGGACGTCTAAAACTTTGCACGTTGTTTGCACAGGACCGTTTTGTGGAAGTTCATCCAAAATCTGTTGAACCAAAACTCATTAACATTTATTGAAGTCTTCTTTAGGTGTAAATCCGTACAATTGCAACGAAAATTGTTACGGCAAGGTCAAGTGAAGGTCATTCGCTCTCGATGATGTGATTTCTATACGGGTCGATTCTGATTGGTCGTATTTGTGCAAGGCTTCTCTTAAACATATTATTCTGTTATCTTTTTAGATGAATGTACTTCTGTAACTTTTTCTGATACAGCAAATACATCACGTCAATTGCAAATTGATCATTCTGTGTATAATGTGACAAGAACTGATTTTTGCAAGAGTCAAATGATGTATTTGAACTTCCATATAAAGACTTCAACTTGTTTACGAATGCACGAAAATTGTTTGAAAAACAATTGACAAATGATAGCTTTGGCTATGTATGTTTTGTGTGTGATAGACTTTGGTTTCAAAGTGACTTAAAAATATTAAATGAAGCTCAACAACAAATTCTTAATAATGATTTTCTGAATATTGATTCAAATAATCAGGTTGGATGTCAAACTTGTCGAAAGGCATTAAATTCGGGTAAAATTCCCACTTTGTGTAAATTTAACGCGTTTGTATTTCCACCTATACCTAATTATCTACCTAAACTAGATACAGTGTCCGAAAAGTTAATTTCAGCTAGGTTGTGTTTCATGCAAATTAGACGATTGCGACATGCAAATGGACAATTTGGAATATTTGGCCAAATTAACAAATATGGTTAATTTATTACTTCGTAATATTGATGATGATCATTGCATTAACGTTCCCATAAAAAAGAAAATGATTCACAGATCAAGCTATGTGCAAGGCTTTATAAATAAAACAAATATAAAAGTATGGCTTCAATTTTTTAGGCAAGACAGATATTATAGGTGTTTAAAGAATGAAACTGTATCGCCAGCGAAATAGTCAAAACATACAAGCAGTCAATGAATGCATGTTAATTTCAATTACATGAAGTTCTTCAAACACAATTAATACATGATGAGTGAAATTGCAAAAACAATATTTGCTGGTGACTGTTTCTACTTACCTCTAAGTATTGTTCACCATGCAAAACATTCGAAAAGTCGACTTCCTTGTGTTTAATAGCGCCTCTGACGATACTGCTAGACATTGTGATCATCAAACTCGGTAAAACAAAGTAAGTTGGCAAAGGTCCAAAGTCTTCATGACTCTCGTACAAAAATCTCAAGTCTGAGGGATCTGACACACTTGCTCCAACTGCAAAAACAAACATATGCACATATGCTACTAATATTTGCTTCAAATGATGGTACCTCCTAGGGCGTACAGGATCAAATCCTTGAAACAAAATTGGAACTGGTCACTTGCAGTGTCTGAGGAGTTGCTGTTTTGATTGTCCTGGAACGCCTGGGAAAAAATATAGAACAATTGATTGTAGATTGATAGAACCAAGATGTACTGATATTGTTTCGTTCAAATTTTACCTGTAAGGACGTCATGAGTTCAGTAGAAGCTTCAGTAATAGTCTCAATCCTGAAGGCTTTAGACATATCCGTGATTTCTGACCACTTGTCACGAACTTGTTCAATTGAGACATCAGCTCCAATTGTAGATCTCACGAAGGCACCAGGAGACCTCACCATGTGCAACTGAAATAAAACAATACACACAACTTTACAAGGAAAACCTTGGATTTACTCTTCTTAGATTTTGATGGCACTTGGCCTGGTGATAAAGTTGACAGTCAAAATCGACCAATTGATAGAACTATGAGAAGTGGTTCAAAAGTAATCAATTTCCTTTACCTTTCCTGCCCAGCCAACAGCACTTTCGACCACAATTCCATTATCCTCGCAAGATTCATGACAAAGATAAGCAACTACCGGAGCAATAAGCTCCGGTTTCAGTTCTGCAAACATTTCCGGAGGCAAAATGTCTTCGGTCAAACGAGAAGCTGCAGTTGGTACAATAACATTGCACAAAATATTGTTTTTGGCACCTTCGATGGCTATTGTACTCGCCAGGCCTATTGCTCCCATTTTTGCAGCACTGGGGTAAGAGATAGTTGGTAGTAAAAAAGTTTTGTAGGGTTTGGTTTGTGTGTAGATACCTGTAGTTGGCTTGACCAAAATTTCCATAAACTCCTGAATTACTGGAAGTCATCACGATTCTGCCGTAACCTTGTTTTTTGAAAATTGGCCAGGCTGCTTGTGCTGTTTTGAAACTGCCTTTTAGATGGACGGCGTGCACCAAATCCCAATCCTGCAGAAAAATTAGACAACACATCAAATCTGGTCCTGGTGTTTCTGTTTATCATCAATATTGGTGCAGGATCGATCTATTATTAAACCAACACCAGTTTTAGCATTCTGGTCCTTTTCTTACCTGGTCAGAGATCCTAGCAAAACTCTTATCCCTCAAAATTCCTGCATTGTTGATCAGGATATCGATACGTCCATAGTTGTCCAGGGCGGTTTTGATAACTTTTTCGCCATCAACCACGGAATTGTAGTCAGGAACTGCTTCACCTCCTGCATCCTGGTGAAAAAGACACCAAAAAATACAAAATTAGCCAGGATTTGGTTAAATTAATGTCAGTCTGATGTACTACTGATTTGTGCATCTATCTATTATATCTTTTGTAACTTTTGAATGGTACGTCTGAGGTTGATGAAATATTCGGCGAATTTGTACAGAATTGAATTGTCTGTAATATTTTCTAACATCATAAGGTTCTACAGCAACTCGGTGTACTTCAAAATCGATTCCAAAATTGGATAATAAGTCGTAACTAGAGTGTTAGACCAAGTTTTTGCTTTGTGCTGTTCATGGAGTCGTCTTTAGTTTTATTTGCAATACGTCGGAAGTATTGTTGTGTGTATGTATATATATATATATATATATATATATATATATATATACATCCTGGTAAAAAAACACAAAAAAATTGAAATTTGTCAGGATAAGGTGGATTTGATGTCAGTCTGCTGTAGTACTGATTTGTGTGGTTATTTATTATATCTCTTGTAACTTTTGAATGGTTCGTGTGAGGTTGATGAAATATTCGGCGAATTTGTACAGAATTGAATTGTCTAGAATATTGTCTAACATTATAAAGTCCTACAGCAACTCGGTGTACTTTAAAATCGATTCCAAAATTGGATAATAAGTTGCAGCTAGAGTGTTAGGCAAAGTTTTTCTCATGTACTGTTCATGGAATCGTCTTTATTTTTATTTGCAATATGTCGGATGTACTATTGTATATATATATATATATATCTTATATATAAAATTCTTCTGTAACAATGTAAGTTTCATATTTCCTCCTAAACTATAATTCGGATTTTCGTGAATCTTCCTGAAGTTTGTTCGGGAAATTTTCTAGAATGTTTTGATTCATAGAAATATAGTTAAATTGTAGAAATAAATAGAAAAAATTACAAAAAACCGCTTATCATTGTTTGCCCTTGAAAATATTTGAAGCTTAGTTTGACATTAAAAACAATTGAGGACTGTCATTTGCCAAACATTTCTATTCACTTATAGGCTAAGGCGATATTAGAATATAATAAATTCATAATTATGAATAAGGAAAATGTAATGTCTACATTATTAATGCCGAAAAGCAGCTGAGATGTGCCAAAAATTAAATTAATATAAGATGCAAATAATATAACATGCATTTGACAAGTGATGCAGTCTGCGCATGCGTCTGACGTGCGCGTGTGTTTGCTTTTGCTTGCAATAATTTTGTTTGCGCACTTTGCGAACAGATTCGCCGTACGAATTCGTGCAAATAAGACGAGCCATAAGTGATTGCGCTCAAAAATATTCAATTTGCAGTCGTTTTGCCTTACTATACTAAGTCACAATACAAAAAATATTATTTAGAAGTTTCATTGTGTCAAAAATTCATATGTTTTTGGCATTGGATACGAAATATTTACTCAATGGAGCGCTTTGGGTCTGAAATTTTTACTATTTTCCAATTCGTTTGGAATTTTGGAACTAGGTTCATCTTACTCTTCAGAAGTGAAAACAATTTAGACTCCTTTACCACTTCTCGGGTGGATGACATTTCTTTTCAGTGGTGTAATTTTACTTTTTTCAAAATAACGTTGGGTATCGATAAAAGAACTAATTATACGAGAAAAATATTTAATAATGTTTTTCAAAAAAGGAAATACTTTTCAAGTTACTGGCTACTGAATATTTGTTTCTTTTTTGCGTTTTTCATCATTTTTTGCTAACACCTTCAAAAATATACATTTTAACGAAAATCATGTAATGAACAGAATTATATCAATTAAAATCTTAATAAATCGTTATTTTATAGTGTTTTAGGAACATTATTAGGCTAGATATGAAAATGGGTTTTTATAGTGCTCAAAATAAGCTTTAAAATGAGTACTTCTGCGTGTAAGATGAGTGAGCTATCATGCAGATAAAGGACGCATGCAATGTTTTTTTTTCCATTTAAATCAAATACTTTGAGTGCCATATCCACCAAAATTAAAAATAATCATATTCAATCTAGAATTAACTTAGTTTAAGAGATCTTGATAGATTCTAGAAAATACCACAACTTTAGTACAAATGATTCCCAAAAAACTCATGATTTCATGAAAAAAAAAACATTTAAAAAAAAACAACCAATTTCTCATCATAATACCTCTGAAAGAATACGTATAAAAGTATATATATAAGAAAATTCGAGGTATTTTTCTGACTAATTATTATTGTTTATTATTTTTTCGTTACACAAATATTGATAGATGTATGATTAATTAAGGAGCTGTCCAACCAGAGGTTTTTCGAGCCCTTTAACCCTTCGCCGTTTTACAATAAGAGAAGTTACGGTAAAATTAATGATAGAGAAAGTTGTAGCTTATTTAATCACCTTTAAAATAGTGTATTACAAGTTCTGATAAAATCAGAATTAAAAGAGTAATAATCCAATTAATGCTGTGGATGGTGACGGAGTGCAAATTGTTAAAAACATTGAAATTAAGATAAAGATTAGCCTATTTCCAAAATATCAAGTAAATTGGAGCACATTAAAAAAATTCACAGAGCAATAATTTTGTTGATTGTAAGTTGAATAGAGCACATGTGAACAGGATTTGACAAATTAATTCACTTCAAATATAAACTTAAGCAACAATGTATATTGATTTATTGGAGAAAAGAATGTAATTTAGATATTAAAATTACTAAAAGCCAGTTAAAATATGGTACGAAATTATAAAAATTATAGGCAACATTATTGAAGCATATATTTTGGGTAAAAAAATAAAAGGTAATATTGCACCTTTGCCGCGAATGCTATATATTAATTCTTTCTGAATTTGTTGTACTTTTTAAAAGATTTCAATTTTCAACACGTGTATCTTATGCTGTGACATAAATCACAAAGGCAGACGATCATTTTTAGTGTGATAAATTTGGAAAATCGATGTTTTAGTCGTGAATAAACAAAGAATCATTCATTTATACATCCACATCTACAGGTATGACTAAAAATACTATATAACCCTTAAATGCAATAAAATAAATTGAGCTATTGGAAATAAATTTGTTCTATAAATCGCAGTGTATAATTTTTAATATACAATTTTATTGAACATTTTTTAATATTTGTTAAATGAATAATTAAAGTGTTAACTGTGGGAATTGAGAACAATCGTTTTATTTGAAATAGTTCTACATTCAACATCACTCATGTATTGGTGTAAATAGTAATTCAAAAAACAGTAATTATTATTTTTAACTAAGCAGTAAATATTAGTATAAAAAATTGAAAAATTGTAGACATGAGTACAGAACAAGGTCTGTCGGGTCAGCTAGTATATATATATATCCTTTTCAGTTATAAACCTGTATCGAATCAATTTAACGCTCAATTACTTTCCGGAACAAATATACACTGCTCGAAGTAATCCTATTATCTAAATACGTTTCTGCACTACCGAAACCGATTTAAAAACAGCTGCTCAACAATTGATTGGGCTGATCGGGCCAAATCTGGTAAAATATAGCTGAAGTCTATTAAAAATTCACACACCAGGAATAAAATACATTTACAATCTACAACTGTAAAAATTATAATTACCATGTTTGGGGCGAATTTAAAGTACACCGAGTTGCTGTAGAGGGTCATGATGTTAGAAAATATTGTACACAATTTAATTCTGAATAAATTTGCCGAATATTGCATTTACCCCAGACCAACCTTTAAAAAGTTACAAGAGAATCTTTATCCCTTACCCTGAGCTCCTTAACAAGCAGCACTATAAAAATCATGTTTATCCCATTTGAATCGATTTTAAAGTACACTGAGTTGCTGTAGAGCATTATGATGTTAGAAAAAATTGTACACAATTTAATTCTGCACAAATTTGCGGAATATTGCATTTACCCCAGACAAACCCCTAAAAAGTTACAAGAGATGCAATAAAACCTTTATCCCTTACCCTGATTTTCTTAACAAACAGCACTGTGAAGAGTATGTTTTACCAGTTTGAAGCGATTTTAAAGTATACCGAGTTGCTGTAGAGCATTATGATGTTAGAGAATATTATAAACAATTCAATTTTATATATATGTGCAGAATATTTTATTTATTTTGGATAAATAGTTTAAAAGTTACGTAATAAATAATAAATAAATGTCCTAGAATGTAACGAAGCATTGAAGTTGGCTCATTTAGCGTTCTGATTAATAGTGCATTTTTAATTACGATTTTAAAGTATACCGAGTTGCTGTAGAGCACTATGATGTTAGAAAATATTGTATATAATTTAATTCTACACAAATCTGCCGAATATTGCATTTACCCCAGATTGATCATTAAAAAGTTACAAGAGATGCAATAAAACCTTTCCCCCTTACCCTGAGCTCCTTAACGAACAGAACTGTAAAAATCATGTTTTACCAGTTCGAATCGATTTTAAAGTACACCGAGCTGCTGTAGAGCATTATATTATTAGAACACATTACAGATGACTCAATCCTTTACCAATCTCCCAAATATTTCATTTACCCCAGACAAACCCTTAAAAAGTTGCAATAAATCCCTTATCCCTTACCCTGATCTCCTTAACGACCAAATCGGCTGGTCGATTGGCAGTATCTCCTGCTTCGCCATGCCTGCCGCCTCCCAAATCGTTAACCACTACTTTGGCGCCCCTGGAGGCCAAAAGTAAGGCATAACATCTGCCCAAACCTGCTCCTGCACCTGTGACGACTGCTACACGACCGTCGAAACGTAGTTCTCCACCTTTGGACATCCTAAAGAAAGGATTAATATGTAACACATACGTCCCTAAATTTTTACCTTCCTATCACAAACACTTATTTTGTAATAGTTATTTTAGTAAAAAAAAATTTTATCTACATTTCGTTTTGTTTGTTAAATTATTTTTCATTTTTTCTTTAATTAGTTCTGTTTATTAAATTGTTATTAATTTTCCCTGTAATTAGTTCTATTTGTTATATTGCCTTTAAATTTCTTATTTAATAATTTTTCTATAATTAATTCTGTTTATTAAATTATTTTTTAAATTTTCTGTGATTTTAATTAATTTAATAAACAGTATTTCAATTTTTTATTTCATTCTGAAAATTAAATTATTTTTAATTTTTTTTAAATTATTTCTGCTTATCAAATTATTCTTTCTTAAATTATTTCTGTTTATCAAATTATTCTTTCTTAAATTTTTTCTGTTAATTATTTTTTCTTAATTAGTTCTGTTTATTAAATTATTTTTTAATTAGTTTTGTTTAATAAATTATTTTTCATTCCTTTCTGTAATTAGTTCTGTTTATTAAATTATTTTTCACACTAGTTCTGTTTATTAAATCATTTTTCTTTACTTCAGTTGTTTTTATTCAATTATTTTTCATTTATTTCTTAGATTTGTTCTGTTTATAATATAAATTAGACTAATTCCAGTAATAATTGAATAAATAAAATAAAAAACAGAACTAAATAACCGAAATAGTAACATTAGTTCTGTTTATTAAAATGATTTGTTATTTTTTGTGTTATTAGTACTGTCTATAAAATTTATTTCTGAAAGTAGTAGTTCTGCTCATTAAATAATTTTTTAATCTGTTATCAGTTCTGTTTATAAAATTTATTTATGTAAGTAGTAAATTAACAGAATTAATTCCAGAAAAAAATGGTAAAATATTTGAGAAACAGAACTAACTACAGGAAAAATTCAATAAACAGATTTAATTTTAGAAAAAAATTAAAAATAATTTAATAAACAGAACTAATTACAAAAAAGTGTATATTAAACTGTCTTTAATTTTTTTCTGAAATTAATGAGTTTAATGAACAGTTAATGAAATCATTGATGCATTTAATAAACAGAACCGAGTATTAATCTTAATAGCAAAAATAGTTCTGTTTATTGAAAAAAATTCTGTATACCAAATTAGGTTTTTGATTCATTCTGAATTCAGTTCTGTTCATTGTTTTTTCTATTTGTTGCAAAATTATGTTCATTAAATATATTTTTATTATTTTTTGTAATTAGTTCTGTTTATTTATGCTTTTATTATTTTATGTAATTAGTTCTGTTTATTAAATTATTTTTTAAATTCATTCTTAAATTAGTTTTGTTTATTAAATTAGGCCTTTAATGTATACTTACATCAGTTCTGTTTTTTTTTTATTTGTTACGAAATTAGTTCTGTTTATTAAATTATTTTTTAAATTCATTCTTAAATTAGTTCTGTTTGTTAGACTAAGTTTTTAATTTATTCTTACATGAGTTTTGTTTTTTTTATTTGTTACGAAATTATTTCTGTTTATTAAATATGTTTTTATTATTGTTTATAATTTTTCTGTTTATTATTTTTTTAATTCATTCTTAAATTAGTTCTGTTTATTAAATTAGGCATTTAATTTATTCTTAAATCAGTTCTGTTTTTTTTATTCGTAACGAAATTATTTCTGTTTATTAAATTATTTTTTAAATTTATTTTTAAATTAGTTCTGTTTATTAGATTAGGTTTTTAATTCAGTTTATAAAATAAAGAGTAACTAATTAAGAAAAATAATAAAAAACATCTAATTGATTAAAAAATTAAATAAACAGAACTAATTTAAGAAAAAAAAATAAACAGAACTAATTACAAAAAAAAAATTTTTATAAACAGAACTAATTTTTGAAATAATAATAATAATAGACAACTAATTGAAAAAATTGAAAAATTATTTAATAAACAGAACTAATTCTCAAATAAGTTCTGATTATTGAATTAGATTTTTAATTTATTCAAAAAGACGGGCCAAAAATACTAAAAATAATAATTATTTTTTACTAATTATCTTTTACAAAAACCCTTTTCCAAAAATCCCCGACCAACACTGCTCTCTATCTCTATCCCTCTCGCACCAAAAGAGGTTAGACTCGTCCATAAAGACTTGTCAAGGCAAAACATTGCATTGAATTATATCAAATTCCATCTTATTTATAAGACTAAACACAAGAACTCACTCGACAATATGTTTTCCGGTAAAAGCACAAGATTTTCCTTTATTTTCCACCTTTTAAAACCTTTTAAATTCGATAAAATAATGGAATAAACTTTCGGATTCCACTGACAGCCGCGGACTGACTGAACTCAATAACACAGACCGGCGAGAAGGCGTCGTTTCAGGTTGCGTGGATTGGCGATGTAGTCGTTTCCAGGGAAGGTGAACTTGGGGGAAAAAAATTTATTTAAAATAGTTGAAGATTGAAAAAGTGGTTTTTTGGTTTGTGGATATGTTAAGGGATGTTTGAGGAATGTTTTGGTGTATAAAAATTAATGTGGTGTTGGGGAAAGTGTTGGTTAAAATTAGGGTCGATTGTTTTGGTGTCGGTTGAAGAGGAATTAAGTGTAGGTTTGGGGGAAAGAAATTATTTTATTAAGAGAAAATTTTTAAAATAATATTTTGTTTAGGCAAGAATGTTGCTAAAAGTGTATATTATTTTACTGTATATACATTTTTAAGTATATTTAAAATTTGTATAACAAATTTAAGTTTCAAAGTCGACCAAGAACTTGCAAAGCGTTTTTAGCCTAATTTTACAGGGACCGCACAAGCAAATTATTTATTTTAAAATAGTAAAAGATGAAAAAGTTTGTATTTTGGTTTATGGACATTTTGTTGAGTATTTGAGGAATTTTTTGGTGTATGAAAAGTGTGGTAGTATTTTGGAAAGTGTGGTTCAAAATTGCAGTCAAACGGTTAATGTGTTAAGGTTTTTGAGTGTAAGTAGACATAAAATTATTTTTTTTTAAGTGAAAAGTTTTAACATTGGATTTTCTTTATGAATTAGTATTGTTAAAAGTGTGTATTTTTTTACTGTATATAAATCTTCAAGTATATTTAAAAATTTTCTAATAAAGTCTACTATTTGGTTTGTAATATACTGGTTTTCGAGTGTCGAAAAAATTTATGGACGGCGCAAGGAAATTATTTATTTAAAAATGATAAAATTTAAAATAGTATTATATGTGTATATAGAAATGTCACTGGATGTTTAAGGAATTTTTTGATTTATAAAGTGTTTTGGAAAGTGTTGTGCAAAAGTGGTGTCAAAATTGTCGAGGTTTTTAAAAAGAAATGGTGTGCCGATTCAGAAAGAATTTATTATATTCTTAAGTAAAATTTCTTAAAATCGTGTTTTGTTTATGCAAGTATATTACTAAAAGTGTCTATTATTTTTCTGTAAATAAATTTTTAAGTGAATTTGAAATTTTTATAACAAAATTAAGTTTGAAATTCGAGCAAGCACTTGCAAAGTGTTTGTAGTCTAATTTTACATTCCGTCTCAGTTTTAGAGTGTCAACGAGAAAGAATTTATTTATTTAATTAAAAAAATAAGTTCAAAATTCTATTTTGCTTATGCAAGAATATTGCTAAAAGTGTATATTATTTTATCAAATATAAATCTTTAAATAAATTTGAACTTTTTCTAAAAAAAAAATAAATTTTAAAGTCCAGTATGTCCTTACAAAGAGTTTGGAGAACTCAGAAAGAAATTATATATTTTAAAATTGTTAATTATGATAAAAATTGTAAATTAGTATGCAAAAATATTTTTAGACGTTAAATAAATTTGAACAATATAAGAAAGTCGTTAAATTTGTCGTATTTATTATTTTTTGAGATTTGGAAACGATTATGTACATACAAAGCATTTTTCACCTGAATTTGCTTATTGAATAATTTATAACAATAAAAGTGTTAGTGGAATATAAAAAGTGTGTATGGAAAATTTGTTTAAAATTAAATTATCTAAAACCTTGTCTAACATCATAAGACCCTACAACAACTCGGTATATTTAAAAAACACATTGAAACAAATGTTGATTTTATTGTGGTACATCTCAAAAGGTGCATTTGTGTAATTTCCACTATTGGTGGAAATCAAAAAGTGTATATGGAAAATTTGTACAAAATTAAATTATCTTTAACACTGTCTAACATTATAAGACCCTGCAATAACTCGGTATACTTGAAAAACATCATGAAACTGATATCGGTATATTATATTCATTATGGTATTCTTAATATTGATACATTATATATTATTCTGGTACATCTCGAAAGGTGCATTGATTTACGAAAAAAATCATAACTTTAAGACTATTGGTTGTATATAAAAAGTGTATATGAAAAACTTTTCCAAAATTTAATTATCTTCAACATTGTCTAATATTATAAGACCCTACAACAACTCGGTATACTCTAAAACCACAACGAAATAAATTTTGATATTATTGTGGTACATCTCACAAGGTACATTTGTTTACGAAAAAATTCATAATTTTAAAACTATTTGCGGAATATAAAAAGTGTATATGGAAAATTTGTTCAAAATTAAATAATCTTTAACATTGTCTAACATTATAAGACCCTACAATAACTCGGTATACTTAAAAAACATAATGAAACAAATATTGATCTTACTGTGGTACATCTCAAAAGGTGCATTGGTTTACGAAAAAATTCATAACTATGAAACTATTAGTGAAATATAAAAAGTGTATATGGAAAATTTGTTCAAAATTAAATTATCTTTAACATTGCCTAACATCATAAAATTCTACAGCAACCCGGTATACCCATAAATCGCCCTAGAAACACAAAAATATTTTTAAAAACTTGTTACATGTTTTTTCTCAAAAACCAGGTCACTGAACCAAAAATTCTTTACACAAATTAGTTGTTATTTTTTTTTACACATTCTATATAGAATTTGCGATATTTTTTCGACTTAGCACAATTTCAGTATCGTCAGTATCGTAAATAAATACGATATCGTCTATCGTTTTACCAGCTCGCCGGTTTTTCATATCGTAAAAACAAAACACAAAAACAAGTCATGCTGACTTGTCAGATGAACTTCGCACCGGTATTTCATTGAAGGCAAAAGTCGTTGATTTAGAGGGTCCTCATTGAAAAAAAATATTTTTTTTAAATATCAAAGTATATATTGATGGTATATAATATTGATAAAATTATAAAAAAAGGTGTACACTGAGGGTTTTGTATACAAAAATGAAATAAATGCATCTTTAACCTTTATAATATTAAGTAACATAATGTAAGATAGTTCAGTGGATCCTATCTTATTTTAACACTCACATAGTTTGCAATTTAACTTATAGAAAAATTGTAATTTTCTGATTGCTAAATAAATTTATTACAATAAAAAAATAAAATCTTTAACCTAAATTAGTTTAGTCTTAAAAATGTAGGTATATAAAAAAATAAAAGTTAGGTGTAAATTTTGCTTATTATAAAATTCAGTTACTATTTTTTTGTTAAATCAAACAATTTTCTATAAAATCTATTATACTTCATTTAAAATTTATAATATTTTGTAAAAAAATAATTTTTTGAATCTATTTCGTTTTTACTATAAATATATAAAAATATACGATCTTTTATAATTATTTTTTTACTTATTTTTTTTTTATAAAATGTTATTAATTTTAGTATTTGTTGTAATAATAGGCATATTGAGGTATAACATACTCATGTTTCAAGGTTCTAGTATAAAAAGTATGTTCTGAAGAGCTCTTCGAAACCGACCTTATGAATTTATTTAAAAAATCAATATAGTTTGGTGTACTTTGTTTACATAATTATTTATTCATATAGTGAAAAAATTATATGAATAAATTAAATGTTTGGTATAAATTTTGTTTATTAATAAATTAAGTGTTTTTTTTTGGTAAAGCAAGTAATTTTCTATAAAATCAATTATACTTCATTTAAAAATCTATAATATTTTTGAAAAGAAATAATTTTTTGAAACTGTTTATTTTTTTACTATGAATATATAAGAATATACGCTTTTTTATAAAAAAAATTTTTACTCATTTTTTTTATAAAATATTATTAATTTTAGTATTTATTGTAATACTAGACATATTGAGATATAACATACCTAAATTTGAAGGTTCTAGTATAAAAAGTATGTTCTGAGGAGCTCTTTGAAACCGACTTTTTTAATTTATTTTGCAAATCAATATAGTTTCGTGTATGTAATCTTTTTACATAAATATTTTTTACATTTATTCTTAAAGATAATTTATTAATTTTTGTATTTACTGATATAATAATAGATTTAGGAATAACATGCTTAAATTTCATGGCTTGAAAATAAAAAGTACGTTCTGAAGAGCTCTTTGAAACCGACTTTTTGAATTTATTTTGAAAATCAATATATTTTAGTGTACTTTCTTTACATAATTATTTTTTACATTTATACTAGAAGATCATTCATTAATTTTTGTATTTCTTGATTTAATAGATAGATTTAGGAATAATATACTTAAATTTCATGGCATTAATATAAATACTACGTTCTGAAGAGCTCTTCGAAACCGACTTTTTGAATTTATTTTGCAAATCAATATAGTTTGGAGTACCCCTTTTTTGCATAAATATTTTTTACATTTATTTGGATCGATTATTTATTAATTGTAGTATTTGGTTGTATAGTAGACATATCTAAGAATATTCGGTGAAAATTATAAGGTTGTAATACAAACGGTACGACCTGTAGATTTTTTTGAAAAATCATTATTTCCCAAGTATTATTTTTTATTAATTAACTCATTATGGAGCACAGTTGGCGCGCTTTTGTATTAAATTTTTTTTCGCTTATTTAGTGTGTAAAAATCATCAGATTTAATATTTGTTATCATAATAGACATATTAAAGAATAACTGGTGAAAATTAAAAGACTGTAATACAAACGGTACTTCTTGTAAAAATTTTTGAAAATCATCATTTTCTGACATACATTCTTCTTTTACTGTGAATAGTACTGGAAGAGTGATTTTTTTTACAAAATCAGTTATATTTTATTTTTGGTAATAGAGTTTACTAATTTTAGTATTTTTTATATAATATATATCTAAGAATATTTGGTGAAAATTACAAGATTGTAATGCAAATAGTGCGTTCTGTAGAATTTTTTGAAAGATCATTATTTTCCAAGTATTATTTTTTATTAATTAACTCATTATGAAGCACAGTCGGTGCGCTTTTGTATTAAAATCTTTTTTAGCTTGTTTTATATGTAAGAAATTATCAATTTTAATATTTTCTCTATTAATAGACATATCTAAGAATAATTTGTGAAAATTATAAGGTTGTAATACAAACGGTCTGTAAAAAATATAAATTTCTGAATTTCTTTACAAAAAACTTACATGTATTTATTGTTGATAATAACTCTTGCAATCTGCAAACAAATGTTTGTGTATTGTTATCAGTAAATATTTAATCTCGACTTTAAAAAAACATATTTTCAATAAAATTATTAGATTATCCAAGATTCTACATAATCACAGATTTTTCTTGATATTAATTGTACGAAGTTCAAGAAACGTTTATACAAAAATCTGATTAAAAATTTGGTGTTAGGAACAATTTTTGCAAATACTTTATATCGAATAATTAATACAAAGTAAAATATAATATATATATATATATATATATATATATATATATATATATATATATATATATATATTAGCTTTGGACATACATCATAAGGCCAGATTGTTTACTACAACTTCTTATTGAATAATTAACTTATAAATTAATTTTAGTATTATTAATAAACTTAAATAAATATTTATAAATTTTTAAATTATTATTAGCTACTAGTGTTTGTACATTGATTGGGAAAATAACATTTTCTTTGCGTAAATTTATTATTCATTAATTAAAATATAATAATTGTATTCTTCATTACTAAAATATCCTTGTCCTTTTATTTTCTTCCGGAAAAAGTAAGCAATCATCCCTTATATTTCCTGCAAATATTTCCTTTTTCCCGTTCGACTTTATTACTTTCCTCCAGGCAATTACCAGGTTATAAATTTTATCGAAGCTTTATCAAACTTTTCCGAAAGTTTCACGAACAGTTTTCTTCTTTGTTAACATAAACAACCGGAACGAGTAATAGTTTGCTTGTAGTACATTTTGTTTCGGGCGGAAAACTTTCCCGGAACAGAAGTGGGATGGGGATAAATGTCGTTTACAATTTTCCGTTTTTTTGGGAAAAAATTGTAAATATAAGTTAGTTCAAAGCCGATTGGCGTATAAATAAATAAATAAATAAATAAATAAGTTAGTTTAGTTCTAATTGTTTCCGCACTTGTGCATAGAGGCGCCACTAGGCGCTGGTGGCACCAGCTTTAGCACGTAAATTTACCACTGGGTTTAAATCTAGATAAGTTTTGGGACAATAACAAAAATTTGGAATTTAAGAAAAATTAGGTGATTTTGTAATAAAGAAATAAATTAATTTGTATATAATACTTGATGTTGCTATTGATAAAAGGTTGCTAATTTTTTTATTTTTTTTGGTATATTTTTTAAAGTTTACAAAGTGATACTTTTGAATTCTTATGTGGCTTGTAGCTTCTTTTTGGTGAGATATAGTAAAATTTGTTATTAACAAAAATTTTAGAGAATTTTTTCTAGTTTTATCATGTTTAAGCAGAATTTGAAAAAAGTCATTAGAAAAAGAGTGCTAATTGAAACAGTAAAAAACGTTTTGATCGTTAAATTATTTATAATTTTAAAACAATAATAATATAAATAAATATTATTATAGTAATAAGTAAGTAAGTAAGTAATAATAAGGAAATGTGTATATGGAAAATTTGTACAAAACTAAATAATATATATCATTTTTCAACCTTAGGAAACTCTATAACAATTTTTCTACCTATAAATTTAATTAAATTCTGATTTGTTTCTCTGTAGAAGTACATGTACACTACCAATTTGGTTTATCAAGTACTTATATTTAATGAATTATTTATAACTTTAAAACTATTCGTGGGATTTAAAAAGTTAAAAAGTATATATGGGAAGTTTGTTCTAAATGAAATATTATACAACATTGTCTAACACCACAAGACCCTACAATAACTCGGTATACTCTTATAACGCGGTCAAAACATATTAATTTGATACATAGCAGAATATACATGTATTTGTTGAAAAATCATAACTCTAAAACTATTTAAGGTATTCAAAAAGTGTATATAGGAAATTTGTTCTAAATTAAATAATCTACAAGATTGTCTAACATCACTAGACCCTACAATAACCCGCTATACTCTTATAACGCGATTAAAATATATTTATTTAATACATAGCAAAATATACATGTATTTATTAAAATACATAGCAAAATATATATGCATTTATTATATAATTCATAACTTTGAGACTATTTATGGGATTCAAAAAGTGTATATGTAAAATTTGTGTAAAATTAAATAATATACAACATTTTCTAACATTATAACAACCTACAGCAACTCAGTGTACTACAAAATTGGGATTGAAAATCGGTTATTAATTCCAAAGCGACTAAAATGCATAAGATTTTAAATTGGTCTATAAATCGCAAACCATTCGATTAATATACCAATTAATTTATCTTAAAAGCTGTACCAAGTTTGGTGTACAAAAACGCATCACTCTTATATATCTAGCATATCATTTAAAATATTAGATTAGTGTCAAAAGTATATTTGGGAAATTTGAACAAAATTAAATTGCAAACAATATTTTCTAACATCATAAAATCCTACAAAATTTATTTTGAAAATTCGTATGAAACAAAAGTAGTGCATTCCAAATTTTGAGGTTCATTTTTTTTGTCCTGATTATTTGATAATACTAATTATTTATTTCACATGTTTTAGGATTTCAATCAAACTACTAATTGATTCTAAATTTATATTTTTAGCTTATAGTGGATATTAATTATTATTTAATTGGTGCAAAAAGCGTTTTGGCAAATATTTGCCGAAACTATAATACAAATCGATTATGATTGATGATGATTGCATTGTCAGTCAAAATGGATAAAATAATTTATATATATATATATATATATATATATATCAGTTACTATATTGTCTATATATATATATATATATATATTAAATTTTTTATATAATTTTGATGTTGAAATATGTGATATTCAGTTTTCAGGGCAATACATCAATTAAAAAATTTGTATGACTTTAAAACATTTTTATTTATTCCATACGTTTCGACACATTGTTTTGTGTCATCTTCAGTGGACTCTAGATTGAAAGAACAGATAGAAATTATTAAATAAAACTAATATATAAGAAGTGATATGGTATGAACTTACATGCAATTGAATTAATCCTAATTATTTCATATTATAAATGTTTACAATGCACAATCTTAATTATTTCATATTATAAATGTTCACAATGAACAATCCTAATTATTTCATATTATAAATGTTCACAGTGCACTAAAAAACTAATCCTTGTCATTTTAAGTTGAACAATATATAAATTTTTGACTGAGATTTTTATGAATTTGTGAAGAACATCGCGCCATACATTTCTGTGCTCCGATGTATGGGTGCCTACTGAATGTACGTCAATGTGCGAACCACATGTTGAGGGCTGAGGTACAAGGCAAACGAACTGACCAAAGAATTTAAGATTTGACAACGCGAGAGGGTACATATAGTGAATTTTTATAATTCACTATATGTACCCTCTCGCGTTGTCAAATCTTAAATTCTTTGGTCAGTTCGTTTGCCTTGTACCTCAGCCCTCAACATGTGGTTCGCACATTGACGTACATTCAGTAGGCACCCATACATCGGAGCACAGAAATGTATGGCGCGATGTTCTTCACAAATTCATAAAAATCTCAGTCAAAAATTTATATATTGTTCAACTTAAAATGACAAGGATTAGTTTTTTAGTGCACTGTGAACATTTATAATATGAAATAATTAGGATTGTTCATTGTGAACATTTATAATATGAAATAATTAAGATTGTGCATTGTAAACATTTATAATATGAAATAATTAGGATTAATTCAATTGCATGTAAGTTCATACCATATCACTTCTTATATATTAGTTTTATTTAATAATTTCTATCTGTTCTTTCAATCTAGAGTCCACTGAAGATGACACAAAACAATGTGTCGAAACGTATGGAATAAATAAAAATGTTTTAAAGTCATACAAATTTTTTAATTGATGTATTGCCCTGAAAACTGAATATCATATATATATATATATATATATATATTATTACTTACAAGATTTATTCTCAGTTCGACATATAACTTTCTCTATGAAAAATAAAAATAATCCTTTCACTTTACAAATTAAATTTAAATTGGAATTTTAACTACACTATAGGTACTTGTTTTATATATACATTGAAGGACAAGGATTTAAAATCATAGAGCCACATATATTATAGAACATTATCTAAATTATAACAAATTAGTTAAATAATTCGAAGAAAGAATTCTTGAAGAAGGTCAGATGTAAATTGCTGAGCTTTCAGTTGGGTTTGTTTTTTGTTCAAAAATAACAATTAAACTATTTGTCGAAAATCAATTTCATGTTGGACAAATTCGTACAAAATTGAATAACCTTTAAAAGTGTCTAACACTATAAAGTCCTACAACAACTCTGTATACTTAAAAATCATCTAAAAAAATATAAATCAATTTTTTTGTCTTATAGGGACGTGTCTATATCGATGAGCTTTTAGTTCGGTTCGTTTCTCGTTCAAAAATTCATAACAATTAAAATATTTGTCAAAAGTAACTATTATGTTAGGCAAATTCGTACAAAATTGAATGATCTAAAAAATTGTCTAACACCATAAAGCTCTATAACAACTCTGTATACTTAAAAATCACCCACAAAAATTCATGAATTTTTTTTGGCTTATAGAGACGTGTCTATGTCGCTGAGCTTTTAATTCGGTTCGTTTTTCGTTCAAAAATTCATAACAATTAAAATATTAGTCAAAAATAATTTTCATATTAGAGAAATTCGTAAAAAATTGAATAATCTAAAAGAGTGTCTAACACCATAAAGCCCTACAACAACTCTGTATACTTAAAAATCATAAAAAATACATCAATTTTAGGGGCGTGTCTCTATCGCTGAGCGTTTTGTTTGGTTCGTTTTCTGTTCAAAAATTCATAACTATTAAAATATTTGTCCAAAATAAATTTCATGTTAGGCAAATTTGTGCAAAATTGAATAATCTAAAAGAGTGTCTAACATCATAAAGTCCTACAACAACTCTGTATACTTAAAAATCACCCACAAAATAACACATCGATTTTCTTATGGCAAAATGCCACTTACGCCCAGTTTTCCTACATATCGTGTTACAGTTCTAATTACATATTGTATTATGCAAAAAAAAAAGAATAATTGCATAAAAATTTGCAATTTTAATTGCATTTTACATCAAAATGCACACATGGATTGATGATGGTTAATTATGATAAGACAATTTCTTGTAGGGAAAGAAATGCAGTTCTCGTGAGAAAAAAAGGTGTTTATAATATATATATATATATATATATATATGTGTGTGTGTATGTATGTATATATATTACCCATATGGTAATTTTCTACCTTTATTACCAAAAAAATGTTATAAATTCTCAAAAAATGACAAACGTTTTTCGCGCCCTGTTTACTTACTATGCAAATCCCCATATAAAATATATGAACGAGATATTAAAAAATAATTTAATGTCTTATATGTTTTTTTCCTCGTATTATTTCCACAATTGAAATTGCAAAGTGTCGGCGATAAATAAAAGGATATGTACTTATTAAATTTTTTACATAAATATATATTCTCAGATGCTTAGATTTAAATTCCCATTTTTCTACCAATTTGTGAGTAGTATGAGTTGTTATAGAATATGTATGAGTTGTAAGAAAATATTATTGATAATTTAATTAGGTATAAATTTGCCATATACACTTTTTACTTCCAACTAATATTTTAGAAGTTATAAATTTTATAGTACTTCTTATATAGTAAAGTACTATATTCTCAGATGCTTAGATTTAAATTGTCATATCTGTTTTAATTTGTGAGTAGAAAGAGTTGTTATAAAGTTAGACAATATTATAGAGAATTTAATTAGGTATAAATTTTCCATATACACTTTTTATGTCCAACTAATATTTTGGAAGTTACAAATTTTATGAATAAATGTACTCCTTATATAAACAAAGTATAGTACTAATTAAACACATAATGAAATTTCTTCTATATTTTCTTAAGCAACTTCAAAGTATTTTTAAAATAAATACCTTAAATTTAGAATTTTGATTTAATTTTTTAATAACAGTATTTAAAACCGTAATATTTTTTTTATATAGAAAATAGTTTTATCAAAAAAATTATTATGATGATTAATATTTATTTTTTGTTTCAGGTGAGTAATTTTTTGCATTGCTTGGGTTTGGTAAGTCTTTGTAATAAAAATGTATATATATATATATATATATATATATATATCATACATCACATGTGCCACTTCAAAATTAATTTTCTAGAATCTTCGTTCGCAAAATCAAAATATTTGCATACAAGTTGTGCAAAATTTCATGTCTAGTAAAATATTCAACTGCATTTAATTTGATTATAAAGTCTGACGTAAAATTAATTTTAATATATACATATAACTTTAACGTAATTAAATTTTGACAAATTATTTTAAAAATGTAACAACACATAGAAATAAATTTTAAGTCGCCTATATTTATTATTTAAATTCAAATTCGATTTTGAAGTACACCGAGTAGCTTCAGGGCATTATAATATTAACAAATATTTTAGATTATTTAATTTTATATATTTTTGCCGAATATTTCATATATTTTAGACAAACGGTTTAAAAGTTACGGAATTTAAAAGCAACAAATAATGCATCATCAATATTTTGCCTTATGATCATGTCAATTATTGGTGTTTCCAAAACAATTTTTAAGAATACAGAGTTGCTGTAGGGCATTATAATATTAACAAATATTTTAGATTATTTAATTTTAAACATTTTTGCCAAATATTTCATATATTTTAGACAAAACGTTCAAAAGTTACAATAAGTAAATGCACGAGTTCACGCGTAAAGTGTTCTATGTATTATCTATTTTTAGTTTCTATTTTAAAGTATACCGAGTTGCTGTAGAGCATTATAATGTAAGAAAACATTATAGATAATTTCATTTGATAATTTTTTTCCGAATATTTCATATATTTAACCTAAACCGTTCAAAAGTTACAAAAAAATAATGCAAAAACGCACGCACGAGTTAACAATTATATCTACCCCCTATACTATAAGTAGTACATCTGGTAAATTAATTTTCCAAGTTAATCGTTAATCAATAATCGATATCAAACGACATCGTCGTAATTATAATATCGTTATAACGAGATATTGAATTCGTCAAACGTTCCTTTCCAATTCGATTCTAATTCCAATTTGATTCCAACACGATTCCGATTAATATTGTCAATTATGTTTCTGAAGCGATAATTGCATTTTACGAGGTCGAAAAATTGTAAAAATTAAGGGAAAAAAGTTAATTTAATTTGGGAAGGAACGTGGAATCAATTTAAAGCCCTACAGCAACTCTGTATACTTAAAAATTGATCAAATCAATATGAGGGCTTTGAAAGTACAATTTTATACATTAATTTGTTATAACTCTTGTAACTTTTAAACGGTTTGTCTAATTTAAATGGAATATACAGCAAATTTGTACAAAATTATCTATAATATTTTCTAACATCATAATGTTCTACAGCAACTCGGTATACTCCAAAATCGCAACAAAAATGGGAAATATTTTTGAATTACTACCCAAGCCTGGCTAACAAAAGTACACCCAGAAAATGACTTATAACTTTTTAACAAATCACGGAATTTTAATACTATATTTGGAAAGTTTATGCTAAATTAAATTCTGCACAATATTTTCTAACATCATAAGGCTCTACAACAACTCGGTATACTCCAAAATCGCAACAAAAATGGGAAATATTTTTGAATTACTACCCAAGCCTGGCTAACAAAAGTACACCCAGAAAATGACTTATAACTTTTTAACAAATCACGGAATTTTAATACTATATTTGGAAAGTTTATGCTAAATTAAATTCTGCACAATATTTTTTAACATTAGAAACCTCTACAGCAACTCGGTATACTCTAAAATCGCATCGAAACTAGAAAATATTCTCGAAGAGAAATTTATCCAATATTTAGCAGTTAGTATATTTATTTATTGTATCTCTTGTAACTTTTAAACGGTTTGTCTAATTTAAATAAAATATTTGGCAAATTTCTACAAAATTAAATATTTTTAACACCTGTATATATTTTAAATGTTTTTTACCTAATTTATTCAATTTTTTTCCACAAAATAGCCACAAAAGCATTATAGAATTATAATTCTTCTCCTCTATAAATATTTCCTTTGGCAAGAAAATGCAGAAATTTCCTCAATTGCTGATTCAAACAGCAATTAAAACTTTTCTCCATCTCTGGTGGTTTTAAGGCTTTTGAGAAAACACGAGTTTCCATTAACTAAGTTTTAGTTTTAGTTTAAAACTAAACGAGTGGACAAGTTTAATGCGATTATACCGGATAAATATTGGAATAGTAGTAATTCGAGCTCGCGAGAATATTTTCTACTTTTGAACTGAGATTTATGGGTATACCGAGTTGCTGTAGGGGTTTGTGGTGTTAGAAAATATTGTGCAGAATTTAATTTTGTACAAATTTGCCGAATATACTATTTAGTTTCCATGATTTGTTTGAAAGTTATGAATTATTCACTGGAAACATGCACTTTTGTTAAATAGTCTGGGTTATGTTTTGATTCAAAAGTTGTAAATTATTTACTGAAAAAATGTAGTTTTGCTAAACACCAAAAACATCTTTGGGATTTGCTGGTACAGTAGTAGATAAATAGATGATTTAATTTTATACATTTCTGCCAAATATTTCTTTTTTATATATTAGGTTGTCAAATATCTCCCTTCCGCCTTTTTGTATTAAACCAAGAGCAAAAAAGCGGAAGGGAGATATTTGACAACCTAATATTACAATTTACAATTTAATCATTTATTTTCTTTCGAAAGTGAGAATTCCTTCCTTGAAATAAATAAAAGTTTTCCGGCGGAATAACGCTGTCGGCCATAAGACCATTTATGGCCAATAAAACATTCTTAAAAGGGCCCTTTAATTAAGATACTGTTACGATAAGTATTTAAGAAGAGAAAGTGAACGTTTCTATATTTTTGTAAGAACGAATTGAATTTTTCTTAATACTTAATTAAACCAGATGCACAATAATGCTATTAAGTTTATATTGGAAATTTATTTGTTATAAATGTTTTGTAACTTTTAAACGGTTTGGGTAAAATTAACAAAATATTTGGCAAATTTGTTCAAAATTAAATTATCTATAATATTTTCTAATATTATAATACTCTACAACAACTCGGTATACTTTAAAAATGCATTATTAATCTGAAAGCGCTTAGGTTAAATGTAAATTGATTTGCAACTTATTCGTGTATTACTTCATTATATCGTGTGTAACTTTTGAACGGTTTATCTAAATTAAATGAAATATTCTGCAAATTCGTTCAAAATTTAATTATCTACAAAATTTTCTAACATTATAACACTCTACAACAACTCGGTATACTTTAAAAATGAATTATTAATTTGGAAGCGCTTGGATTAAATGTAAATTGATTTGCAACTTGTTTGTGCATTACTTACTTTATCATATCGTGTGTAACTTTTAAACGGTTTGTCTAAATTAAATGAAATATTCTACAAATTTGTTCAAAATTTAATTATCTATAATATTTTCTAATATTATAATACTCTACAACAACTCGGTATACTTTAAAACTGAATTATTAATTTGGAAGCGCTTGGATTAAATGTAAATTGATTTGCAACTTGTTTGTGCATTACTTACTTTATCATATCGTGTGTAACTTTTAAACGGTTTGTCTAAATTAAATGAAATATTTGGCAAATTTGTTTAAAATTAGATAATCTACAATATTGTCTAACATTATAATACTCTACAACAACTCGGTATACTTTAAAAATGAACTATTAATTTGGAAGCGCTTGGATTAAATGTAAATTGATTTGCAACTTGTGTGTGCATTACTTACCTTATCATATCGTGTGTAACTTTTAAACGGTTTGTCTAAATTAAATGAAATATTCTACAAATTTGTTCAAAATTTAATTATCTATAATATTTTCTAATATTATAATACTCTACAACAACTCGGTGTACTTTAAAAATGAATTATTAATCTGGAAGCGCTTGGATTAAATGTAAATTGATTTGCAACTTATTCGTGTATTACTTCATTATATCGTGTGTAACTTTTAAATGGTTTGTCTAAATTAAATGAAATATTCTGCAAATTTGTTCAAAATTTAATTATCTACAATTTTTTTTAACATTATAATACACTACAACAACTCGGTATACTTAAAAAATGCGTTAATAATCTTAAAGCGCTTGGATTAAATGTAAATTGATTTACAACTCGTTCGTGTATTACTTTATTATATCGTGTGTAACTTTTGAACGGTTTGTCTAAATTAAATGAAATTTTTGGCAAATTTATTCAAAATTTAATTATCTACAAAATTTTTTAACATTATAACACTCTACAACAACTCGGTATACTTTAAAAATGCATTATTAATTTGGAAGCGCTTGGATTAAATGTAAATTGATTTGCAACTTGTTTGTGCATTACTTACTTTATCATATCGTGTGTAACTTTTAAACGGTTTGTCTAAATTAAATGAAATATTTGGCAAATTCGTTCAAAATTTAATTATCTACAAAATTTTCTAACATTATAACACTCTACAGCAACTCGGTATACTTTAAAATAGCGATTCAAAATGCATAATTAATTTGAAAGCGCTTGGATGTACGAGCAATGCATTAATTGTAAATTCTGCACTTGTTGGTGCATTACTTTATTATATCAGGTATAACTTTTAAACGGTTTGTCTAAAATTCACGAAATATTTGGCAAATTTGTTCAAAATTTAATTATCTACAAAATTTTCTAACATTATAATGCCCTACAGCAACTCGGTGTACTTTAAAATTGTAATTAAAAACTGTGATTATTAAACCAAACGTTCTTATTTTTATCATGCTTTTCATATTGCATCCGTTTAGTTTACTGAAAATATATGAATTTTTTTTCAATTTTCTACTAGCTCTCTTACTATTTCTGGTTCCATATATGTAATCATACGTGGGCTTTAATGTACGAAGAAAGTTCTAATAAATATTCCATAGTACAAAAACTAGTTTTTTTTTAAGTACAGTTTCAATACAATTCGTTTTTGTTTGTACAGTTATTTTTATTTTATAAAGAACCCAAATAAAAATTTCAACAATTTACTAATAAATTGTTTGTAAACTAATCACACATGTCACATCCTAAATATTTTTTTATTAAAAAACATTTATATATAATAATTGGACAGCAAAATTGTTTTCAACAATTTTTGAACCAAATTGTTGATATTGTAAACAAAAAACAGGTTCTAAATTTTTTTCCAAAAACTGATACTTTAAGAAGATGATCAAGTAATTCAATATTCTGAGTAGATAGACGTATTTAATTTATCCGAAGGGCACATTAGCAATTAAGCAATTTCTGGGCTAATTAATTTGTTAAATGTATTTGCGAAATTATTAAGACGAGGTGAGCGACTGCCTTCATTTATCCCAAAGAGAAATTTATTCCTCGACAGATTGCCAAAGTGTAAGGAATAATAATAAAATAAATATTTTTAAAGTATACCGAGTTGCTGTACAGCATTATTATGTAAGTCAATATTATGCATAATTTAATTTTGAATATATTCGCCAAATATACTATTTATATTAGACAAATCGTTCAAAAGTTACAGTATATATAACAATTAAAAGTCTATTTCAAATTTTATATCTATTTGCTCTGTGTTTAGGTGCAATTTTTAAGTATACCGAGTTGCTGTAGAGCTTTATGATGTCAGAAAATATTGTCAATAACTAAATTTTGAACAAATTTGCCGAATATTTTATCTAAATTAGACCAAGCGTTTAAAAGTTACAAGAGATATATTAAACAAACCCACGGCTTTGTTGTACAATTAAGTACGTACTATAGCAAATCCAAGTCACAATTCCAAAATATTTTACTACTTTTATCTGAATCTTCACAACTTCTAGACCTGCCTCCGCAAAAATGTAACAAATTATTCATGCCGTCAATACGAGTAAAATGTTTTTTGAATCATTCAAATCGGACGCTCCGTTCTCCCAAAAACTGATTTGCCAGTTTTTGCACGTTTTGCCCTGTATCTCGGAAATGACTGGACCTGCCTTTGCCAAAAAGTAATCGGCACAAGTCCCCATCAATAGGAATCGAATGTTTTTTGAATCATTCAAATCGGTTTATCAGGGCTCTCAAAAATGTCGATGTAAGATTGTATCCGCACAACTACAGAATATTTTATTACTTTTATCTGAATCTCAGAAACTTTTAGACCTGCCTTTGCTGCAAATGTAGCAAATTATTCATATCGTCAATACGAGTAAAATGTTTTTTGAATCATTCAAATCGGACGCTCCGTTCTCTCAAAAATTGATTTGCCAGTTTTTGCACGTTTTGCCCTGTATCTTTGACACGGATGGACCTGGCTTTGCCAAAAAGTAATCGGCACAAGTCCCCATCAATAGGAATCGAATGTTTTTTGAATCATTCAAATCGGTTTATCAGGGCTCTCAAAAATGTCGACACGGATGGACCTGGCTTTGCCAAAAACTAATCAGCGCAAGTCCCCATCAATAGGAATCGAATGTTTTTTGAATCATTCAAATCGGTTGATCGGGACTCTCAAAATTGTCGATGAAAGATTGTATCCGCACATACTTACACACACAAACCTACACACACACACACATCAATTTTTTCTAAGGTATGCCAAAATGTTCAGAAACATTTGAAGCTTAAATTAATGCAAAAATTTTCTTTTTCTTGTATTTTCCGGTTACTATAACTTTTAAGGCAAGTTAATAAATCCAAGTTTTGGGCAAATCGGATTTTCTGGCAACAAAATCTATTATAAAGTTTAACAACCTTTCCTTCTAATCCCCCCCTGGCGATGGTTAGAAGCAAACACGCACTTCATCACATCACACGGCACGCATCTTCATAAATTATCCCACACCTTGTTTTATCCCACCTCATCATCCCCCGTGTCCCACTTTCCCCAAACCATCAATTATGTACCCCCAATTCCCCTCCGCGACATTAAATGAAAATATCGTCATCAGACACACGCAAAGGGGGAGAGACACGTGAGATTAATTATTAGACGATCCCCCGAGGGTAAAGGATGAGCTGGGGAAATGGGGAAAGAGGGAAAAGTGGGGAAAGTGAAATATGACTTGGAGTTAATGTGATTGGGTAGATTGTTATTGTTTGTTGTTTTATAGGAAAAAAATATTTTTTGGGCAAAACGGTAGGAAAAGTTGGGGAAAGTGGGAAAAGTGGGCAACGTAGGAAAATTAAAATATGACTTAGAGTTAATTTGATTGGTTAGATTGTTATTGTTTGTTTGTATGTAGGTGCGGATACAATCTTTCATCGACGATTTTGAGAGCCTTGATCAACCGATTTGAATGATTCAATTTCTATTGATGAGGACTTGTGCTGATCAGTTTTTGGCAAAGCCAGGTCCACTAATTTCAATGATACAGTGCAAAACGTGCAAAAACTGGCAAATTAGATTTTGAGTACGGCAGGAGAAGATGGGGTAAGTGGGGAAAGTGGGAAAAGTGAAATATGACTTAGAGTTAATGTGATTGGTTAGATTGTTATTGTTTGTTGTTTCATAAGAAAAAATAGTGTTTGGGCAAAACGGTAGGAGAAGATGGGGAAAGTGGGAAAAGTGGGGAAAGTGGAAAGAGTGAAATATGACTTAAAGTTAATGTGATTGGTTAGATTGTTATTGTTTGCTGTTTTATAGAAAAAAATTAGTGTTTGCAAAAAACGATAGGGGAAGGTGGGCAAAGTAGGTAAAATGGGGAAAGTGGGGAAAGTGAAATATGACTTGGAGTTAATGTGATTAGTTAGATTGTTATTGTTTGTTTGTATGTAGGTGCGGATACAATCTTTCATCGACGATTTTGAGAGCCCCGATCAACCGATTTGAATGATTCAAAAAACATTCGATTCCTACCGATGAGGACTTGTGCTGATCAGTTTTTGGCAAAGCCAGGTCCACAAATTTCAAAGATACAGTGCAAAATGTGCAAAAACTGGCAAATCAGATTTTGAGTACGGTAGGAGAAGATGGGTTAAGTGGGGAAAGTGGGAAAAGTGAAATTTGACTTGAAGTTAATGTGATTGGTTAGATTGTTATTGCTTGTTGTTTTATAGGAAAAAAATATTGTTTGCAAAAAAACGATAGGGGAAGGTGGGGAAAGTGGGAAAGGTGGGCATAGTGGGAAAAGGGAAATATGACTTAAAGTTAATGTGATTGGTTAAATTGTTATTATTTATTGTTTTATAGGAAAATATTAGTGTTTGGGCAAAACGGTAGGAGAAGATGGGGAAAGTGGAAAAATTGGGGAAAGTGGGAAAAGTGCGGATAGTAGTAAAAGTGAAATATGACTTGGAGTTAATGTGATTGGTTAGATTGTTATTGTATGTTGTTTTATAAGAAAAAATAAGTGTTCGGGCAAAACGGTAGGAGAAGATGGGGAAAGTGGGAAAAGTGAAATATGACTTAGAGTTAATGTGATTGGCTATATTGTTATTGTTTGTTGTTTCATAGGAAAAAATAGTGTTTGGGCAAAACGGTAGGAAATGTTGGGGAAAGTGGGGAAACTAAAATATGACTTAGATTTTAATATGACTTGTTAGTTTGTCAATATTTTTATTCAAATATTATTCTAACGCTAAAAAAATAGGTTTGCATTTGTTATTGGGCAAGTTGGGAAAACTGGTAAAATACAAAATATTTGTAATTAATTTATTTTTGATGAATATATTTAAAAAATGTGCAAGAATATAAATACGTAGTGCAAATTAAAATTAAATACAGTGAAAAACTATTTGGGCAACATGAAATGAGAATGTTGGGAAAAATAATAAGAAAAAAACAATAAAAAATTTATAAACAGTATTTAAATGTATAATATAATATTAAACTATTATTGAACAATTTTGCTTAAATTAGGATGATACAAATTATAATGAGATTCATTATTGGCAAATCTCTGATCTGGGGAAAATGGAAAAATTAAAATTGGGCAAGTTGGACAAAATGGGAAAAATGTTCTATGACTTGTGGTTGACTTTTTATACTTTTGTTATTTTTTATAAGAGAAAATGTGTTAGGATTTGTCTTTGGACAAAGACGATGGAAAAGTTAGGAAGAGTGGGCAAATTTCATTTGAATGATGTACATAAAATAATAAAGTAAGAGTTCAAATGAATTAATTAAATAAGTTAACTTTTTTGTGTGACTTAAAAAAATTAAATTATGGAACAATGTAAATGGCAAGTTGGGCAAAATTGAATTACAAATTATATAGTGGTGTCAATAATTTTGAACTAAGTAAATTTAATTTTTTTTGTTGAAATGTTGGGAAGAAAATCGATTTTAATAAAAAATAATGAATTGACTACTTAGGGAAAATGGCTACAATAAATATTTGGAAAATGGATTATGATCACTCGACTTCAGCACTGTGTAAGCTGGTAGTTTTTTTTTCGTATTTTACTCATAACTTCTAAACTATTTGTTAAATTTGAAAACTGTTTTCGGCAATTAAATGAAACTTAAATCGGCACTTCATAATTGCTACACTAATTAATATATCTACGGTCTTACGTGTATGCACTTTTTTGGTTGTTCTATCTATAATTTTTAAGCTAACTTTTGAATATAAGAACCGTCTTAAGCACATTTATAGCTGAATAAATTATCTATGAATTCCTCAAATAACCAAATTTTATATTACAACTTTGTTGACTAAAAATTCACATCAAAGCTCTGACAGCAAATGAAGAGTTACAAATAAAAAAAACGTCGTCATATTTTGGAACTTCTTTCATAATATTATTATTAATTTCTAAAATAGGTATTGAAGAGAAAAACTGGCTTAGGCACTTATATAGCTGAATAAATTATCTATGAATTTCTCAAATAGCCAAAATTTATACAACAACTTTGTTGAATAAAGTTGAATAAATTTGCATCAAAGCTCTGACAGCAAATGAAGAGTTATAAAAAAATCCGTCGTCATATTTTGGTACTTTTTTCATAATTTTATTATTAATTTCTAAAATAGGTATTGAAGAGAAAAACTGTCTTTAGCATTTTTATAACTGAATTATCTATGAATTCCCCAAAGAACAAAAATTTGAAAAACAACTTTGTTTAATAAAAATCTGCATCGAAACTCAATACATTTTACACAAGATGCGCTTTTTTGCTTCATTGACTTTATATTAAAAATCTATCTACTATTCGACTTGGACATTAATTATTATTTACCAATTTAACATAAGAATATTATTATTAAACATTAATGGCTTTCTAAATATTAATCAGAAGTCTGTCTGAAATTTATTCCTCTCCGACAATGACTGGAATCAATTTTGTAAATGAGAGAATATTTGGCAAAACTTCCACAAACGGAGTTGGAGTTGAAGTTGACTCCAATTTCTAGGCAAAGTTTTAATTGACTTTGATTTTGGACTCCATACGAGGATAATTGGACTTTTCGAATAATATATGTTAAGGGATTTGTAATTATTTTCGTTAATAATAATGGACTAGTAGATTTGTAAAGGTAATAGGATAAAGTTTTTTCTCTAAATTCTCGTGGGTGTTTTTTGTTGGTATTTCATGGATAATTTGTAAAGTAGTTGATATAATACAAAGTTGTCTTTGGGGATTTTTTTGCCAATTAAATTATCTACAATATCTTCATACAACAAAATGTTGTAAAACATCTTTATATATTAAGGTTGTCAAATATCTCCCTTCCGCCTTTTTGTATTATAAACCAAGAGCAAAAAAGCGGAAGGGAGATATTTGACAACCTAATACATTACATTTATAAACAACCCCTGTATAGGTAAGATGTGTTAAGAACATTTCAGTTTTCTATATCTAAAGTTGCTATTTTAAAGTATACAGAGTTGCCCTAGGTCAATACAATGTTAAAACAAACTATACACTATTCAATTTTAAACAAACTTGTCAAATATTATATTCCTATGAGACAAATATTTCAAAATATACAAGACAAATTTGTTGGATAAACAATTCACAGTGTATCAAAATAACTTACGACTTTTGGAGGCGATTTTATAGTATACCGAGTTGCTGTAGGTCATTACAATGTTATAACAAATTTTACACAATACAATTCCAAACAGATCCCCCAAATATTCCATTCCAATCGCATCAATCCTTTAAAAGTTACAAGATATATTAGGTTGTCAAATATCTCCCTTCCGCTTTTTTGCTCTTGGTTTATAATACAAAAAGGCGGAAGGGAGATATTTGACAACCTATTATAACAAACAAATGCATATATACCTTGTTACCGGGCCAATATTATATCTATCGATCGGTTTCCCTCTAATCTGATTTATATCTTCATACAATGTTGTTTGAAGAGATTAAACTATCCTACCTACCTACATCCATACACATCGAATGCTGATATAGGAATATTTAATGTTAACAAGGGCAGCTATAGCCAGACAATGGGAGCTAGGATAATAGATGGCTCAAGATAAATTGTGCATATTCTGATGCATTTATTTAATATAGGGAGTTGTGTGATCATTTTTTGTTGTATGAAGAGGTTGTTGATAATTCAATTGGCTATAAAATTGCTGAAGACAGTTTTGAAATTTATGGCTTTGTTTAAGAATTATAAAATAAATGGTCAAAAAAGTACCATAAACGCTATTTTAGTAACATCATATTCATGTGATGGAAGAACGGGAATTTTGGTAATATATATATATATATATATATATATATATATATATATAATATTTATACCCATAAATTCCTTAACCTGTCCCCATCAGATCCAATAAGAAGATACTCTATCCGGCAGCATCGGCGGCAATAGAAAATAACTAAAATAAAAATGCCACAGATATTCCATTCTATATATATATAATATCTTATAATATAACAATATTAATAATAATAATGGCATGAAGGAGGAAAATAATAAACGAACTGCTTTTGTCATACACAGCATGAAGAGAGAGAAATATTGATAGGGAATTTGATGACCTATAAAATCATAAAAGATCGGGGCTGCTGGTTTTATTAATATAAATATATATATATATATATATATATATGTATATATATACTAGCTAACCCGGCAAACGTTGTTTTGCCATTAAAAATATGCCTAAATTGATAAAAGCTTAATAAAAGTGCCAAAAATCAAATATTTAATAGATCGGGACTCTGATTCTTTGACAAATAGTTAAAAACCTGTTATAATTTTCAAAATTATTTGACATTTCATACTTCAAAAATTAATTCACTCGCATCATAGTTTTTTGTTTATTATACTTTTGTCATGTCATATATGTCAATGAAATTTTCTTTCAAATATTACTTATTTGTTAATAAATTAATAATTATTTTAAGTCATCAATGAATAATTATATAATTGTTAAATTCATAAGTTTGGCTAAATCAACACAGGAATATTGTGGAAATAAATATTTTTTTATATAAAGATCTGATTTTTGAAATTTGCATTTTATTTAAAATTAATTATAACTGTCAAAATATTTTCTTTTCGGTCAAAATTTAATATAATATGATATAATATTTAGTTTGTCTAGTTTGTTTTTGTCAGATTCCAATGATACCCTCAGATTGTACTATTCCATTTAAGAGGTTACAATTTCCTGTAAGATTAGCATTTGCGATAACAATCAAAATATATCTTAACTGATATATTTATAATAATATTATATTTTAATTACACAAATTTCTTTACACTCCGATAAATAATTCCAACGCATCAGAGTGTTTTGTTTATTTTAATTTTGTTTATGTCAATTTTTTTTTTAAATTAAAGAATAAATTAAATTCGAGTCTAAATCAACGCAGTATCTTTATCTAAATATACAATTTTTTATATAAATATTTGATTTTTTGCATTTGCATTTAATTGAAAAATAGTGAATGTCAAATTCATATATCCAATATGCACTAAATTTATAAATGTCAAAATATTTCCATCTTGGTCCAAAATTAATATAATATGATAATATTTATTTTACAATATGTTTTGTATCTATAATTTGCTTGGCAATATTACCTATAACATAACTTGGAATAATTAATTTATTTGCTTCTTATTGAAGTAAGTCGTTAAACATTTTTTTTGTGAAATGTCAAAATTTTGTTTATGATTAATTTTAAATTCAATATGCCGCTTTTTTATTGTGATCTCTGATCTATAATATAATGTTTTGATGAAGTTTTGGTTTCCGAAATAATTTGGTAAGCTAATCAATTAAATCTAAATCGTAAATCTATTTATATAATTATTTTCATAAATACTGACAAATGTCATTTAATTTTTTTACATGTCAACATTTATTCAAATTTTTAAGCATTGATTTTTAATTAGATTTAAAACTATAAACGATTAGATTTTGAATATAGCATTTCATCAAATTTGGATTTAAATGTTGGATATTTCTATATATGTACATGTTTTTTCAATTTTATTCTTTGAAATGTCAAATTTTTTTTTCAAAAATTATATATCGAAATTTCCTTAAATTTTGACATTTGTCATTTTAGTGTTTTGTTTTTTTTTTTGGTCATTTTCTGTCAAAATTTTTAGAAATTTATAAAAATTATATATTTATATTTCAAATTTACTTTTCAAAATTTCCTATAACCTAAGTTGGATATATATGCACACAATGAGCCAATAAAATTTAAAATCGGTTCAGTAGTTTGGGCGTTCATCGCGAACCAACATCGTGACACGAGATTTATATATATATAGATATATATATATATATATATATATATATATATATAGTAAATTTTATCCAGTTTCTCCTATTCTAACTGAAAAGGGGTAGTTTCATATAAACTTTGTGAGTTATTTGACAAAAATCAAAAAATGTCCCGAATAAAATTAACACTTTACTGGATTTTTGCATATCTTTGTAAATGCAATGCAAAGTGCAACTTGCAGTGTCAACAATTCCGAGACGTTGATGTAAATATTTAAAATGCACTTTTGTGCAACGAGGAAAATATGAGCTGAGTAGATGCAAACACACGTATATATCTTATATTTAAATATATGTCGCCTATAGTTTATTGGGTGCTTGCCCAAAAAAAAAATTTAATATTCGAAGAATTGAGCGGCACTTTTTTTATTATTTTAATAATAACTTTTAAATTAGTAGACAAAATTCAAAACAGTCTTCGGCAAGAGTATAGCTTAATAAATTATCAATAACACTGTCATACATCAATTCATCCTAGAACAACTAGATTTTGTTTAAATTGCATCATAACGCACCTTATAAAATTCATGCACGCGCCGGTACACTTACTGACTATTTTACCAATAACTCCCAAACCACTTAAAAAATCAATAAACATTCTTCAGCAAATTTAAAGCCAAAAAAACAATCTAAATTACCCTCATACAACCCAATATCACCAGACACCTAAATCAATTACCAAATTGCATCCAAACTTTCACACATCCCACATTTTTCCTTTTCCCCGGCCGTTAATTCTATTTATCTTATGTCGCAGCAGCAAAATTCTCTCTCTCTCTGCTGCAGCAGCAAAAGCAGCATTTTGTTATTTATATTTGTGGTGACATTATGTTTTGCACAATGAGAAAAAGCTGGCGAAGGCGGCAAAGTGAATTGTTGCCGCCGCGGCGGAAATATATATATGGGAAAAGGTTAATGGAAGTGGTGAAGTGAATTATATAGAAACTATATGTTTTTTGTTCGTGTTTTTTGAAATAATAGACTGAAGGTAATACTGTCTTTGGGAATTATATTGCTGAATAAATTATCTAAAATATCTTCATACAATATAATAACAAAAAACAACTAGATTTATTAATAATTTGCATCCAAACTCAACCTTGCATATATCGCGTAAATCATCCTCCTTATGATGAGGGTTTATATGGAGCGCTAAGTGCATTTTTTTGTACAAATTTGTATGTATTTTTTAAAATATTAGACCAAATTTAATACAGTCTTTGGGAGTTTTATTGCTAAATAAACTATCTAAAATATCTTCATACAACTTAGTAACAAAAAACAGCTAGATTTATTAATAATTTGCATCTAAATTGAACCTTGCATATATCGCATAAATCATCCTCCTGTATGATGAAGGTTTATATGGAGAGCTACGTACGTTTTTTTTACAAATTTGTATGTATTTTGTAAAATATGAGACTAAACTCAATACAGTCTTTGGCAGTTTTAAAGCTTAATAAATTATCTAAAATATCTTCATACAATATAATACCAAAAAACAACTATATTTATTACTAATTTGCATCTAAACTCAACCTTGCATATATCGCGTAAATCATCCTCCTGATGATGAGGGTTTATATGGAGAGCTAAGTACATTTTTTTTTACAAATTTGTATGTATTTCGTAAAATATTAGACTAAACTTAATACAGTCTTTGGCAATTTCAAAGCTAAATAAATTATCTACAATATCTTCATACAACTTAATAACCAAAATAAGCTAGATTTATTAACAATTTGCATCTAACCACAACCTTGCATATATCCCGTAAATCATCCTCGTGCATGATGAGGGTTTATATGGAGAGCCACGTACGTTTTTTTTACAAATTTGTATGTATTTCGTATAATATTAGACTAAAATTAATACAGTCTTTGGCAGTTTTATAGCTAAATAAATCACCTATAATATCTCCATACAACATAGTGTACTAAAACTACTCAAACAATTTATAAATTAATTTTCAATTACACAGGCCCAAAAATCATTCAAAACCATTTTTCGTATAAACTAATTAATCCAAAGTCTTCAAATTCGTACAAAACAATCATCAAACATCAAACTACAAATATAATTAACCAAAACCCTCAGTGTTCATGCAAAATTTGCATTTAATTGCTTTTCTCTTGGAGTAATTATTTCGCTCGAATTCATTTCGTATGGAGACAGAACAAACAATCGTTGATAGTTTCTTGTGGAAGGTGCAAACAAATATTCAAGATGTTTAGATTGCTAATAGATCTTAGATTATAGTATATTTGAATGTAAGGAAGATGCTAGATTGTTCCTTTAATCAGCCATTAGTGTTTTATGCGGGTTTGTTGAGAAAAAACGAGGATTTTGGGTGAAAATCAGTGAAATACTACGGTGCAAAAGTGGTGAATTAAAATGCGATTTTTAAATATATATACGCTATATATATATATTTAAATATATATTTTTCATTAATGTGTTGTATGAAGGTTTTTCAGATAATTTATTTGGCTATAACTGTGTCGAAGACTATTTTTAGATTTATTAACTAGTTTAGGAGTTATGAATAAAATTGTAGGAACAGTCCCGAAGGCGCGCTCTGGATTTTTGCTCTAATTCGTGTATTTGAAGTCTGTCCGTTTCAAATGCATTTTATTATTATATCTAATTATTTTACATCAATGTGTTGTATGAAGATTTTGTGCATAATTGATTTGGCTATAAAATTGTCAAAGACCACTTTCAGATCCAACAACCATTTCTCAAAATACAAAAAAAAAATCTAACAAACCGTTCTAAAAGTCCAACAAACCAAAAAACCTGCATTATTAGTTACAAAATATTTATTTAATATTTTATATATTTTTTTACTAGTGTTTATAAATGATAAAATTGCATTACAACTATTTACAGTATTTTTTTAAGTTAAAATGTACAAAATGGCTAAAAGTCAACTTTTTTTCTGCAAAACTTTGTTGCATTTCGTACACGGAACTCAAACACCAAAGTAATTATCCGATAAGAAGATACGAGTGCTTAGTAAAGGCTCTGGTGGAAAAAATACTCAAAAAAAATAAAAATTTCAAATACTAAACTGTATATGTCATATAAACTTTCTTATACTATTTTGCTTCTAAAAAAACAATATTTGAGTCACAAATTTTTGTTTGGGGCTAATTTTTAGGTAAACCGAGTTGCGTAAGAGTGTTTTGTTGTTAGAACAAATCATAGATAATTATACTGATAAAATTTGTCTTATACATTATTAATGCTAATCGAATGGTTTTTGAGTTATAGATGATCCAAAAAATACCTGCACTACAAGTGCAGTTTGTTTTGCAGTTGTTTTTTTAGATTTAAATACAGTTTTAAAGTATACCGAGTTGCTGTAGGGTTTTGTAATATTAACAAAAAATGTAGATTATTTAATTTTTAATATTTTTCTCAAATAATTGACATATCTCAGATAAACCCTTCAAAAGTTACACAATTTTTAATGAAGCAAAACATGTTTTTTTGCTTATTAGTTTATTTTGCTTATAGTAGTGCCATTTATTTGTTGCACACACATGTTTAGTATATATTTCAGATGCGATTTTAAAGTATACTGAGTTGCTGTAGGGTTATATAGTATTAACAAAAATTATAAATCATTCAATTTTGCATATTTTTGCCAAATATTTTATGTACTTCAGATAACCCGTTCAAAAGTTACACGCGTTTTAGTGACGAAAGACGTATTTTTGCTTGTCTCATTTATCCTCATAGCGTCCACACGTATTATAGACATTCAGGTGCGATTTTAAAGTATACCGAATTGCTGTAGAGCATTATAATGTTAAAACATCATCCATCGTTAAATTTTAAGTAAATTTGTCGAATGTTCGAAATTAGACAAACCGTTCAAAAGTTACAAGAGATACAATAAATAAATGTCACAAACAAGCAGGCACAGAATTATTTACTTTGTTATTATTTTTATTATATACTAATTTTTCTCTATTTTTTGTCTAAGTTTCCTCGACTATTTGAAAGTCGTCCACGTTGTGGATTTTAGTCGAAAATCAAGTTTTCGAACTTCGAACTTTAGTCGAGGTATCTACTATAAGTAACTTTTATCATCTTCGTGAAAACTTATTTAACAATTCTCAAAGTCTAAAGTCTAATTGGAAAGTATTATGAGAGTACGAAGTCGATATCAAATTTAGCGTTAAACACGATAAGGGAAGAAGCCGACACTAATTTAACCCTCTGTACTATATATAGTTTGGAAAATGATGGTTGGATGGTGCAGTTAATCGTTGTAACTCTTGTAACTTTTAAACAGTTTGTCTGAGATAAATGATATATTCAGACAATTTGTATAAAATTCAATTATCTATAATATTTTCTAACATCATAATGCTCTACAACAACTCGGTATAGTACTTTAAAATAGCTACCAAACATGCAAAATATTGTGAATGAATTTCTGGGTGTTTTTATTAAATATTTCTTACTACCGTGTAAATTTTCTATCCTCTATCCTCTAACTTAGTTAAATGCATAACAAAATATCCATTTTATCCTTTCCCAGCTTTTAATTTTGTCCTTTGAAAGTTTTTTCAAAGGATTTGTTGTGCGCTTTTGAATATCGAATGAAGCGTCGCCTCCGTTGTATTTTTAAGTCATTAAATATTCTTTTGTGCGATCGGTTTAAATGGAAAAAAATGAAAGAAAAAAGGTTAAAAGTTCGCCGAAAAAAAAATTAAATATAATGGACCGAGGCGAGACACCTCTCACCTTTGCGAAAAAAAGATTTGATAATGGATCATATAATGGATATATGAGTGCAATTTTATTTGGAAAATTGTATGTATTTGGTGAAATATTAGACTAAACTTAATGCAGTCTTTGGCAGTTTTATAGCTAAATAAATTATCTAAAATATCTTCATACAACATAATACCAAAAACAGCTATATTTATTACTAATTTGCATCTAAACTAAACCTTGTATATATCGCGTAAATCAATCCATCATCCAATATCATAAATAAATCCATCCATCCAATTATATGGAACGCTAAGTACGTTTTTTTTATAAATTTGTATATATTTTGTAAAATATTAGACTAATCTTAATACAGTATTTGGCAATTTAATAGCTAAATAAATTGTCTACGATATCTACATACAACAAAATATTGTAAAACAACACTATATATTATTTAATAATTGGTATTGATAAGGTATTGATAAAAGACATTTTAATAATAATTATTGAAATGTCTTTTATCAATACCTTCATACTTATTTCAAGGTTAGCAAATTAATATATTATTAATTTACTTTAGAGCTATTATATAATTTATATGTAATGATATTGAACTAATATAATTTAATATTTATGTACTAATCAATTTTTCTTTATTTTTACAGGTAAGTTGCTGAATTACACTCCTATTTGCACAAAAATGAAAAAATCTTTTTCTGTCGTGAGTATGAAAATTGATGTTGAAAAATGTGAAATGTGAAATAATTATTTTATGCACGATTTTTGATGTTTGATGTATAAAATTTGATTTATAGATGTGTTTTGTAAATTTAAAAAATATAAATGGATATTTTTTCTAACAAAAAATTTAGGTAAACGAGAAAATTCCATCTGTATGCGTTTTTTTTTTCGTGTAAATCTATTTAAGTAGTTGATGTTGTGAATGTAAAATAATAGTTTTTTAGCACGTTTTTTCATGCTTGATGTATAAAATTGTATTCATAGAAGTGCTTAGTAAATTTAAAAAATATAATTGAAAATCTTTTCTAACGAAAAATTGAAGAAAACGAGAAAATTCCATCTCTATGCGTTTGTTTTACATCAAAATACATAGAAGTCGTAAACAAACAAATTGATATTGTTAAATGAAAAATATTAGGTTTTAGCACGATTTCTAATATTTGATGTATAAAATTAGAATCATAGAAGTGTTTTATAAATGGATAAAAATATAAATAGATATTTTCGAACGAAAAATTAAGAAAAACGAGAAAATACCACCCATTTGCTATTATTTTACTTAGAAATCCATTAATAAACAAATTGATATGGTTAAATGAGAAATAATAGTTTTTTAGTACGATTTTTGATGTTTCATGTATGAAACTTGATTCATGTATATGTTTTGTAAATTTAAAAAATACAAATGGATATTTGTTAGAACAAAAAATTTAAGAAAACGAGAAAATTCTATCCCTATGCGTTTTTTTTTATCCATTAAAGACAAATTGATGTTTTTAAATTTAAAATCCATGCTTTAGAGCTCGTTTTTTTATGTTTGATGTATAAAATTGTGATCATAAAAGTGTTTCGTAAATTTAAAAAATACAAATAGATATTTGTTCAAACAAAAAATTAAGAAAAAACATCCAATTCCATCCGCATGTGTATGTTTTTTGTGCGAATTTCGACGCGAGCATTGACTTCTCCAGGAACAAAATTAGCCATAGACATGATTTGCCATTTCCGTGGTTAAAATTAGATAGAAGATAGATAATTATATATATATATATATATATATATACCTGTATAATATCAGTTCTTCTATTTATTGTCGACCTGGTGTTGTATTATATATAGTTATTTTGCATTAATTTCTATACACCATACATCATCCAATAAAGGGCATCCGTGTCCGCCCTTTTATGCAAATAGCCCTCCATGGCGGTCGAACAAACCGCCAAATGTTGAAAACTAAAGTAAAGCCTCCCAAAATAGAATTTACATATAGAGTAATCGAACATTTAACTGGTTCGATTATTCGTGGATAATGTTATTTTGGCGATCAGGGGACGATTAATTAGTGGCTAAAAGATATTTATCTTTTTTTTTAAGTATATTGTATACGTAATTTTATCTAGTTTCACCCTATCTATCCAAAAAAGGGTTGTTTCATATAAAAATTTTGAGAAATTTGACAAAAACCAAAAAAGTCCCGAATTTTCTATTTATTGCTACTAAAGAATGAGATATCGAATTCAAAGTCATTTTATTCAAAACATTTATATCGGAGTGTATATAACTGTTGACAAGGAATCGTAGTAAATTTCATCTTGTTCGTGCTGTACTAATGAAAAATGATGTTTCCAATACAAAATTTCCGAGATATTCGAAGAAATGTAGAAAAGTGTCCCGAATTTTCCATTGCATTTATCAAAATTTCGATTTCAAAGTTCAATAATAATATATTCTTGGCGAACTTGTGAAAATTGGAAATCAAGAGTATTACTATTCGACGGCAAATTAAAAATGTTCTTAGAACAACTTTTTGAATCGCCAAAATATCTGCAATAGTTTTTATAAAATTGCATTTTTACACTTTGCGAATTTTATAAGTTGTAAAAAATCAATATGGATCCTGCGAAATCGAAATGTTTAAAAATGCAATATCTTGAGAACGCTTTCAGATATTTTATAAATTCAAAAAGTCTATTATATAATACTTTCAATTTGCCATCGAACTGTGTTACTCACGATTTGCTGTTTTAACTCGTTCACTAAAAGTGCAACATTTATGCATACTCATATAGAAAACATGATATAACACAACCGGTTAATAATAAATTGACTTTAAAAATATATTAACGGACTATTAATATAGTATAGATTTGCATTTGAATTATTAACAATTTTACCAGATCCTTGAAAATTATATATGTAGAAAGTACATTCTCGATGAACTTGTGGAAATTGGAGAGTGTATTTATTCGGTGGCAAATTAAAAATGTTATTAGAACAACTTTTTGAAATACTAAATTATCTGCAATAGTTTTTACATAGTAGTAAATTTTATCTAGTTTCTGCTGTACTAATGAAAAATGGTGTTTTCGATACAAAATTCTCGAGATATTTGAAGAAATGTAGAAAAATGTCTCGAGTTTTTCATTGCATTTTTCAAAATGTCGATTTCAAAGTCGTTTTATTCAAAACTTTTATATCGGAGTGTATATAACTGTTTTAATGGAAATGAAGGAAATTTTATCCTATTTTATCATATAAATTTTTTGAGTTATTTGACAGAAACCAGAAAAATGTATCGAATTTTCTATTTATTGCTACTAAAGAATGAAATATCGAATTCAAAGTCGTTTTATTCAAAACTTTTATAGCGGAGTGTATAAAAGCGTTCCTTAGGAAATGTTGTAAATTTTATTTTCTTTCACCTGAAACTCGTGGTTCCCTATGAAATTTTTGAGTTATTTGATAAAAACCAAAAAAATGACCCAAATTTTCTATTTATTGCTACTAAAGAATGATATATCGAACATAAAGTCGTTTTATTTAAAACTTTTATATTGGAGTGTATAAAAGTGTTAACAAGAAAATGTTGTAAATTTTATCTAGTTTCTCCCGCTCTATCTAAAAAAGAGCGCTTTCATATAAAGTTTGTGAGTTATTTGACAAAAAGTCCTAAAAATCCTCAGTTCTAAAAATAACAGTTAACTTTAAACAATTAACTTAAACTTTTTTTTATGTTAAATTCTGAGTAAGCATTTGTTTATATATATATATATATATATATACATATACATACACACACTTCTGGTTATTAGTCTAGACCCCTGTATCTATCTATCCAGTTCGTCCAGCTTGAATAATTCCTGTGCATTCTAGCTTATAGCTGATGCAACTACAACTAGTAGTATTAGTGCAGTTCACATAACATGCTAATGCTTCGTGTAAGTCTCTTGCATGCATTTACATGACTCCATGTATGCATTTTAGACGATGCACCTCTAACAACATGTGTGCAGACACTCCCCCCATCGGGAGAATAATGAAGAAATTATTCATGGAGAATAGAAAAAAAATAATTGTAAAAGTTGTAATAATTTTGTGTTGGTTAAAATCAATATTAGGTAAAGTAATTTGACCCGGGGGGTAGTCGGATCGAATCTTGGTCGAGATAATTAGACGATGCACCTCCACCAACATGTGTGCAGACACTCCCCCCATCGGGAGGAAAATGAAAAAATGGGAAAAAATTAATTGCAGAGGTTGTAACTAGGGAATGCAATACCGATGGAAAATTTCAATATCGGTATTTCGGTAATTTTTCATTTTAAAACCGGAATACCGGTAAATTACCGGTATCTTTATTATCTCAAACAAACGTAAACAAAATTGAAAGTTACTAGTACAAATATAAAAAAATGTATATACAACTACTACTATATTCAACTAAACAATAAAATAAAACAATAAGTTTATTTTTTTAAATAATAATTTAACAAAAGTATATGCAGTTTAATTAATTCATTATCACTATCGAGTATATTGAGTACTTTTCACCAAAACCAAACTTATGAGTAAGAAAGACCAAAAACTCATAAAAGATCATATTACATTATTATAATAAACTGTATTGTCTGTATCCGATGTGTTAAATTAGCAATCTCCAATATTTCAAAAAAATATTTTTTTTACACTAATTTAAGATCGGATGCTTTGTCGAGATAAATAATAAGTTACTATAATTGTTGAGTATTGTTATTTAAAACAATGTGATGCTTCTATAGTATTTTCAAACTTCAAAACGTTTTCGAAAAATAATATTTTATAATTGTAGCAAAAAGCAAAAATATTTAGTAATTATCATAATTATTATGTATAAAGTTAGAAAAAAATAAAGCTTACGCATGGGTAATCTGTATGATATAAAATATTTTGACGAAAATATCACTTAACATTTTTGCATAAGATGAAACAAACACCATCATCTATCAGTCCAATTCTATTTATTGTAACAAGATATGAAGCCCTTTGGAAAGCAATAAATATTCAGTTTAATGACGAGTTGAGATAATATTTGACATTTGTTTATCTTATAGAATTACTTGAAGATATAGCTGTTTATGCAATTGTGGAATTCAAGGATACATTTGTTCCGAGAAATTCAAACTTTAGTGTATTATGTATCAAATAGCGCTTATGTAAAAATACCAAAAATACCGGTATTTTTGGGATAAATACCGGTAAAAATACCGTCGAAAAATCGGGCGGTTTACCGGTAATTCGGTATACCGGTATACCGGTATTGCATTCCCTAGTTGTAACGATTTAAAGTTGGTTAAAATTAAAATTAGGCGTAATAATTTGACCCGGGGGGTAGTCGGATCGAATCCTGGTCGGGATAATTTTATATGGACTTCGAAATTTAAAAGTACTGCATTTATTTTTATATATTTCTGTTCAATATAAAATCTTTTATTCATTTAGTTGTCAACTACATTCTAATTTCTGTTTTTGGATTTGTGGAAACTTCCAAGGAAATCAACTGTTTCTGACAGTAATATTCAATCAAAAACACGTGTACCGCGTTATAAACGTTATATATATTATGCGTTATATATATATATATATATATATATATATATATATATTATGTGACATGACTTTAAGGGAGACTTGGGTAATTGTGTATATAAAATATCTATATCTTATTTGAAGCCAACAGTACGATTTTGAGACTTTGGGATAAAATTTATATTGGAAATGAAATTGTCTGAATTATTCTATAAATCGGCAAAGATTTTCAACTTTTTTCCGAACAAAAAAATGAATTTTTGAAATAAAACATAAAAATGTAAACACTTTTATATTACTAGTACAGAAAATGAATTACAATCGTTTTGTCAACCAAATCGTTATGACGTTTTTTCAAAATTTAAATCGTAACTTAAAAACTTGAAATTGTTTCTAGATACTTTGTTAACAAAAATTATAGCTGATAAAATTGTCTATAAATCTGTGTATTACATTTTTAAATGTTTAGAACAAAGTAATTTAGTAAAAATTTGCAAAATTTATATCATTTCTTTTTGGCGACCAAGGCGTCAGGATTTTTTTTTTTTCAAAATTTAAATCATAACTCAAAAAGTTGAAATTGTTTCTAGATACTTTGTTTATATAAATTATAGCTGATAAAATTGTCCATAAATCTGTGTATTACATTTTTAACTTCCCGTAGGGTAAGTTATTGTAATGGGCCAAAAATCGGAATTGAAAATTTTTACATTTCTCGACGTTTTGAAGGTTTCTGAACGTTTTGGCATACTTCAGAAAAAATGGATGTGTGTGTGTGTGTATGTATGTATGGATACAATTTTTCGCCCACGTTTTCGGGCGTACGGATCAACCGATTTGAATGGTTCAAAAAACATTCGATTCCTATTGATAAGGAGATGTGCTGATTAGTTTTTGGCAAAGGCAGGTCCAGCAGTTACGGAGATAAAGAGCAAAGAGTGCAGAGAATAGAAATCAAGTTTTTGAGAGAACGGAGCATCCGATTTGAATGATCTAAAAAACATTCAATTAGTAATGATTGGGAGAAGTGGTTATTAGTTTTTCGCAAAGGCAGGCCCAGCCATTTCGAAGATACGGAGCTAAATGTACAAAAAATGGCAGTTTTTGAGAGAACTAGGCGTCCGATTCAATTGATTCAAAGAACTTTCTGCTTGTCTTAACAAAATAATTGATTTTGAAAAAAAAAATTGTTCCAGTTTTTTTTTTTTTTTTTTTTAATTTTTGGTATATCGAAAATAATTCAGATTTTATTTTTAATTCTGACTATAGTTCTAATATACTTTAAACAAATAATTTCAACTTTGTAATTCAGTTTATATAATTCTTATAAATATTAGACAATGTTACAATATTTATAATAATCTATTTGAAAACATTCAGTATTCCTCGAACATTTCGTTACGGTACGGGAAGTTCCAGCAATTTGCCTTAAGGCACGATGCCACCCACCCCACTAGTTTAAAGTTTAGACCAAAGTGTTTTATTAAAAAATCGCTAAACTTCAAATTTTCATATTTGACACATCTTTTTAGCAAAATCATCCCTCACTCAATTCCACCCCTCATATTTCTACTTTATGAAGTCAATTAGTCAATAATTTTCAATTTCCCAATTTTTTCTCGCCTTTTCGCTTACAAGAAAATTTCATTATGAACTTTTGTGATTGTTTTTTTTTCTTTGGGCTCTTGCGAGCGATTTAATATTTATTTCCTAATATACTCGGAAAATGAAGGCGTCATGAACATAAAATAATTTAGGGAAAGCGAAAACATGGAAATGGGTTTTTTAGAGACTGTAAAAATAAAGGAGAGAGGGATTGGAAAGGGCAAGGTTTTTAATTGAGGAAAAATAACTTAGAAATATAAATCATAACACAAATCTAATCTAGATATCAAATTCAAAGTCGTTTTATTCAAAACTTTTATATCGGAGTGTATATAACTGTTTTATTGGAAATTTTATCTAGTTACTGCTGTACTAATGAAAAATTATATTTCAGATACAAAATTTGAAAAAATATAAAAAAATGTCCCGAAATTTTCATTGAATTTATCAAAATTTCGATTTCAAAGTTGTTTTAAAAATTATAATATATTCTTGGCGAACTTGTAAAAATTGGCAATCAAGGGTATTACTATTCGATGGCAAATTAAAAATGTTTCGAGAACTACTTTTTGAATCACCAAAATATCTGCAATAGTTTTTATAAAATTGCATTTTTACACTTTGCAAATTTTATAAGTTGCAAAAAATCAATATGGATTCTGCGAAATCAAAATATTTAAAAATGGAATATTTTGAGAACGCTTTGAGGTATTTTAGAAATTCAAAAAGTTGGTTATATAATACTTTCAATTTGCCATCGAACTGTGTTAATCACGATTTGCTGTTTTAACTCGTTCACTAAAAATGCAAGATTAGTTTGCATACTCATATAGAAAGCATCAAATAATACAATCGGTAATGAAAAAATAAGAAGGAAAAATTGAATTCAAATTCAAAATTCAAATGTAGCAGTTTTTTATGGAAATGTAGTAACTTTTACCTAGATTCACCTTATCTAACTAGAAAAGAGTGCTATAATACAAAGTTTGTGAGTTATTTGACAAAAACCAAAAAAATGTCCCGAATTTTCTATTTATTGCTACTAAAGAATGAAATATCGAATTCAAAGTCGTTTTATTCAAAACTTTTATATCGGTGTATATAACTGTTTTGATGGAAATGTTGTAAATTTTATCTAGTTTCACCCTATCTAACTGAAAACGGGTGGTTCCATATTAAATTTTTGAGTTGAGAAACCAAAAAAATGTCCTGAATTTTCTAATTGAATATTGCAGAAGAATATTGCAGTGATCATCATCAGATTGACCAGAAAGGGTGCAAAATATTAGAATCACATAAAAACTTAGAATGCTTAATGAAACAAAACAAAGCAACTTGGAAACCTAGAAATCCTTGTATTTTCCCACCTTACGTTTGATCCAAAATTTAAAACTTCACCAAATACAAAACAACAAAAATTTAGCAGACACACCATGCAAGTTTTTACAATTCTTGTAAGTAGTTTACAAATAAACAACATCCATTATTATTTTGCAATTCCATTCCTCAAAGTACTTTTAGCAACAACAACAAAAAACTTGATGGCCTTCTCCGAAAGAATTTTTGTTAAACAAAAAATGCGTGTACGAATTTGACCATGAAATACTAGACCGTCACTAATTGAACCGAAGATTGAAATTATACGCACGTGGTGTAACTCTATATTGAATTGCTGATGGATAGATGAAAAATATATTGGAAAAATATTATTAATACCCATTTTTAATAAATCACTCAAACTTCATTCTTTTGTCAGAATTATGAATTGATGTAGAAATAAAACAGGAAAAAATCGTAGATTTTTTTCATATGAAGTTCATGAAGCTTCGTTCGCGTAAAATTAGCATATTATGTAGATTGCGGTCATATAGCCGACGACTTGTTTTAAAAGATTCCTGTTTTTTACAAGAATTTTATTATAATGTCAACACCGATTTGAATAATATTAAGTGCAGATGTAACATTTCACCTTTTGGAGAAAAAAGACGCAAATTGACATCGATGTCTAAGGACTAAGGATGGTATTATTTGTTGTTAGGATGGTTTTTGTCAACTAACTCACAAACTTCATATGAAAACACTCTTTTTGAGTTAGATAGGGTGAAACTAGATAAAATTTACAAAATTTCCATTAAAAACTTTTATACCCTCCTATATAAAAGTTTCGTATAAAACGATTTTGAATTCGATATTTCATTCTTTAGTAGCAATAAATAGAAAATTCAGGACATTGTTTTGGTTTTTGTCAAATAACTCAAAAAATTCATATGAAACCACCCCTTTTAAGTTTACTAGGGCGAAACCAGATAAAATTTACAACATTTTCTAGGGAACTATTTGATACACTTCGATATAAAAGTTTTGAATAAAACGACTTCTAATTTGATATTTCATTCTTTAGCATGAATAGATAGAAAATTTGGGTAATTGTTTTGGTTTATGTGAAATAACTCAAAAATTTCATACCATTAAGAACAGTTGTTGAACTGTCCACAATGTTCCTTAAACAACCAACAATTCTAAAATTTAGCTTGGCTTTTGTTTAGTAAATTTTTTTGATGCTCTGGAAGGAATCAAGGACTTCTTGTTTACCAAATCTATTGGTTTTTGTCAATTTTTTACCTTTGGTTTTTAGAATTAATTCATCTTTACTTTCCATTGACCGGTCCTGATTAATACTTTCATATTTTAAGTGAATTAATTTTTCATATTTGTTCATATACTGTATCTTATATTATATAAATCTCAGCTGCTTTTTGGCAATAATAATGTAGGCATTTCATTTTTCTTATTCATAATCATAAATTTATTATACATATTCTAACATTGTCTAGGTTCATATGTAAATTGAAATTTTTGGCAGATGATAGTTTTCATTTATTTTCAATGCAAACAATTACATGTCGTATTTTGCAATTTTTGCCATTTATTTCTACAATATTGCACAAGCATCCCAGTACTTTATAATACATATATCCTGGAAAATTTTCTTAACAAACTTCAGAAAGATTTATCAAAATCCGCTTAATCGTTTAGGAGGAGTATACAGTGAGTGCTTGTAATTTAATATGAACTTTATATAATAGCAATAAAGCTCAAATTGACTCTACGTTTGAGTTAGAAAACGTTTGTATGTGGAAAAGAAAAGGGCTGTTTTTAGGGTTTTTCCGGCAATTATTCGATTTTTTCTCGCCGTAAGAACCATCCTTGGACTTCAACGAACATTTAAAAAAAAATTAGCCAAATTGGTGCAGGCGTTGTTGAGTTATGCACTTACCAACACATTTTGCGATTCATATATATATATATATATATATATATATATATATATACTAGCAAACCCGACGAACTACGTTTCGCCGCCAGATGATTTCGTGAGAAAGATGAAGAAATTTTTTGTTTGTTTTATATTTGAAAAGGAAAAAATTGATTTTATTGCACAACAGTAATGAATTTATTTCGATTACAAAAATGAAGTGTTTTTAGTTGAACTTCTCTAAGTAAATGAAAGTGAATCCGCAAATTATCCGTTCCATTGAAGTGCTCTTTGGTAAACCACATTTTTTGTTTTTCGGTGTGACGTTAACACAATCAAGCGGATGATTTTCCAACTCGTGAACAGGAAACGTATGACTGCCCATGTGAAAAACAATGATTTTCTAAATAATCTATTTGAAATTTATCCCGCAAACACTAAGCGATTGGCCTTGCGACTTGTTATTGCGAACGCTTGGAAATTGCAATCGTTTGAAGTCAAACGGAAGACCAGTCGGAATCATTGGTATGTCACCAAATCGCCAGCGATTTTTGATTGAATGGTGAAATTCAGTGCGTGTACATCATTATTCTTGGCGGCAAGACTTGCTCGTTGACTTAATTGCAAGCATAATTCTGATAATTCTCACTAATGTCATTACTCGAATTTTTATTCACGGTGCGTGAAGTTCCAGCAATTTGCATTAAGGCGCGATGCCATGCACTGCTAATTTTTTTAGCTATAAACCTTGCGGTGCCCGAGACCTTTCCAACGAAAATTGTCGAAATCGGTTCGTGTGTTCTGGAGTTATTTCGTCAGGAAGGAAAACCCGACTTATTTTTATATATATGTAGATAAGATTAGCATGTAGCATCTTGTTCTATGACTAAAAATTTTAGCTTGTTTTTTCTCCAAACTATTTGTCGTATTTGTCTTGTTGATGTCAATTTAGCATGTTAGAAGTTTTTGTTCACCATTAGATGGTAGAGCATCACACCATTGGAAACAATTCCTCTTTCCCTCAGCATGATGGATGTCTTTAATTTCTCAACATTGACCAAAACCAGTCTTTTACCACGTTCCAGGTTCATCCTCAACAATGACTCTTCACCACCAGCACCAAAATCTTCTTCTAGTCAATCTACACCAAATCTAGTTTTACCAAATCTACACCAAATCTAGTTTGACCAAATGTTTGATCAAATCTAATGTGACTATTCTTCTACTAAAATGCTGGCATGTGTCTGTAGACCTGTCAGCATAACCAGCAATAAATCTGGTGATGAAAAACAAGCCGTCCAGATTTTCAAATACCGGAAAGAAAATCCGGTGGTTAATAAAAAAATCGATAAAATTGATAAAGATGTCGATAAGGTGGTGACAGTTGAACCTAGAAGAAAAGGCAAGAGAAAAAAGAGGCGAAAGGAGAGGATTTTGGAGGACAAACAGGAGGAGCAGGCGGCTTTGGAGGACAAGAAGGATGATGAGGTTGGAGGATGTTGATGTTGTGATAGTAGTAGTAAAATTTTAGATATAGAATAATTATTTTTACTCTTGTAATCGTCCAAAAGTCAAATTTTTTGCATATCTTCACGTTTCAGAGGTTTCTGAACCTCTGTATGTGTGTGTTTGGGGATAGATACAATACTTCGTCCACGTTTTCGGACACACGGTGTTTCCGATTTGAATGGTTCAAGAAACATTCGATTACTATTGATAGGGAAATGTGATGATTAGTTTTTGGCAAAGGCAGGTCCAGCGGTTTCGGAGATACGGAGCAAAGAGTGCAGAAAATAGAAATCGTGTTTTTGAGAGAACGGAGCGTCCGATTTGAATGATTCAAAAAACATTCAATGTAGTAAGTAATGACGAAGAGAGGTGGTGATTAGTTTTTGGCAAAGGCAAGTCTAGTCGTTTCGAAGAAGCAGAGCTAAATATGCAAAAAATTACTGTTTTTGAGTGAACTAAGCGTCCGATTTGAATGATCTAAAAAACTTTCTGCTTGTATTGACAAAACAGTTGCTTTTGAGGATAAAAAATTATTACACTTTTTTTTGTTTTCCATAAATTATTTTTGTAATTTTGGATCAAAAATATTTTAAAGTGTATCATAGATGGCTAAAAGACGGGTCTGCTTTTGTTAGTTTTAGCGGATTTTTATCTAAACTAAAACTTTTATAAAAAATTTCATTGAAAGCAATCGGAGGGATCTAAATAATTGCGATCTGAATATTGAAACGCTTGTAATAAAAAGTAATTTTATAATCGTGATTTTAATAAAAGTTTAGTTTGTTTTCGTGATTAGAATAAAAAAAGTCGCTTGTAATTGTGATTTTATAAGCTTGATTAAAATGACTTATAATCGTGATTATAATACAAAGAACAGTTATAGTTGTTTTTTAAATACGGAAGTCGCTTATCTTGAATAAAGTTTTGATTGACAAAAAAAAAAAGTCGCTTATATAAAAATTATATGAGCAAAAAAGTTCTTATTATCATGATTAGAATAAAAAGATGTCTTATAATTGTGATTATAATATTTTTTTTTTAAATTGGGGGGTAAATTAAAAATTGCTAACAATCGTGATTTATATTTTAAAATGCTTGCAATAGTGATTAAATTAAAAATATAAATATAAATAAAAATATAAATATAAATTAAAATATAAATATAAATATCAATATAGATATAAATATCAATATAGATATAAATATAAATATAAATATAAATATAAATATAAATATAAATATAAATATAAATATAAATATAAATATAAATATAAATATAAATATAAATATATCCTCTCCCTCTCCCTCTAAACTAAATCGCCCTAGCCCTCGCCCTAGCCTCGAAATAGCCCTCGCCTCGCCCTCTCTCCTTCCATCTCCTCTCCCTCTCCCTCTCCCTCTCCCTCTCCCTCTCCCCATCTCCCTCTCCCTCCCCCTCTCCCTCTCCCTCTCCCTCTCCCTCTCCCTCTCCCTCTCCCTCTCCTTCCCTCTGCCTCTGCCTCTGCCTCTCCCTCTCCCTCTCCCATCTCCTCTCCTCTCCCTCTCCCTCTCCCTCCCCTCTCCCTCTCCCTCTCCCTCTCCCTCTCCCATCTCCCTCTCCTCTCCTCTCCCTCTCCCCTCCCTCTCCCTCTAACCTTCCCTCCCTCTCCCTCTCCTCTCCCTCTCCCTATCCTCTCCCTCTCCCTCGCCCTCGCCCTCGCCTCGCCCTCGCCCTCGCCCTCGCCTCGCCCTCGCCCTCGCCCTCGCCCTCTCCCTCTCCTCTCCCCCCCTCTCCCTCTCCCTCTCCCTCTCCCTCTCCCTCTCTCCCTCTCCCTCTCCCTCTCCCTCTCCCTCTCCCTCTCCCTATCCCTCTCCCTCTCCCTCTCCCTCTCCCTCTCCCTTCCCTTCCCTCTCCCTCTCCCTCCCTCCCTCTCCCTATAAGCCCCCCCCGTGCATTTATCGCCTTTCCGATAAAAATTTATCGGTTTAGTACTGTTATATTTTCTCATAGGTATTTATAACTATGAGTAATAAATAATATTATTTGTTATCCGTAGAAATTTAATTATTAATTGTTTTTATTTGATAAATAGCAACAATATGAGTGCAATTGAAATAATAACAATTTTATCTACAAAAGAAACAGTTTTACTAAACAAAACACATATTTTCAAATATGAATCATGTAATTATTGATTATATATATATATATATATATATATATATATATATAAAATATAAATAAATATTTTATATATATCCAATTTATAAATAGCAATATATATCTAATTGTTTATAATTTGTTATAATAATCACATTATTTTAGTCATCATTATATAACGACTTTTTATAATTCCAACCGGTTTTCCTAATTTCAATTGCAATTTTAAAGTACACCGAGTTGCTATATGGTATTATAATGTTAGAAAATATTATAGATTATTCAATTTTGTACAAATTTGCCGAATATTTCATCTATATTGGTCCAACTATTCAAAAGTTTTGTTAACATCGAAAATATACAGGTACATATTTTCAAAAACAACATTGTTGGGAACTTCTTGTTTGTATATATATGTATGTGTATATGTATATTATGTATGTATATATATATATATATATATATATATATGTATGTATGTATATGTATATATGTATATTATATATGTGTGTGTGTGTATGTTGTGTATATAATAGGTGTTACAGAAATCTAGTAGCCGTAACAACAAAGGCATTTGCAAGAATTCAAATTCCCAAACAAAAACATCGAAGACCGAGCCGAAGACGAAGAATTCCTCCTACCACAATTTTGCAATAATAGTGTGAGAGCTAGTGGAAATGTAATATCAAAAATTTATAAATTATGTCAATTTTGACCTATCTGAATAAAAATTGGAATAAACTACTATCTAATAAAAGTCTAGAAAAATTACTAATAAATATATATGATAAAAACGCTTAAATATTGAATAGGATAAAATTTCAATTTTAAACAAAAATGACTCGCTTATATTAATAATTAAGTTTGTTGGTTTGAATAAAAAAAGGTTCTTATAATTGTGATTCGAATATAAGTTTTGCTTATAATTACGACTTAAGGAGAAAACATATTTCTAATGAAGTTGATTTGAATAACTTTCTTTAAAATGATAATGCAAAGTTATATAACAAAATAATATAAATATACAAATATAATAAAATAGTTACTTATATCTTTATAATCGTGATTAGAATATAGAAATTGATTTGATTTGTGATTCTTATAAATAATTTGATTATAATCGTGATCTGAGCTTATAAATATTATTTTAAAAAAGTGCTTTTAATTGAAATTTTAATAAAAATTTGCTTATAATAGTAACTCGAATGAAGAAATTAAATATAATTGTTTTAAATACAAATAAAATTGTGATTTGATTGCGAATAAAAAAATCTTGGCTTAAAGAAAAAAATGATTTTTAATCGTAGTTTGTTTCTAATTGTGATTCCAATAAAATTTGCTTATAATCGTGATCAGAATTAAAAAGTGATTTGAATAAAAAGTGTAATTTTACAATAATCTTGTGATTCAAATGCAAATCGCGCTTATAATCGTGATTTTGAATGAAAAAAAAATTGCTTATAAACGCTATTGTAATTAAAAACACGTGATTTGTATGAAATTTGCATTTGATTGTGATTAGTAGAAATCAATAAATATATAAACATCATTTTTCAATAATAATTTGCAAGTTAGTGTTTTGCATTTTTTTATTATTCAACAAAAAAAAAAGACACAGTCATTAGTATAGAACTGTGATTAAATTACGTTTAAAGAATGAGACTATATCGCCAGCCAAAAAGTAAAAAAAATACAAGCAGTCAATGAATGTATGTTAATTTTAATTACATGAAGTTCTTCAAAAACAATTATTACATTTTTTTTTAATTTTATTTTCATTCTGCAATCTATAAAAATAATTATATTTTGAGAATGCTGACAAGTGTTTACAATTGGTTGTTTACAAATTAGTACACACGCCCAGTGGTGTATCTACTATAGTTAATATATAAAAAGGAAAAACTAAAGACAAATATAGAGAGAAAAATATATATATATATATATAAATAAACTATAATAAATCTCGAGGTATTTTCCTTTTGAACAATTATTACATTATGAGTGAAATTGCAAAAAGAATATTTGTTTAGGAGTTGTTTAACGTAAATCTACTACAATAATAGTAAATCTACTACAATGATTATAAAAATACTACAATGGGTGTAAAAATACTACAAAAATAGTAAATTCACTACAATAATAGTAAATCTACTACAATGATTGTAAAAATACTACAATGGGTGTAAAAATACTACAATGGGTGTAAAATTACTACAATGGGTGTAAAATTACTACAATGTTTGTAAACAATACTACAATGGGTGTAAAATTACTACAATGTTTATAAACAATACTACAATGGGTGTAAAATTACTACAATGGGTGTAAAAATACTACAATAATAGTAAATCCACTACAATAATAGTAAATCAACTACAATGGTTGTAGAAATACTACAATGGGTGTAAAATTACTACAATGGGTGTAAAAATACTACAGAAATAGTAAACCCACTACAATAATAGTAAATTCACTACAATAATAGTAAATCTACTACAATGATTGTAAAAATACTACAGAAATAGTAAATCCACTACAATAATAGTAAATCCACTACAATGATTGTAAAAATACTGCAATGGGTGTAAAAATACTACAGAAATAGTAAATCCACTACAATAATAGTAAATCTACTACAATGATTATAAAAATACTACAGAAATAGTAAATCCACTACAATAATAGTAAATCTACTACAATGATTGTAAATTCACTACAATAATAGTAAATCTACTACAATGATTGTAAAAATACTACAATAATAGTAAATCTACTACAATGATTGTAGAAATACTACAATGGGTGTAAAATACTACAAAAATAGTAAATCCACTACAATAATAGTAAATCTACTACAATAATAGTAAATCTACTACAATGATTGTAAAAATACTACAATGGATGTAAAAATACTACAATGTTTGAAAAATACTACAATGTTTGTTTGTAAAAATACTACAATGGGTGTAAAATTACTACAATGGGTGTAAAATTACTACAATGGGTGTAAAAATACTACAGAAATAGTAAACCCACTACAATAATAGTAAATTCACTACAATAATAGTAAATGTACTACAATGATTGTAAAAATACTACAGAAATAGTAAATCCACTACAATAATAGTAAATCCACTACAATGATTGTAAAAACTGCAATGGGTGTAAAAATACTACAGAAATAGTAAATCCACTACAATAATAGTAAATCTACTACAATGATTATAAAAATACTACAGAAATAGTAAATCCACTACAATAATAGTAAATCTACTACAATGATTGTAAATTCACTACAATAATAGTAAATCTACTACAATGATTGTAAAAATACTACAATAATAGTAAATCTACTACAATGATTGTAGAAATACTACAATGGGTAAAATACTACAAAAATAGTAAATCCACTACAATAATAGTAAATCTACTACAATAATAGTAAATCTACTACAATGATTGTAAAAATACTACAATGGATGTAAAAATACTACAATGTTTGGAAAAATACTACAATGTTTGTTTGTAAAAATACTACAATGGGTGTAAAATTACTACAATGGGTGTAAAATTACTACAATGGGTGTAAAAATACTACAGAAATAGTAAACCCACTACAATAATAGTAAATTCACTACAATAATAGTAAATCTACTACAATGATTGTAAAAATACTACAGAAATAGTAAATCCACTACAATAATAGTAAATCCACTACAATGATTGTAAAAATACTGCAATGGGTGTAAAAATACTACAGAAATAGTAAATCCACTACAATAATAGTAAATCTACTACAATGATTATAAAAATACTACAGAAATAGTAAATCCACTACAATAATAGTAAATCTACTACAATGATTGTAAATTCACTACAATAATAGTAAATCTACTACAATGATTGTAAAAATACTACAATAATAGTAAATCTACTACAATGATTGTAGAAATACTACAATGGGTGTAAAATACTACAAAAATAGTAAATCCACTACAATAATAGTAAATCTACTACAATAATAGTAAATCTACTACAATGATTGTAAAAATACTACAATGGATGTAAAAATACTACAATGTTTGGAAAAATACTACAATGTTTGTTTGTAAAAATACTACAATGGGTGTAAAATTACTACAATGGGTGTAAAATTACTACAATGGGTGTAAAAATACTACAGAAATAGTAAACCCACTACAATAATAGTAAATTCACTACAATAATAGTAAATGTACTACAATGATTGTAAAAATACTACAGAAATAGTAAATCCACTACAATAATAGTAAATCCACTACAATGATTGTAAAAATACTGCAATGGGTGTAAAAATACTACAGAAATAGTAAATCCACTACAATAATAGTAAATCTACTACAATGATTATAAAGATACTACAGAAATAGTAAATCCACTACAATAATAGTAAATCTACTACAATGATTGTAAATTCACTACAATAATAGTAAATCTACTACAATGATTATAAAAATACTACAGAAATAGTAAATCCACTACAATAATAGTAAATCTACTACAATGATTGTAAATTCACTACAATAATAGTAAATCTACTACAATGATTGTAAAAATACTACAATAATAGTAAATCTACTGCAATGATTGTAGAAATACTACAATGGGTGTAAAATACTACAAAAATAGTAAATCCAATACAATAATAGTAAATCTACTACAATAATAGTAAATCTACTACAATGATTGTAAAAATACTACAATGGATGTAAAAATACTACAATGTTTGAAAAAATACTACAATGTTTGTTTGTAAAAATACTACAATGGGTGTAAAATTACTACAATGTTTGAAAAAATACTACATTGGGTATAAAAATACTACAATGGGTGTAAAAATACTACAGAAATAGTAAATCCACTACAATAATAGTAAATCTACTACAATGATTGTAAAATTACTACAATAATAGTAAATCTACTACAATGATTGTAAAAATACTACAATGGGTGTAAAATTACTACAATGTTTGTAAAAATGCTACAATGGGTGTAAAAATACTACAATAATAGTAAATCCACTACAATAATAGTAAATCTACTGCAATAATAGTAAATCTACTACAATGATTGTAAAAATACTACAATGGGTGTAAACTTACTACAATTATTGTAAAAATACTACAATGGGTGTAAAATTACCACAATGTTTGTAAAAATACTACAGAAATAGTAAATCCACTACAATAATAGTAAATTCACTACAATAATAATAAATCTACTACAATAATAGTAAATTCACTACAATGGGTGTAAAAATACTACAATGGGTGTAAAAATACTACAATGGGTGTAAAAATACTACTACAATGAGTGTAAAAATACTACAATAATAGTAAATCCACTACAATAATAGTAAATCCACTACAATAATAGTAAATCTACTACAATGATTGTAAATCTACTACAATGATTGTAAAAATACTACATTGGGTGTAAAATTACTACAATGTTTGTAAACAATACTACAATGGGTGTAAAATTACTACAATGTTTGTAAAAATACTACAATGGGTGTAAAAATACTACAAAAATAGTAAATTCCCAACAATAATAGTAAATCTACTACAATGATTGTAAAAATTGCAGTTGTGTAATAATGAGTGTAAAACTGTGTGAACGATATTATAGAATTTATTAATCAGCAATTATTTCATTTCTCTAATGAAGGTTCATTTCTAAAGGCTAATTACAATGACAAACCGATCATGTCATATTTGAAGTATGACTTTAATTACATTATTGTTTTTAAATATTATACATATTTTTAATGCTATTATAAATATGTGATTTATAATTTATCATTATCTTTTCAATTTATCAAAAATTCAATTTATCATTATATAAATGTGTATAATGGTCGACAATAATAAACGAGTGTTACCATATTGCTAATAAACATCATTCGAAATTGTTATATGATGTATTTATTTTCACTTAAATGCCATCTTGTACAGTAGCAAATAGGTTTTACATCAATCGCGTGTGATTCTCTATTTTTTTACTAATTCAATAATTTTTCCCCCAGCTCTCCGTCTATTCATCTGTTAACTCATCTCACTCGTTTATTTCGGCCTCACCGGTCGTCAGTTCCTCCAGTTTCAATTTGAAAGTTAAAAGTGACGGATCATTCATCATTCATTCGCAAAATTTATATTACGAGTATCTTATATATTAATATATTATATATAATATTTTACCCTCCTTTGTAATAAATAGTACAGGCGACACTGGAGCGAAGTGAAGTGTTTAATAAAACAACCCTCATCCCACTTCTGTGAGTGATTAAGTCTTTTTCCCTTATAGGAGGAAATTGATAACGTGTTTGTGAATTTCCGACAAGGATAATTAGAGGAATTTTAAGGGATGGAATTGATTTTTTTTGGTAAAGGAATAAAGGGAGTGTGATTGTGAAAAACGTGGTAGTTACAGATTTTGTTGTGATTAAATAATATTGTTACGTAATAGAGTAGAATTATTTATATGTTGTTTTTCATAAAGCCAATTTTTAATTACACTTATAATTATGATTTGGATGAAAAAAAGTCGCTTATAATCTGATTTAAATGAAACAAATAGTTTTGTATAAACATTCTTGGTGATTTTAATGCTTTTAATTACTTTATATACATACAATTTAAAAATAATTACAAACCAAATGAAACGACTATGAGAAATATTTTTAATATCGTTAATTTTAATTATTTATTTGTCAGAAAAGACAGTTATTTATTTTTACGTTTCGGAATTTATGTGTGTCATCATTCAACAGTAATAAAACAAATCCAAAACAAAAGAAATAATTTGAAGAAAAATATTTAGTATGTAGTTTTTGTATCATAGTTAGTTGTTTGATTCAGTTAGAATTTTTTTAGATAATGGCACACGTTTAGTGTCAAAACTAACAACATCTTTTACAAACTAGTGATCTATTATATAGTTAAAAACAATTAATAATAAATTAATAATCGACCTCGATGGAGAGTATGCAAATAGTGAAAGTTGTTAAGAAATAGTGTTTTGTTAATATTCATATTTTTGTTTTTTGTTCTCACAGAGAAGAGAAATCCGAAAAAAATGTGTGTAAAAATTTGTGATTGTGATTGTGATATTTATAAAAAATGATTAGATGTGAAATTATTGCGTTGAACTGGATTAATAACAATAGAGACTTGGGAAAAGTTTGGGAACCAGGTATGATAAAAATTTTGTAATAGGTTCTAAGTAAGTTCTAAAAGAGTTCATCAATTAAGAAAAAGTATAAATTTTTAAAAATTACTTAAAATCCATACGTTTCGGCTAACATTTTTTAAAAATTTTTTTTATTCACAATATTTATTACAACTGTTGCATAATTAACATCTAGCAATAATGATAAATAATAACATACATTTAAATAATTCAGAGTGCAAAGGATTACCAATTTAAAATTTGGTATTTTTATATACTTATATGAATTGAATTAATTTTATGGATTTGATGAATTAATGAATATAAAGGATACTAACTAATATTAAATTATGTAAGTTTACTAACATTTAAAAAAAATTGCACACATTTGTGCCATCTCCAATACAAAAACACAAAATTAGGTTGAAAAACTTAAAAATTGTCATTACTTTTGTTAATTAGTGATTTTTTTATTTTAAATAAACAATGATAATACAGTTTATATTTTTTTTAATAAGTCTTCCTGACGTTTCTAGACTTTATTTGTGTTATCTTTAGTGCAAAATATGTTAAGAATAACTTAACACTATTTTGCTTTGTGCATTTGTTGATATTTTTATTTATTTCTAAAACTTTTCTAAGAAAACAAGTTAATTTTAGTATTTGTGGTCATAGTATACATATTTAGGTATAACATACTTAAATTGGAAATTTGTTACGTAAACGGTTTGTCCTGAAGAGCTCCTCAAAAATAACATTGTATTTACTTAATTCAAATTGTTCTAGGTGTATATTATTCGGTTTTATTATTTTTTTCTAAATACTTTCGAAGAAAACTCATTAATTTTAGTATTTGAAGTTGTAGTACGACTAATAAAGAATATTTCAGAAAAATTACAAAAATGTAGTAGCTCGTCAAAAGTAACACTATTTTTAAAACCTTGTAATTTTTTCAATTTATTCTTGGTGTATATTATTCGGGTTTTATTTTTTTTCTAAATATTTTTGAAAAAAACTCATTAATTTTAGTATTTGCTATTATAGCATGACTACCAAAGAGTATTTTTGCCAATTTACAACTTTGTGGTGTGATAGGTATAGCCTGCAGAGCTCCTTAAAAATAACATTATTATTATTGTATTGTATATTTTTTAATTTGTTCGTTGCGCATATATTGATATTTTTATTTATTTCCAAGAAATTTCAAAGAAAACTTCTTAATTTTAGTATTGGAGTTTAAAGTATGACTATTAAAGAATATTTTAGTGAATTTACAAAACTATGCAACCATCGGTTCATCTTGAAGAGCTCATCTAAAACAACATACTTGTTAATTCATAAATTTAGGCGCTGTACAAATTATTACACTTATAATTATTTCTAAAAGAAAATTCTTAGAAATCTTGTTAATTTTATTTTATGCCATCATAGTATATATATTAAAGTATAACATACTAAAATTACAAGTTTGTGGTACAAACAGAATACCCTGAAGAGCTCATCAAAAACGACACACCTTATTTTTCATAAGCTTTCGCACAGTGCATATTATTATAATTTTAATTATTTCTAAAAAAAATTCTGAGAAAACTTGTTATATATACTTAAGTATAACATACTAAAATTACAAGTTTGTGGTACAAATGGTATACTCTGAAGAGCTCATCAAAAACAACGTACTTGTTAATTTATAAATTTATGCACTGAGCAAATTATTACAATTTTAATTATTTCTGAAAACTTTAGGAGCTCCTCAGGGCAAATCAAAAGCTCCACAAACTTGTAATTTGGACTGAATATTCTCCAATATATCTATTATGATAACAAATACTAAAACTAAACAATTTTCAGCAGTTATTAGCAATATTCTAACAATTTTATTACCAAATTCTTTTATTATTATTATTAGTCATTTAAAATTTAAATAAATATAAGAACAAGATTAATATATTCGATTGATAATTTGATGATCTACATAACATCCAAGTCAAGTTTTCTAATTTCATTCATTCGGAAATAAAAAAAATTAAAAAACCGGTAGCAAAACTTGTTCCAAACGGAATTATGTACTAATTTGTTAAACCTGTTGAACCTATAAATAATTGAATAAATTCACATAAAAAATATAAATAAATTTTGTGTCTTGTTTGTTATTTATCTATATAACATATATCTATATGTATATTACTTCAAAGTGCTATTAAATTTTTATACTTCGAAATAATATTAAAATAAAATTGCAACGAAAATTGAATTGAATTTGTCTCCGATGCCAAAATCGATTTTCCACAACCTATAAAATTCCAATTTGAATAATATCGATAATAACTCGATAAATTTTCGATATCTCGACAGGAATTGAATTTATGACGATAGTTTCAATTAAATAACTGAAATATTTAAAAATAAGGCTAGAACTTTATTTATTTTTGATTTAATTTTGTACTAAATATTACTCTGATTTTATTTGTTTGGACTTTTATTTTTAATTTAATTTTCTATTATTTATTACTCTGATTTATTTATAAACAATTAAATCAGATTCAAAGCAATGATTTTAAATAAACAAATTGAATCGAATCGAATCACAGAATATAAATTCAATCAACTCCAAAATAATATTGAAATGTTTATTTTTCGCCTGAAATGACAATAAATACGATTCGACGGATTGTTGATGGCTTTTCGTTGTTTTTATAAATAAATTAAACTGGGATAAATAAATATTACAGGAATTGATAGAATTTTATCTAGATTCACCCTATCTAACTGAAAAGTAGTGGTTCCATATGAAATTTTCTCGTTCCATTTGACAAAAACCAAAAAAATGTCCCGAAATTTCTATCATTTTCCATATATAATTTTCACATACATATTCATCATTATTACTACAACCTTCAGTGTTCTTATTATTTATCACAAAATCACTTATTTCCCTAATTTCTTCAAATTGCAGTCCGAATGCATTAGCAAGTTCCAAGTTTGGTGCATCATCAAAAACACATTAGCGTAGATACCGCATTGTGGGGGGTGTATAAGGGGCTTTTATATAATACATAGCAAAAAATAATTCTACACACTGCACGAGGTAATAATTTCTATCTCGGATACTAAATCTAAACGATGCAAAACACACCCAAGAAAAAAATTTGATGATGAAAAAAGTCGTAATGATGAGGATAGATCGATGGATTGATGGATTAAGAGATAAACTTTAATATATGATACTTTAATACAGCTACTATGATATAAATTAATAATATTGTATAATTTCTATCCCTCTAAAAACTTTTCTTTTACAACTATTACATACATTTCATTTCTCATCTAGTTAAGAATTCTCTATTTAATTTTCAGTTTCCAAACCGCACCTTTTTTTTCTAAGAGTCGATTTAAAATTCATATTCGAGGATTTTTTGCGAACATTCTGAACAAACAATATCTTCTCTCTGGGAATTCGCCAGAAGGTTTTTTTTCGTTTTTTTTTTTGCACGTGCAAATAATATAATGTGCTATTTGCACGAAGATGATGACGTCTGAGTAATTACAGAATAAATAATGTAGAAAGAAAGAATATATATATATATATATATATATGTATATATATATATATATATGTATATATATATGTATATGTATATATATATATATATATATATATATATATATGTGTGTGTATCTGTAGATTTATTTTTCCAGAAATATATTGAGAACATTTGCCACTTTATAAGCCGAGTAGGTATTACTATGTAAAAAAATGCATTAAAAAATCGTTAAAATAACAAACCATAAGAATACCTTTTTCTGAAATCAAATTTCACCACGAGATTCTTAAAATGCTCGTCGAGACCTTTCAAATGATACCCCACATGCATTTTTATCATATAAAAACTTTTTTGGCCAGTTGTACTATTCATAGTATAAGTCGTACTAAAAACAGTACAACGGGCCAAAACATTTTTATATGGTAAAAATGCGTGTGGGGTATCACTTGAAAGGTCTTGAAGAGCATATTAAGAAAATCGTGGAAAAAAATATTTTTTGAAAAAGGTTTTCTCGAAATTATTAATTTTGACAATATTCACAAAAATAGTTATTTTGCATTTATTATTTGTTTGTGTTTCTATCATATTTACCACAATATTTATTTATTTTTAAAATGCTTGTCGAGACCTTTCAAATGATACCCCACATGCATTTTTATCATATAAAAACTTTTTTGGCCCTTTGTGTTATTTACAGTATAAGTCGTACTACATACAGTACAAAGGGCCAAAAAATGTTTATATAGTAAAAATGCATGTGGGGTATCATTTGAAAGGTCTCGACGAGCACTTTAAGAATATCATGGTATTTTTTTTCAAGGAGGTGGTTACTTAGATTATTATAAAAGTCGTACTATATATTTTCATATTTTTATATATTTTATATTAGTCGTCTGTGTACTTACAACGCATGATTATAATTATCTCAAAAAATTGCAAAAATACATATCGATTTTACTATTTGTAATCAAAGTAGACATATTAAAGTATAACATACTCAAATTACAACATTTTACAACAAACAGAAGTAATTTTCAAAAATTACAACAGTTGCATTGTAGTTTGCAAGTATTTATATGCAAGATTTTCATGTACTTTTTTTGAAATAATCAGTACAGCGGGCCAAAATGTTTTTCATATGGTAAAAATGCTTGTGGGGTATCATTTGAAAGGTTACGATAAGCTTTTTAAAAATTTTGTGGTGAAATTTAGTTTTTCAAGAAGGTGTTCTCTTAGTTTGTCATACTGCATGACAACATCTTATTATTGGTGCCTGTTTATAATATCTCTTGTAACTTTTGAACCGTTTGTCTGATGTTGATGAAATATTTGGTGAATTTGTTTAAAAATATATTTACTATAATGTTTTCTAATATACTGAATCCATACAGCAACTCAGTGTACTTTAAAATCGTTATAAAACACAGAAATTTAATTTGATTACTAGTTGTGGTTCTTGCAAGATTTTAGGTTATTTTAACTAGAATCTTGGAATTTAAAATTTTTGCTATAAAATGTATACACCATTGGATTTGCCATGAAATGTACAATTTTTAGGCCTATCACTGCACCTCTTAAGACCCTCTATTTAACCACAAAGCGAGTCAAACTCGTATGTAGACATACATTTGTACTTGCAATGTTGCACTTTGTTTTAGCCAGAATTCTGGAATTTAAAATATTTACTACAAAATCTATACACCATTGGATACGTCTTGAAATGTGCAGTTTTTTAACCTACCAATGGAATTCCTAGGGCCAACTAGTTTTTTACAAAGCGAGTCAAACTCCTCCGTAGACATACAACTGTACCTGCAATATTGCACTTTTTTTAAACTAGAATTCAGAAATTTGAAATATTTACCACAAAATCTATACACCATTGGATTGGTCACAAAATAAACAATTTTTAAACCTATCACTACATTTTTTATAACCCACTAGTTGATAGCAAAGCGAGTCAAACTCCTAGATAGACACATAACTGTCTTGGCAATGTTGCACTTTGTTTTAGCTAGCATTTCATAATTTGAAATATTTACTACAAAATCTATACACCATTGGATTCGTCATGAAATACAATATTTTTAGGCCTATTGCTGTACTTTTTAAGACCCCTTATTTAACCCCAAAGCGAGTCAAACTCCTCAATAAACACATAGCTGTACTTGGGATGTTACACTTTGTTTCAACCATTATTCAGAAATTTAACATGATTACTATAAACTTCATATACCATTGGATTGGTCTTTGAATTTATAATTTTTTGACATACTTACACGTTCTTTAGGACCCACTATTTAACTACAAACGAGCCAAACTCCTATGTAGTCATACACTTGTACTTGCAATAGTGCACATTGTTTTAACTAGAATTCTGGAATTTGAAATTTTAACCACAAAATCTATACACCATTGAATTCGTCTTGAAATGTACAATTTTTGGACCCACCAATGGAATCCTTAGGGCCAACTATTTAACTACAAAGCGAGTCAAACTCCTATATATGCATATAGCTGTACTTGCAATGTTGAACTTTGTTTTTGCCAGCATTTCGAAATTTAAACTATTAACCATAAAATCTATACACCATTAGATTGGTCTCACCATCAACAATTTTTAAACCCATCACTACATCCCACTATCTAATTACTATGCGAGTCAGACTCCTCTGTATGCAAATAATGATCCTGGTTACCATTGCATGTTTCTTGCAATTACGGGCATAATTCTGCGGCGAATTCGGAATTTACATTGTTTTTGGTTTTCAGAACCAAAAAAATTAATAACCGGGCAACCAAAAAGCCAAAAGCATAAATTCCACAGTAATTCCTCTTATTATTTTACTCCTTGGGTAATACTCTCGTAAAATTTAAACATAGTCATTATGGTGGAAAAAATGTTTTATGCTTTTTTAATGACGTGTAAAGTGTTGTAATATATTTTGCGAACATGGTAAGGGTCGGGTAAAGGTAAAGGATATATAATATACGAAATACTACCAAAAGCCTATTGGCAAGGTGCTGTATTTTACGTGCATTCCCAACTGATTCGGGAGACAATTTACAAAACGCTCGTGGAAAAAATTAATTAAAAATACTTTGTGTAACTTTTAAACCAAAATTTTTATTACACATGCTTTATCATACTTTTATTTATAATGTTTGTATATTTTTGTATAATTATTTTTATTAATTTTTGTGTTTTTTTTCAATTTTCAGAGCAGGCTTTCGGCCGCCGAGCTGAGAGCCATGGCGCTGAGGCAACAGGCCCAGATAGACTCGCAGCAACAGGTTAGTAAAAAAAATTAAAATAAAATATATAACGTTAATTTTTTGGTATTTTTTTTTTTATAAATAGATACATGAATGTATTTCGGATGTTTTAAGTAATTTTGGTAAAATGGTTTTGGTTCAAGAAGTGGTTGTAAATAATTGCCAAAGTTTGGGGTCCTTTTTGATAAAGGATTATAATTTTCATCACAATCTGTATATGAGAGAATGAAAATGATAATTGTGAGTTCAATTGTGATTTACTCATAGTTAAAGTTATTTTACGTTTTTGTGTTATATGAAGGTACTGTAGATAATTTATATAGCTATGAAATTGCCAAAGACTGTATTGAGATTAGTCAAATATTTTACAAAATACATACAAATTTGTAAAAAAAAACTACTTAGCGCTCCATATAATCCCTCTCCATGCAGGAGGATGATTTACGCGATATATGCAAGGTTGAGTTTGGATGCAAATTTTTAATAAATCTACTTGTTTTTTGCTATTATATTGTATGAAGATATTGTAGATAATTTATCTAGCTATAAAAAAGCTGAAGAAAGTTTTAAGATATATTAACTAGTTTAGAAACTATGAGCAAAATATTCAGAAAAAAACGCTTATATATCTGAAAAATAAATTAAAAACAAACCATAGGTAAAACTAAAAAAATAATTAATAACAATCTTAGTAATTATATTAAGTCTATTACTATTACAATTAAACGTCCTCTACCCTTGATTTATGACATTTCTGTCATCCAAGATTATTTCTGGACTTTGATGAATTATCACCCCGAAAACCCTTTAGGGTTGTTTTGGCAAAGGAAATAATAATAGGATAATAAAGGACCATAGATGAAGGATATATAAAGTCACCAAATGGTGAAGTGGTAGACAAGTTGTCATCTTGGTACTTCTTAAGCCGAAAGGTTCTGCTGTTAATTGCATTTTCTTGTTGGGGAATGGTCAGATAAATTAATATAAATATATATATATATATATATATATATATCTGTGTGTGTGTGTATTAAGTGGTCATCCATCATATGTTTTCATGTCCTGTCCAGATATATATACGAATATCCTGCGGTTTCTATATTTGTTACATAACATGTATATTGTCGACTATTTTAATTATAATTACTAAATTAGTTGCTGGATTTGAAAACTGTCTTGGACAATTTAATAGCTAAATATTAAAATTATCTACAATATCTTCATACAACATAATACTAAAAAACAACTATTTTTATTAATAATTTGCATCCAAACTCAACCTTGCATATATCGCATAAATCATCCTCCTGTATGCTGAATGTTTATATGGAGAGCTACGTACGTTTTTTTTACAAATTTGTATATATTTTGTAAAATATTAGACTAATCTTAATACAGTCTTTGACAATTTTTTAGCTAAGTAAATTATCTAAAATATCTTCATAAAACTTATTTTTGTACAACAACTCTATCTATTTTTAATTTGTATTTTTAGAGAAGACTTCACGAATGTCATAGACAGTGCATTTGCATATGTGTCACGAAATTATTATGCACTTTTTGCACTATTTTCTTAATAACTTTTAAAATAATTGATAAATCTTAAAACTGTCTTCAGCAATTTTATAGCGAAGAGTCAACTTTTAGAAGTCAATTAAATTATCTACAATATCTTCTTACACATAAATGCTATAATATTATTAGTTATATTTTTAAACTATATTTGAATTTAGCACAAGCCGGATTTGGTAGTGTGTTTTTCCGATGATTTTCTTGATATTTTCTAAACTATTTAACAAGTCTTAAAACAGTTTTTGGCGATATTATTCTCTATACAATACTGTTTTCAATTATTTTTTTATGATAAAAAATAATCTCCAAATGCGAAACGGATTTTGTTATGTGAGGATTTATTTTTCGCAATTTATTATTATTTTGCGGAAAATCCTTCATGTGATTCGTTAGCTATAAAATCAACTAATCCGTAATGCTATAGCAATTTATTTTTCTATGGCTTTCGATGCTAATTTTGTCAAAATTAATCTTTTTGGCGAAATGAAAAATAATAATCCCTTTGTTATGGTGGGATTATTTTTTGAAATGTATATATATATATATATATATATATATAAATTATTTTCAAAGTCGTATCATTTAAATTGCAATTAAATTCAATGCTAAATATTAGTATATAAACATTAATTGCATGGCTCGTCTGGTGGACTTGTTTAATAGTTTTATTAATATCTCATAAACCGTTTGACGAATTTAAAAACTGTCTTCATTCGAGTATCGGCAGCCGAAGAGTAAGGATCGTCTACAGGTACAAATTTAAATATTGTGAATAATAGTTTGTTTACCAGTTATGGATACCGAGCCGCCGGACCCCGGCGGCAGACCCTTATCGCCGATATCTGATATAGATATCGACATTGATAATGTTAGTGAGTCACAGTGCGTAAATAATACTTATTATAAAATGGAAGGAGACAAAATACATTGGGTTAATGACACTACCCATATTAGTGCTATTAATTCGGTAAATATTAGTGAAATAAATGAAGAAAATATAAATTATAATGAAAATAAAGAAACAAATAGTGATAATTTAACAAGTGTCGGTGCGGAAAGTGTAAATAAAAAATTAAAAACAGGTATAATATCAGTCGCAAATTCTGAACAAAGTAGTGAAATATCAAATGTAAACAATGGAATCAAAACAAGTTGGTATAATATGTGGTTAAAAGATAAGGATACAGCAATAGTAGGCGAAAATATTAAAGAAATTAAATTCTATTTAGAAACAGACGAAGGTCCATTCATTATTCATGCTGAAAGCAAAGATAAAAATATCGGTAGACTACACCCGATGGCCGTGGGAAGAATATTTCACAGAAATTTAATAAATATTAGTAAGGATATAGAAAATATTAGCGCTATTGGCAAAAACAAGATAAAAATAACATTTAATAATTATAAGAGTGCAAACAGAGTCATCAGAGAAAATCTGCTGGATATTTTTAATATTAAGGCATTCATTCCCAGATACAAACTAGTAAGAACCGGAATCATCTTCGATATAGACCCAGATCTAGAAGAAGAGGAAATTTTTAATTGTATTAGGTGCGATAGCGAAGTTATAAGTATTAAATGCTTAAAAAGTAAAAATAATGAATCAATGAAACCTAATTCGCAGAGAGTAAAAATTTTATTTAGAGGCAATATGTTACCAGAAAGAGTGTTTATCCATTCAGTAAGTTGTCGGGTTATGCCATATATACAAAGATTAATACAGTGCCACAAATGTTGGAGATTTGGACATATAAAAATACAATGCAGAAGCAAAGAAAGGTGTAAAAAATGTGCAGATGAACATAACATAAATGCATGCAAAAATGACGAGGAAACTTGCTGCCTATGTTATGAAAACCATCAAGCAGATAGCAAAATATGCGAGGTATATCTGAAGAATAAAAAAATAAAAGAAATCATGGCAATGCAGAATTCATCTTACGAAGAAACTAAAAAAATTATTCAGAACAACGGATATGCAAAAGCAGTTAGCACCTATAATCAATATAAATCCTATCAAAATAACTTTCCAGGTCTTAATAGTAATATGAGAAGCAGTTCAGATAAACCAAATGCTAATAAATATGAAATATTAGCAAATCTAATAGAAAAAGAACAGGTTTATGACACAGATAACTTAATGAGAATGAATAAACCAACAAATATCTCAAGCAGAAATGATAGAAGAAATTATTATAAAGCAAATTATGAGTATCGAAGAGGTGAACGTAGGGTAGACAGAACTGACGTGATTAAGTCTCACAAAAGGTCACAAAGCAATGAGGATAAAGAAATTTCAGCAGCGCGAAGGACTCAATTGAGAAGCGACATTAAAAACATAATTAAAAAACTAGAAGACAAAAGATATGGTATAGATATAAGCAAGGAAACTAATATGTCGAACATAAAAATTAGATTAGAAATGATAATCGAAAGTTTGGGTATAGTAAGTTCTCAAGTAGAAAACACAATAGGAGTTGGTTCTAAAGAAAATGAGAAAAAAGATTTAGTGACAATAATTATAGTTGATTAAAAAAACAAATAAATAAATAAATAATAAAAATAAAAATATAAATGAATCAATTAAAAATTTTACAACTGAATTGCAGATCACTAGTATCAAATAGGGAAAGTATTCAACACTTTATGTTCCAAAACCAAATCCACATAGCGGCACTACAAGAAACGTGGCTAAAACCAGATAGGAATTATAACTTCTCTGGGTATAAAATATTTCGTGATGACAGAGATGATGGTTATGGCGGGGTAGCTATTTTAGTAAAAAATGAAATTGCTTGCGAAGAAGTCATTTTTTCTAATGATAACGATAATATACAACTCTGTGCAGTTTTGATTAAAACCCATACACCATTTTATATAATGTCCGTATATTACTCTCCTAATACAAGTATAGATATGACGGATTTTAAAAATCTAATAGAACAATGTCAAAGAGCAAGAATTTTGATTTCGGGTGATTTCAATAGCCACCACTTTGCGTGGGGCAGCAATTATATAGACAAAAGGGGTGCTACAATATATGAGTTAATAGAAGATTATTCTTTTTGTATACTGAATGATGGAAGAACAACAACAATTCAATCAAAATACAAAAGAAGCTCACCAATAGACTTATCATTTTGTTCCAACAATTTAATTAGTTTGTTGGATTGGAATATAGTTAATGAGAGTATTGGATCAGACCATCTCCCAATAATTATAACGGCGAATGTGTATATAAAAACAATGATACACATTAATATAAATAAACGATGGAATATTAAGAAAGCAAATTGGACAAAATTTGAAGAAAATATTGACAAAATGACAACAACCTTTAATCACACAGAAAGCATCCAAGTAAAATATAAATCTATTACAAACATAATAGAAAAAGCAGCAATAAGTAGTATAAAACAAAATAAACAGAATTACATTAGGACTTTTAGACCTACTCCATGGTGGGATGAAGAGTGCATGGAAATCATATCCAAAAGAAAAATAGCATATAAAAAAATGTTAAATAATTTCAACTATAACAACTATATTAATTATCAAAAAATTAATGCAGAGATAAAAATAATGCTTCGCAACAAAAAGAAAAGAAAATGGATAGACTTTACTAACTCCTTGAATAATACCATGCCTATTACACAACTATGGAAAAAAATCAATATATTCTCAAACAGTAAATCTAAAGTAAATTCTTATAATCAAATATCGCAGGATTTTGGATATAATATTTTGAAAAACTATACGCCAGATTATGTTAGAAGTTGCATCCGTCACTACAAGAATGATAGACTTCGAAATCGAAATATTAACGAGGAAGCAATAAATTGTCCAATAAATACCGAAGAACTTGATAATGTTTTGAAAATAAAAAAGATTCTGCGCCAGGAATGGATAACATCCATTACTCTATGATTTCTAAATCCCCTAGGGAATTTAAAAAAATCATTGTAAATCTGTTTAACGAGATAATTAAAAATAATATGATTCCCGAAGATTGGAGAAATGTTTGTTTGTTACCATTATGTAAGCCCAATAAATCTCCATTTGACGTCAATTCATATAGGCCGATAGCATTAACGTCATGCGTGGCAAAATCATTTGAGAAAATAATTAAAACAAGACTGGAATGGTTTATCGAAAACCAAAATCTATTAAGTCCATTACAAATTGGATTTAGAAAAGGTAAAAGCACTATGGATGTTATAAGCATTATCTCAAACGATATTCATATCTCAAATTCCAATAATAACTACCTCCTATTTATTGCAGTAGATATCGAAAAAGCATACGATAACGTAAACCAGGAAATTCTACAAAATAAAATGCGAAAGTTTAAGATTCCAAAACTTATAATTAATTGCGTTATGAATCTTATTTCACAAAAAAGAATTTATATCAAAACTAAGGAAGGAATTATAGGGCCAAGAACAACAAATACGGGTATTCTCCAAGGGTCAATACTTAGCCCACTACTCTTTAACATTTACACCTCCGATTTGATCAAAATAATAAAATCAAACGATATCAAAATCTTACAGTATGCGGATGATCTGTTTATATATGTAGCAAAACCATCAATTGAGATATGCATAAAGAAGGCTAGTGAAGCAATAAAGAAACTACAAAATTGGCTCAATAAAAACAATCTAAGTATATCCCCAAGTAAAAGTTCAATAACAATATTCACCAGACACAACAAATCATACCAGCAAGACCAAATTAGGTTGGGCAGTTTAGACTTTCCCATTAAAAAATGCGTAAAAATACTCGGTGTTTATTTGGATAACAAAATGAGTTTTAAAAATCACATTCAAGAATTATGCAAAAAGGGTGAAAAAGGTTTAAACATTTTGAGAAAACTAGCGAATACCAGTTGGGGAGCTCACCCAGAATCGTGCTTGATGATATATAAGAGTTTAATAAGATCTCAAATGGACTATGGATGTTTTATTTACGGCACAATAAACTCTTCTGAAATGCAAAAATTAAATAAATTACAATATTCAGCACTTAGATTGAGCCTAGGAGCTCTAAAATCAACTCCTACAAATAGTTTACTTGCGGAAGCAGGTGAAATAACTTTTCAGCTGAGAATACAAATGTTATCAAATAAATATCTTACGAAAAAATTTAATTCGGCATGCGAAGAAATTCCAAATCAATTACAACTGTTATCAAATCACCATATTACCAAAAAATTTTGGTTCAAGAAAAATACTCCACCATTATTATCAAGTTTTTATTTTTTCAAAAAGTTTGATGAATATATAACTATAAATAAGACCATACCACTTTTTGAATTTCCGTGGAAATGCAGTTTGAGAAACCCGATATAATATTTACATCGTTTCCAATTGAACCGAATATTTTAAACATTGGAGTCAGAAACAGGGAATTGGAGACTTACATAAATGAAAAATGGCCTGATCACATACAAATCTATACAGATGGGTCAAGGGGACAAGGAAAAACAGGTTGTGCTATTTACATCCCCAATTTTAATTATAAAAGAAAAGTGAGGTTGCCGGACATTGCATCGATTTTCACTGCAGAAGTATTAGCAATTTATTTAGCATTAGAGTATATCAAACAAAATAACATCAATAAAGTGATAATTCTTTCGGACAGCAAAGCAGCATTAAAATCTATCAACAAGCCAAATATTAAATCAAATAAACTTATCTTAAAAACTACAGAAATTTTAATACAACTAACTAGAGATAAATTTTCAATCAAATTATTATGGGTAAAAGGTCACTCCAACATATTGGGTAACGACATAGCCGACAATCTTGCGAAAGAGGCATGGGATCTGGACGTGGACCCTTATAAAGTTCCATGTACTGATCTATTTTTTTGGATAAAGTCACAAACCATTAAAACTTGGCAAGAGGAGTTTAAAACCTTATCAAAAAGGAAGGGAAGGCTATATGCTACAATTAATCCATCTCCAAAATTTAATACATGGTTTAATAAAAGGCTAGACATCGACAGAAAATTGATTTCAATTTTCTGTAGAATGCGATTCAATCATACATTGTGCAAGGACCAGTTATACCGGTTTCGGATCGTAGATAATAACAAATGCATATGTGGAGCTGCAGAAACAATTGATCACTTATTTTGGCAATGCCATCTTCATAATGAACATCGTAATAAACTATACAAATGTCTGAGTGAAAAGGGAATGTCATTTCCAATAAATACAGTCATATTAGTCGCTACAAACAATATACAAATTTATAAAATCGTTTTGGACTTTATTACTAAATGCAAAATAAAAATTTAAATTTCTTAATTGATATCTGTGTGTATATGTAGGTATGTGTATGTGTATATATAAATATGTGTGTGCATGCATGTGTGTATGTGTATATATGTATCGATATGTATATAGTTAAGTTTAGATATATATATATATATATATATATATATGTATATATAAAATATATATATAGTTATAATTAATATTATAAATGTCTGTAATGTGCTAGATAACCATAAGGTTGAAGCCAAATAAATAAATAAATAAATAAATAAATAAAAACTGTCTTCTGGTATTTTAAAGCTGAATAAATTATCGACGACATCTTCATACGACATATTGTTGTAATACAACCCTATTTGACAAACTTTACTCATAACTTTATGAAATTACATTACTAAAATGACAATTTCTTCAAACAAGTTAAAAATTAAATATAACATAGCATAACATATATCTTAATAAAAAATGTAAAAATCTTGATACTATATTTGTTTATGTGACGAAAAACTAAAGAATAAATATATTAAAATAAATTACTAAATTATATTACTAAAAAATAAATATATAAAGAATTTACTACAATCTTCAATTGAACTTTACATATTTTTACACGTAATTTTGTTAAGAGTTAGGAGTTTTTCCAAAATTTATTCGATAATTTTTGAAAATATAATATAATGGATTTGAAAACTGTTTTTGGCAATTTTATAGCTGAATAAATTATCTACAATATCTTCATACAATGTATAAACAAAATTTGAACCAAATTATTTATAAATGGCAAGTGAATTTTAATTTTAGCATTTCTTTTCTTGTTCTTGATGGAGTTTTTGGTCCAAATCTCGCAAAATATAATTTGTGCACTAAAACTTTATAAGAACAACTTGTAGCTTATAAAATAACCAACAAATCCTCCATATAACATTTTGTCCTATCTACAATATTTTGAGCTGCAAAAAATAAGTTCCACAAAATTTTAATTCTAACTTATTCAACATTGCAATGACAAACCGATCATATTTATTGAGCGCATATTATTATTTTTACAAATTTTTAAACTTTGTAGTTTATTTTTAAAATTATAGTAAATTATTTACCAAGATTTTTATTAATTTTTAATTTTTTTTTCAGCTTCTGGCAGCCAAAGAGCAGCGCCTCCGCGCCCTTCGAGCCCAAGAGGCTCGCGTGGGCGCCAACGTGATAGCCAGGGAGCAAGAGAGGCTCCGGAGGCTCCGGGAAAGAGCAGAGGCTCAAGAGAGCAAATTAAGGCGACTCCGGGCCCTTAAAGGACAAGTCGATTTGCAGAAGGGATACAATGTTACACTGAGTGAGTAGATAATGAAATTTTGTTGAAATTATTTTGTGGAGGGTAAATTATTTTAGTTTTTTTTCTGCATAGTTTTATTGTCAATCAAAATAAAATACATATTTTAAGACAATATGATGTTGGTGTTAATTCATTTAAGAGATTATCTCCTATGAGATATCTCACTTATTTTTTTATTTTTGACGTTTTATTTGAGATCGTATGGCCATTTTTTTTTCAATCTACGTGTGGGATATTATTATTTTAGTTAGCGGAAAATTTTGTATCGGGGAATTTAAGAAAATTTTATAAGTTATAAGTTTGTCTTATATAAATTTTTTGTGTAAGTTATAGTTTGGGAGGTTTTGGTCCGGGAATGAAGTTGTGTACGCGATTTTCGTAGAAATTAAAGTTTTGTGTAAATAGTTTGCCAGGGCTATAAATATTGTAGTTAGAAGAAAATGTTTTATAAGAGATATATTGAGGATTTTATAAACTATAAGTTAGTTATATATATTAATAATATATACATTTACTTATTCAATCATATAGCATAAGCATATTTTTAACTTCCCGTAGGGCAAGTTATAGTAATCGCAAAAAAATCGAAAATGAAAATTCTTATATATCTTTACGTTTCAGAGGTTTCTGAACATTTTGGCATACCTTAGAAAAAAATGGATGTATGTGTGTGTGTGTGTGTGCGTAGTATGTATGTGTGTGCGGATACAAATTTTCGTCGACGATTTCGGGAACACGGATGAAGCAATTTGAATAATTTAAAAAACATTCGATCCGTATTGATAAGGAGACGTGCTGATTAGTTTTTGGCTGAGGTAGGTCCAGCCGTTCCGAAGATATGGGGCAAAAAGTGCCAAAAACGGTACCTCAGTTTTTAATAGAACGAAGCGTCCGATTTTAATAATTCAAAAAACATTTTACTTGTATTGACAATATGAAGATTTGATCAAATTTTCATGAAGGTAGGTCTAGCGGTTTCGGAGATATGGAGGAAAGAGTAAAAAAAGGAGCCATTTGGCGGTCAAAAATGATCATTAGACATATGCACATCAAATTATCAGATATTTTATAGAGATTTTAACAATAAGTATAAATTTTGTTTACATTCCTATGGGTTCCGTACCAATGCTTAGGCGTTAGACAGCGACGCGGCGCTTACGCGCTTTATATTTTGTCCCTATGCAGTTAAAGCAGTACGATTGCTTTGAAAAAAAAGTTCAGATCTTCTAACATATGTCAAAATAAAGAAAACATTTAAAAAAAAAAAGATTTAAAAAAAATTTTAAATAATTTTTTTTTTCAATTTTTTTTTTCGAAAAAAGTAATTTTTTGTTAAATTTATAGTATCTCAAAAATCTTATTTTTTCGAAGTAATTTTTTTTCAAAAATGTTAATCGTTTTTAAAAAAAATAATAATTTTTGGTACGGGAAGTTCCAGCAATTTGCCTTAAGGCACGATGCCCTAATTGCCTTAAGACAGAATTCCACTTACAGCTAGTATAATCATAACTTCCAATTATATACAACAATAAGATATATATTTACCATTCAATCAATATGTTTTATAATCAATAGACTAAATATGTAACCCTATATATAGGACGCGCTCTGATTTTCATTTGCGATTCTTTAATTAACATTCAAACAGTAATCACATATTATATCATATAATAAAATACAATATTATCAATTGTATAATTTGAATATAATAAAGTATTAAAATATAATAAAGTAATTGTATTAAAGTGAAATAAATATTATTTTTATATAAAACCTACGTTATAAAAATATAACTAGTTTGTCATATACAAGTTTTTTGTGCAAATTACATTTGGCGAGATTTGGGCCAAAAACTAAAATTTTGTACCTCAATAGAAGATGAGTCATTTTGTTGAAACTTTATATTAGGTTGTCAAATATCTCCCTTCCGCCTTTTTGTATTATAAACCAAGAGCAAAAAAGCGGAAGGGAGATATTTGACAACCTAATATATTTAATAATAAAAATTTTTTGGAGCTCAAAATATTGCAGATAGGACAAAATGTTATATGGGTGAAATATTAAGAATTGTATATGCTATAAGTTTGTCTTATACAAGTTTTTTGTACAAATTACATTTGGCGAGGTTTTGATAAAAAACCAAAATTTTTGCACCAAGTACAAACGAAGAGATGTGTCATTTGTTTGAAACTCAATATGTTTATTACTAAAAATTTTTGGAGCTCAAAATATTGCAAATAGGACACAATGTTATATGGATGAAATGTTGGGAATTCTATAAGTTACAAGTTAGTCTTATACAAGTTTTTTGTACAAATTGTATTTTGCGAGATTTTCCAAAAAATCCAAAAGTAGAAATTTGTACCTCAAGTACAAGAGAAGAGATGGGCATTTTGTTGAAACTTGATATATTTAATACAAAAAAAAATCTGCTGCTTGAAATATTGTAGATAGCTAAAAATGTTATATGAGTGAAATGATTAAAATTTTATAAGCTATAAGTTGGTCTTACACAAGTCTTTTGTGCAAATAATATTTTGGGAGATTTTTATCGAAAACTCTATAATTTTGTACCCCATGCTCTATTTTACTAGCATATACTTTTTAAAATTTAAAGTTCGTAATTATTTAAAGTTCGGTTGAAATTTATTAATACTTTGAGTCATATTTTGAATATATGTTGTATGAAAATGTTTTAGACAATTTATTAAGCTACAAAATTGCTTAACACAGTTTTAAAATTTATGCACTAGTTGAGAAGTTATCCAATAAATTCAGAAAAAAACGCATCGATTTTTAACGCGAATTACATGAAAAATATTAAGTTTTAGGTAAAAGACCAAGTGTTTTCAAGTACTATGTTATATGAAGATTTTGTAGATAATTTAATTGGCTACAAAATTTCCATAGACAGTTTTAAAATTTATCAACTGATGCAAAAGTTAATACACTTTATTTACAAATAAACAATTTGCAATGTATGTATTATTTCGATTCCAACAATTGATGTTTTGCTCCGTATATTTCTATTATTAATTTCGATCTCATTATTCTCCAAGAGCAAATAAAGCAAATAAAGCTCCGTTTTCTAAATATTTCATCAAATTATTACATCAAATGTTGTTTACAAAGCATTCTTGCAAGAGACAATTGTGAAAGACGAGGACGAATATTTTATTTTGATAAACGATCCACAAACAAAACAAAATAACTCGGGCAAAAGACGAGAATTGATGATGAAAAACAGAATTTTATCAATAAATAATAAAGCCAAGTTATTTACGAAAGGTACCGACCTTTTTTATAATGGATAAAAACGTTTAAATAAAGCAAGGTAGGACGAAGAAAATTTTTTTTTTTTGTTGGTAAATGATGAAATTGAATTCAAATGCGTTTTATTCAAAACTTTTATATCGGAGTGTATAAAAGTGTTAGGATGTAGGCATATTTTCTATGGCTAAACAACGTTTGCCGGGTTAGCTAGTATATATATATATACTAGCTAACCCGGCAAACGTTGTTTTGCTCTAAAAAATATGCCTAAATTAATAAAAAATTAATAAAAGTGCCAAAAATTAAATATTTAATAGATTTGGACTCTGATTTTTTGAGAAATAGTTAAAAACTTGTTATAATTTTCAAAATTATTTGACATTTCATACTTCAAAAATTAATTCTCTCGCATCATAGTTTTTTGTTTATTATACTTTTGTCATGTCATATATGTCAATAAAATTTTCTTTCAAATATTATTTATTTGTTAATAAATTAATAATTATTGTTATGTTAAATTCATAAGTTTGGCTAAATCAACACAGGAATATTGTGAAAATAAATATTTTTTTACATAAACATCTGATTTTTGACATTTGCATTTTATTTCAAATTAATTAAAATTGTCAAAATATTTTCTTTTCGGTCAAAATTTAATATAATATGATATAATATTTAGTTTGTCTAGTTTGTTTTTGTCAGATTCCAATGATACCCTCAGATTGTACTATTTCATTTAAGAGGTTACGATTTCCTGTAAGATTAGCATTTACGATGACAATCAAAATATATCTTCAACTGATATATTAATAATAATATTATATTTTAATTCCACAAATTTCTCTACACTCCGATAATTAATTCCAACGCATCATAGTGTTTTGTTCATGTCAATTTTTTTTAAATTAAAGAATTAATTAAATTTTAGTCTAAATCAACGCAGTATCTTTATCTAAATATACAATTTTTTATATAAATATTTGATTTTTTACATTTGCATTTAATTGAAAAATAGTCCAATATGCACTAAATTTATAAATGTCAAAATATTTCCTTCTTGGTCCAAAATTTATTTAATATGATAAAATTTATTTTACAATAATGTTTTGTATCTATAATTTGCTTGGTAATATTGCCTATAACATAACTTGAAATAATTAATTTATTTGCTTCTTATTGAAGTAAGTCGTTTAACATTTTTGTTTTTTTGTGAAATGTCAAAATTTTGTTTATGATTAATTTTAAATTCAATATGCCGCTTTTTTATTGTGATCTCTGATCTATAATGTTTTGATGAAGTTTTGGTTTCCGAAATAATTTGGTAATCTAATTAATTAAATCTAAATCGTAAATCTGTTTATATAATTATTTTCATAAATATTGACAAATGACATTTAATTTTTTTACATGTGAAATTTTTAAGCATTGATTTTTAATTAGATTTAAAACTATAAACAGTGATTTTGAATATAGCATTTTATCAAATTTGGATTTAAATGTTGGATTTAAACTATATACACATATATAGTTCTATATATGTACATGTTTTTGATTTTCTTTTTTTGAAATGTCAATTTTTTTTTCAAAAATTATATATCGAAATTTCCTTAAATTTTGACATTTGTCATTTTAGTGTTTTGTTTTCTTTTGGTCATTTTCTGTCAAAATTTGTAGAAATTTTTAAAAATTATATATTTATATTTCAAATTTACTTTTCAAAATTTCCTATAACCTAAGTTGGATATATATGCACACGATGAGCCAATAAAATTTAAAATCGGTTCAGTAGTTTGGGCGTCCATCGCGAACCAACATCGTGACACGAGATTCATATATATATATATATATATATATATATATATATATACATCCCACTTCTCCCTTACATCTTATACCCTCATATTACTCCTTATACCCCCGATATCCCCTACAATTCGTACATCTGTACAAATATGTACATAAGTTTAAGAGAATTTAGAACGAAGGAACTCGAGCAAGCTCCAGAAAAAATTAGGGGAGCATTTTCCCTTTTTTATTGGCTCAGAAATTTATATGAATACATCACGATCACGGTATCGTAATAGTCTCAGGGCTGGTGGAGAGGAAGATAAATTGTTTGCAAATACTAACGCTTTGCTAATATTTCACTCATCATGTGATAATTGTGTTTGAGGAACTTCATGTATTTAAAATTAACATACATTCATTGATTGCTTGTATTTTTTTACTTTTTCCAGACTTTTTTTACTTTTTTTTTAACTCTTGTATATAAAAATTAGGTTTAATTTACTCCTCAGTAGAGTCCTTTTTCATAACCTTGCTCGTCAGTAGGATCCGCTTGTCAAGTCATTAAATATTAATAATTTTGCTCGACAGTAGAGTCCATTTTTCTAATTAATAATTTTGCTCGATAGTAGAGTCCCTTTTTTGTCTTTTAGATCAATTTTGTACACTTTTATCAAGTTATTTGACCACTTGTCAGTAGAGTCCCTTTTCTATGATGTTGTTTAATTATTATTCATTTGTCAGTAGAGTCCCCATTTGTCTTTTTTGTCAATTCCTAGTTTCCTTGTCAGTAGAGCCTTTTTTTATATTTACGAATTTCAAATTTGGTCACCAGTAAAGTCCAATTTCAAATATTTTAAATTAAAATTGAGTTTGCTCGTTAGTAGAGTTCTTTTTTAGAGACATTTTTATTAATATTTTGCTCGTCAGTAGAGTCCCTTTCTTCTCTTCTAGATTGAAATTAAAATTTGCTCGTCAGTAGAAACCCTTTCACAAAACATTTTTCATTAATATTTTTGCTTATCAGTACAGTCCCTTTTAGTATCTAGATTAAATTTGCTTACCAGTAGAGTCCTTTTTCTTTTTTTAAGTTGAAATTAAACTTTGCTTTTTTAGTTTGCTTGTCAGTTTTTTTCTTATCGAATCCCTTTCTAACTTTAAGATGAAATTTATGATCATATTTTAACTATTCGATTTTTGATTTGCTCGTCAGTAAAGTCCTTTTTAATCTTTTAGATCAAAAACTTAATACTTTCCTCGTCAGTAGAGTCCTTTTTTATATGTTTCCTTTCTATATCTTTTATATCTATACAAGTTAGTGGAGATCTTTTTCAGTTTTTATATTTACTAATTTTAAATTTAGTCATCAGTAGAGTCCCTTTTTATCAACTAGATTGTAATTAAAGTTTGCTTTAATAAAGAGTCGATTTTTATGTTCTGAATTAAAATTATGTTTGTTCGTCAGTAGAGTCCTTTTATTTTTTCTATCGTTTGATAATTCTTTGAACAGCTTTAGAATCTCTTTTGTCTATAAAAACATTATCTATTTTAATATAGAAATAATTTCTAATCAATAAACTTACGTTTAGTACGCGGTACAAATGTTTAATTTGTTTTACTATTTTCCAGGAACAGGGTAAAATATTCTTCTGATTCAAGCATTTTTCGTTAGAACAAGATTTGTACTACGATGTAACTTCGATATGTCGATTTCAACGTTGGTATCGGTACGCATAAAACGTTGATGCCGGTACGCATACGACAGATCTCTATTCACATACACGACGACTAATCACAATCGACCCGTATAGAAATGATATCATCGAGAGCGAATGACGAATCATTGGCACTCGACTCTTATCTTATCTTATCTGCCGTAACGCACTACCGTTGCATTTGTACAGATTTTCACCCTAGTCGCGCCTAAAGAAGTTTTACTTCAAAAACCCAATATGTCCTTTGTGTGTTTTTGAGAAAGTTTGCACCCAGCTTTCTCTTTTTTCATATCGTCTCAGAAATTTCTATTACATGAATATATCACGATGATTCCCGTGTTACGTAACAATTCGTACATTATATAATACCGCTTTTTTTCCTCTTTTCCGAATGAATAAGAAAAAGGGAACAGTTTAGCGAATTTATTGCCTCTCGACCAGGATATATATTATATACTATTAGATATTTTAGAATAAATTATGTGTAGTAAAATTATATATATATATATATATATATATATATATACATATATATATATATATATATATATATATATATATATAAATCTCGTGTCACGATGTTGGTTCGCGATGGACGCGCAAACTACTGAACCGATTTTAAATTTTATTGGCTCATCGTGTGCATATATATCCAACTTAGGTTATAGGAAATTTTGAAAAGTAAATTTGAAATATAAATATATAATTTTTATAAATTTCTAAAAATTTTGACAGAAAATGACCAAAAAAAAACGAAACACTAAAATGACAAATTTCAAAATTTAAGGAAATTTTGATATATAATTTTTGAAAAAAAATTTGACATTTCAAAAAATAAAATTCAAAAACATGTACATATATAGAAATATCCAACATTTAAATCTAAATTTGATGAAATGCTATATTCAAAATCACTGTTTATAGTTTTAAATCTAATTAAAAATCAATGCTTAAACATTTAAATAAATGTTGACATGTAAAAAAATTAAATGTCATTTGTCAATATTTATGCAAATAATTATATAAATAGATTTACGATTTAGATTTAATTGATTAGCTTACCAAATTATTTTGGAAACCAAAACTTCATCAAAACATTATACATCAGAGATCACAATAAAAAAGCGGCATATTGGATTTAAAATTAATCATAAACAAAAATTTGACATTTCACAAAAAAAATGTTTAACGACTTACTTCAATAAGAAGCAAATAAATTAATTATTCCAAGTTATGTTATAGGCAATATTGCCAAGCAAATTATAGATACAAAACATTATTATTGTAAAATAAATATTATCATATTATATGAATTTTGGACCAAGAAGGAAATATTTTGACATTTATAAATTCAGTGCATATTGGATATATGAAATTGACATTCACTATTTTTCAATTAAATGCAAATGTAAAAATTCAAATATTTATATAAAAAAATGTATATTTAGATAAAGATACTGCGTCGATTTAGACTAAAATTTAATTTATTCTTTAATTTAAAAAAAAATGACAAACAAAACTAAAATAAACATAACACTATGATCCGTTGGAATTATTTATCGGAGTGTAAAGAAATTTGTGTAATTAAAATATAATATTATTATTAATATATCAGTTAAGATATATTTTGATTGTCATCGCAAATGCTAATCTTACAGGAAATTGTAACCTCTTAAATGGAATAAATAGTACAATCTGAGGGTATCATTGGAATCTGACAAAAACAAACTAGGCAAACTAAATATTATATCATATTATATTAAATTTTGACCGAAAAGAAAATATTTTGACAGTTATAATTAATTTGAAACAAAATGCAAATGTCAAAAATCAGATCTTTATGTAAAAACTATTTATTTCCACAATATTCCTGTGTTGATTTAGCCAAACTTATGAATTTAACAATTATAAAATTATTCATTGATGACTTAAAATAATTATTAATTTATTAACAAATAAATAATATTTGAAAGAAAATTTTATTGACATATATGACATGACAAAAGTATAATAAACAATAAACTATGATGCGAGTGAATTAATTTTTGAACTATGAAATGTCAAATAATTTTGAAAATTATAACAAGTTTTTAAATATTTGTCAAAGAATCAGAGTCCAAATCTATTAAATATTTGATTTTTGGCCCTTTTATTAATTTTTTATCAATTTAGGCATATTTTTTATGGCAAAACAACGTTTGCCGGGTTAGCTAGTATATATATATATATATATATATATATATATATATATATATATATATATATATATACTCTCCAGTTCCACAATTTTCCGCAAACACGTGCGCACACATTTTACTTGTTACACAAACTCCAAGCTGACAACATGTTTCGTTTGGAATAAGCTTTTTTATAATAAAATATATTATTTATTTTTATTTTTATGTTAATTTTACAATTACTTAAAATTTATTATAACTCGACGTTTTATCAATTTGTGTTTCATAATTTTTTCGTGCAATTTCGTGTGTTTTTGTGTTTTTTTCCTCAAATTTATTTGTATGGTGAGTTCTTTATATTTGTCTATGTCTATGTTTGTATTTTCACTTTTATATACTTTCACAATATATATTAGTTATAAAACAAATTTATTAAATTGATTAGATTTATGCTTTTTTACATGTTTTTATTTATATTTTTCTGCAATTATGTATTTTTTATATTAAATATTTATTTAAATTGTAACCCTGAAATATTTACAACAAATATGCTACAACATTGAAGATGGGTCAAATCAAGACCCGAAACGTATGTTTTTTTAATAAAAACATTTTATTTCAATAAAACTGTTAATTACTGGATGGATGCCCAAGAACAATTTTATCATATTATTCTATTCATATTATTTGTTTTACCATTTTTCTAAAATTATCATCCCCTATCGAAGAATCAATTTTCCTCTCTCCAGTGTCGTTTACGTGTTATCTTATATGTTATCCTATATACGAGGCTCAAAGGCTCATTTCGAAATCCATTTATGGCCTGTTTATTTCATCCGTTTACTGGAGCACCTACTAGGAGGGCCCCCTTGGAGATTTGGTCGTAATAAACCCATTGACAAGTCGGCGGCGAGAGTTTATAGTTTAGGGTAGTAACAGATAAAAGGGGTTGATATGATTTTTTATGTAAATCAAACAAAAATGCGATTTTGTTACATTTAGTTATCGAAATAAATAATAGCTGTAGTATTTTTTTGTGTTTAATTGCTGAGTTGTTTTGGTTGCATCAACGAGTGAAACATCCCATTCAGCATCGCCATATATGCGATTATAAGCTTGTTAGCCAAAATTATGCTATTATAACTTAAAGCAAATTTTCCAGTTATTGCCTAAATATAGAAATATGTTTATTTACTATTTTTACTAAAAAAATCATTTTTCTTCGTTTACCCCTTACAATTAGAGTGCATACACACCCAATGTTTCATTTTTTAATATAACAATTTGTTGGAAGGAAATCTACATTATTTACCAAGTGCCAAATACAAATTTCGTTAGCACAATTTTCTAAATCTAATCTATACAAACAACTAGTGTATGGCTTTGTGCCTTAAGGCAAATTGCTGGAACCTCCCGTACCGTAATGAAATATTCGAGAAATTTTTAACATTTTCAAATATATCATTACAAATACTGTAACTTTCATTATTTTTGCTATCTTATTGTTATATCTGAGCAAATCAAATGTAAATCATAAATCAATTTATATCCAAAACGTCTTTTCATTTCGAATACAATTTCAAAAAAAAAAAATTGCTTAATTTACACAAAATTGAAAAAACGCTCCCGTTTAGTCACAGTCTAAACGCATTTGGAAATAATTCCGTGCGACATTTTCACTTATACTGTGCTTAGCTTGGCGGCATTTTCACATTTTTCAATAGTTTTCTCACAAAATTGGAAAAGTGCTCCAGTACATAAACAGTCTAAACGCACTTGGGTAAACTGTTGTACCAGAGTGGCGCTTAGACTGCGCTTAGCCTGGGTAATTTTTTCAATTTTTAATCCAAAATTACAAAAATATTTTATGGTAAATAAAAAAAGATGTAAGCAAAAAAGGAAGTTAAAATGAAATGATGCATCATCGAGTGAAACATCCCATTCAGCATCGCGATATATGAGGTTATAAATATTGGTATTGATGTTCAAAGGCAGGTCTAAGATGTAAGAGTACGATATATTATTTACTATACTTTTTTTCAATTTCTATTAATTCAATTTTGTTGCACGAACTTTTTCTTGTTATTTTATTAATATTTTATTAATTTCAGCAAGTGTGAAGTTTGTACGGAACCCTCAGTATACGTATTTATGTGTTAACAGATTATAGACATTTCGTCGACGTTTTCTCAAAAACGGCTGTACCGATGTCAAAAATTTAAAAGCCATTCGATGTATCTCGATGAGGACTATCGTTTGTCAATTTTGGGCGACGATCAGCCAAGCCGTTTTTTGACTGTATATTTTGTATTACAACTATATACACTCTTTTAACTTAGTTTGTTCTAAATTATTCATATATAACATATATATAACCAAAAATATGCACAATGAATAGCCCTAGAACAATTCTGTGAGGAACATGCCTTTGATAAACAGCCCTAGCCCTAGAACAATTCTGTGAGGAACATGCCTTTTATAAACTTTCCATATATGTGTTGCAACTGTAATTATGAGATCTCGTGCACGTATTTAATTTTTCGGTTGTAACTTTTAAACGTTTAGTTTGATTTAAGTGAAATATTTAGTAAATTTGTTCAAAATTGAATTATCTACAACATTTTCTAATATCACAATGCCCTAGAGCAACTCGGTATACTTTAAAAATGCAATTGAAATGAGCACGTATTGCATATATATGTATTGCAGCTGTAATTATGAGATCTCGTGCACGTATTTAATTTTTCGGTTGTAACTTTTAGACGTTTAGTTTGATTTAGGTGAAATATTTAGTGAATTTGTTCAAAATTGGATTATCTACAGCATTTTCTAACATCACAATGCCCTAGAGCAACTCGGTATACTTTAAAAATGCAGTTAAAATGAGCACGTACTGCATATATATGTGTTTCAACTGTAATTATGAGATCTCGTGCACGTATTTAATTTTTCGGTTGTAACTTTTAGACGTTTAGTTTGATTTAGGTGAAATATTTAGTGAATTTGTTCAAAATTGGATTATCTACAGCATTTTCTAACATCACAATGCCCTACAGCAACTCGGTATACTTTAAAATCTCGGTGTACTCTAAAATTGCAATAGAAAATAGAATATTAACGTGCATAAACGATTTGAGTCTTGCAACTTCAAGTATGAGATTTGGTGCGTTTATTTAATTTTTTAATTATAACTTTTAAACTGTTCGTATGATTTAAGTGAAATATTTAGTAAATTTGTTCAAAATTGAATCATCCACAGCATTTTCTAACATCACAATTACCTAGAGCAACTCGGTGTACTTTAAAATCGCAATTAAAAATAGAATATTGACGTCAAAGCGCTTTTAGTGTTGCAACTTCAAGTATGAGATTTGGTGCATGTATTTAATTTTCCAGTTGTAACTTTTAAACGTTTAGTTTGATTTAAGTGAAATATTTAGTAAGTTTGTTTAAAATTGAATTATCTACAACATTTTCTAACATCACAAACTCTTACAGCAACTCGGTATACTTTAAAATCGTGTTTGAATATAGATAATTATTTGAGCATTTTTTGCATCAGCATACATTGAATAACTATCAATTCAATTTCTTCCATGACTTTTATTTACAATTATCTGTTTTTTTACACCTTTGCCAATGCAAAGGTTTATTTTTATTCTAATTAATTATGTATACACGTGTGTATTTAATTTACGTCAGTGTGTTTGTGTGTCCTGGGTGTGTGTTTGTGTATGTTCTACTAACAGGTGATTTCGCATAAAATAAGGTTTGTGTTTATTTTTCATTTGACCCGTGAACGCGATGTGCAAATACGAATCTCTCTCACCTTCGTCATTTTCATTAATGAACCACCGGGAAAACAAATTTAATAAAAAATAATAATAATAATACAGACAAGCAAAATTGTACACTAAGGGTTGATGATAGAAATATTTAAAAATGGAATTATTACTACACTAAAAATATTACGAGACTTTTTTGCTGAAAGCGAGGCGAGAATAAAAATTGTTTATTTTAAAAAGCAGTTATCAAATTGGGTGTACCGCAAGGAACAGCTCGGAGGCCACTGGTATATTTTTTATGTGAAAACATTTTAGAAGGAACAGGAATACATTGCGGAAAAATATATACACTGAGGGTTTGTTAATACAGACAAGCAATATTGTACACTGAGGGTTGATAATAGAATTATTTATAATTGGAATTAATATTACACTAAAAATGTTATAAAAGTTTTCAGCAGAAAGCGAGGATAGAATAAAAATTGTTAATTTTAAAAGACAGTTATCAAATTGGGTGTATCGCAAGGAACCGTTCGAAGGCAACTGTTAGATTTTTTATGTATAAACAATTTGAAAGAAACAGAAATAGATTGCAGAAAAATATGTAAACTGAGGGTTTGTTAACAATTAATTAGTTAATTAGTAAATTTTAAATAAGTGTAACTATTTAGCAAGTCTTTGTTTCTTCTAAGCCGATAAGAGTTTCTTTGAAAAAATTCAGTTTTTAAAAAATATAAATGTAACAACTAATTTTTAATATTATGTAGAGACCTGTAGATTGTCAAAAAGCAGAAAAATTGTACACTGAGGGTTGATAATAGAATTATTTAAAATTGGAATTGATATTCTGCTAAAACTGGAACTAGAAGTTTTTAGCAAAAAGCTAGGAAAGAATGAAAATTGTTAATTTTAAAAAATAGTTATCAAATTGGGTGTACCGCAAGGTACAGCTGAGAGGCCACTGTTATGTTTTTTATATATAAACATTTTTAAAGAAACAGAAATTGGTTGCAGAAAAATATATACACTGAGGGTCCGTTAAGAATTAATAAATTTTAAATAAGTTTAATTATCTTAATTATAATTAAGTTTATTTAGCAAGTCTACGTTTCTTCTAAACCGATAAGAGTTTTTTTGAAAAAAATCTTTTTTTAAAAAATATAAATGTAACAACTAATTTTTAATAATATGTAGAGACCTGTAGATTGTCAAAGAGCAGAAAATTTATATATATATATATATATATATATATATATAAATGAAGAAGAAAAAAACGAGATAATTAACAAAGAAGTTGGTTAGCATTTCAGCACATATTTTTTAATTAGAGGTTTTGCATTTTATATTAATTAGCCGCAAAAGTCTCAGAGAATCTCCTGCAAATGAACTAAATTATGATACACACACATACGCACACACACATATATATATATATCATACAATAGAAAAATATACTTTAATATGTCGCGAGTGGCCAATTTTAAAGTATACCGAGTTGCTGTAGAGCTTACTATGTTAGAAAATATTTTAGAGCATACAGTTTTGTATGTGTTTTCCCAATACACTATTTACTTATCATTTTTATTTCAAAAGTTATATAAGATGCAACAAAAATGTTCTTTATGGTACGAGTGATATTTAACAAGAATGAAGATTATCAGGCCAATTTTAAAGTATACCAAGTTGCTGTAGAGCACTACTATGTTAGAAAATATTTTAAATCATTAAATTTTGTACGTGTTTCCCTGATACACTATTTACTTATCATTTTTATTTCAAAAGTTATATAAGATGCAACACACGTACCATACATATATGGTACGAGCGATTCATAAAAATATGCAGTATTTTGAGTATTATTTTAAAGTATACCGAGTTGCTGCAGGGCGATATAATTTTAGACAACATCATAAATTATTCAATTTGGCACAAATTTGTCGAATAGGTTATTTAAATAAGACGAACCATTTAAAAGTTACAAAGGCAATAATAGATAAATGCATGTATGGGTTGTGCAATTAAAACTATTATTGGATTTTGTGGTTTTATAGTATAGTTATGTTTAAGTGTAATTTTAAAGTATACCGAGTTGTTGTAGAACAATATTATATTAGACAATATTATAAATTATTTAATTTTGTATAAATTTGTCAAATATTCTATTTATATTAAATTTATTATTCAAAAGGTATAAAGGATGTAATAAATAATTTCAGTCGATATGAAAGTCTTAAGTGCTCTCTAGGTTTAGATGCGATTTTAAAGTATACCGAGTTGTTGTAAATCTATACAACATCAGACAACATTATACAGTATTTTATCCTCTAAAAATTCCCCAAACATACATACAAGTTTCAACAAATATTTTTCAAGTTATAAGCAAAAAACCAAATGAAAACGCCCCCAGATTTATTTCTTTTTAGTCCCCGGATTTTGTATATCTATTTCCTCCGGTTCTGTTTCTTTAACCGGATCCAGAGGATTCCGTTTTCCGAAGGAAATAGCAAACAGATTGATCCGCTTTTATCGGAAAAACATCTCAACCCGGCGAGTAATGACATCTATCGTCACAGCAACGATTACTGGAAACACACAGACATACATACATACTTATTGGGAGAAAAAAATAAGATTTCCAAGAAAGATTATTTGTTAAAAGGACCAATAATAGAAAGAGATTTGTGTAAAATAAATTATGTATAGGGAATATGAGTCCAACCCGGTGTTCTTTTCCTTTTTGTGTATAGATTGTGTTGTTGAACAAAAGTGTGTCTAAGCATTATAAAATTTATAACTTTTAAACTATTTGAATAATATAAATAGTGTATTTGGAAAATTTGTACAAAATTCAATAATCTACAATATTGTCTAACATCATATTGCTCTGCAGCAACTCGGTATATTTTAAAATTGCTTCCTAAAGTGAACAATTAATTCTAGACCTACCATACAGTTCGACTTTAAACGTAATTTAGGACATTTATTTAAACAGCTTTTCTAATATATATACAATATTTGGCAAATTTGAACAAAATTAAATAATTGATAATAATTTCTAACATTATGATACCCTACAGCAACTCGGTATACTTTAAAATTGTAATTGAAAGTGGCCTTTTAGTTCTAGACATAATTATAAATTAGAACTAATCGTGACTAACTATTAGGGCATATATTTATTATATGTCTTGTAACTTTTAAACAGCTTTTCTAATATAAATACAATATTTGACAAATTTGTACAAAAATAAATAATTTATAATATTTTCTAACATCATAACACTATACAAAAACTCGGTATACTTATAAATGATAATTGTAAAGTATTAAAATTTCTACAGTAATTCTTAAAATTAATTTCAATTTAAATATTAGTCCAAACAAGCACATTATTTCGCTAAAAAAATTATAACTTTCAAACTATCCGCGGAATTTAAATAGTGTCTTTGGCAAATTGGTACAAAATTAAATAATCTACAATGTTGTTTAACAACATGACAATCTACAACAACTCGGTCTACTCATAAACGGTAATAAAAACCGATAAATACTTTAGACGAGTAGTTATTTCTAAATCTATTTATAAAAACTTATATGTCTAATTATCATTCAGAATAAAAAGAGATCCTTTCAATTCCATCCGATTCCTGAATCCTGTTAAATCAGAAATCGAATCTGCTTTTATTTCAGGGTTAAATAAAATAAAACCCATCTGATCCTTGTGCTCCTTAAATTGCAAATTGAGAAGACGAGTGTTTTCTTTCAGCACTTTAATTAATTCATCGAAGAGTAGGAAAAAGAAAATCAGGGGCAGATTTTAAAGAAAAACGTCTGGAAAATCAGAAAAAGGGGAAAATTATTATAATTTACTATTAACTGAATATTATAAATTTTGCTAAACAATCTTGGAATGATGTTCAGTCAATTATCCCTTTTTATCAATTTATCATCCCTAATGTATTCAACTAGTGATCGAAGTCTAATTTGTTTATTCTTCCTAGAGATTCCTTCTCTACTAGGAGAAAGTAAATAGGTCCCTTGAAAGGAAAAAAAGGATCCAAGGTCCTTGTTTCGTTTTCTTTGTAAACGACATTGTCATTAGGACCTTTCCCACCTTTTTCGTGGTCCTTTATCGGAAATCAAATCAGAACGGAAAATACCTGGGCGGGAACAAATTTGTTAAGGGAAATTTACTTTCGTAGAGAAGACATTAAATGTAAAATAAAACTAGTGGTGTATGGCATCGTGCCTTAAGGCAAATTGCTGGAACTTCCCGTACCGTAATGAAATATTCGAGAAATTTTAAACGTTAATAACAAATACTGTAAGGTTAATTTTTTTCGCTATCTTGTTATATCTGATCGTGAGCAAATCAAATGTAAATCATAAATCATAAATCAATTTATATCCAGAACATTAACAACCCTCATTTCATTTCGAATTCAATTTCAAAAAAAAAAATTGTTGCCTAATTTACACAAAATTGAAAAAGTGTTCCCGTATAGTCACTGTCTAAACGCATTTGCAAATAATTCTGTGCGACATGTTCACTTATACTGTGCTTGGCTTGGCGGCATTTTCACATTTTTCAATAGTTTTCACAAATTTGGAAAATTGCTCCCGTTCATAAACAGTCTAAACGCACTTGGCTAAACATTTGTACCAGAGTGGCGCTTAGATTGTGCTTAGCCTGGGTGATCTTTTGAATTTTTAATCCAAAATTACAAAAATATTTTATTGAAAATAAAAAAATGTAATAATTTTTTATCCTCAAAAGCAATTGTTTTGTCAATACAAGCAGAAAGTTTTTACACACACACAACACATCCATTTTTTCTGAGGTATGCCAAATGTTCAGAAACCTTTAAAACGTCGAGAAATGCATATTACTCTCGTAACTACCCTACTGGAAGTTAAAAATTGCAATAAATTACGAAATTTGAAAAAGTCTAAAAATATTTAGAAAAAATTGTTTTTTGTAATTATTGTTTAATTACTTTAATGTTGATGACATATATCAAGTGTCGAAACGTACTTTAGTATTAATATTTATTTACCAAATTGTCTACTTTATAATTGCAAATATTTGTTAATTATGAATTAAATTTTTATTTCTCATATTTAGGTAGTTTATATTTTTTTGTTTGAACTGTTACAGAATGACACGCATTTAGTGTCGAAACGTAAAAATGAATATTTTTTATATTTACTTATTATTTAAATAAGAATTTTTTATTTTACATAAATATTTATATGTAAAATGAACAATTTTTAGTTTTTTTTATTACTTTGTTGTTTTTTTATTAAATAGGTATTTATCAGTTTATCTTAATTTTTAATTTTTTATAATGTTTTTACCAGAAAATCCGACTTGTTAATTTTATGTTTTAAAAATATATAAGATAGTATTTAATTATTAAGGGGCACAACTAGTATAACCGCCTAAAAAAAGGTGATTTTTGGGAATTTATATTAAAAAAACTACTTCATCAATCATTTCAAAATTTTTGGAATATATTTATACATGTTTAAAAAATACATAGTACAATTTTTGAAGAAAAAAATTAAATATTTTTAAAGTTATCGTCGATCTCCAACGGCACAAAAAATAAGGCCCTTCACTGCTGCAGCGATTCCGGCCTTCTACGTGGATGAAATTAAAAAAAAAAATCTCTTGAAACTAGATAGTATTGTATGTAAAATGAACAACGATAAAGAAACAAAATCAAAAATTGACAAAATGACGGCGTTTTTTTTTAAAAGTCGAATTTTACCTAAAATTTTGGTCGTTTTTGGACTGCCAAAATTCGATTTTTGATCCGATCAAAAAATCGATAGTTCATTTTACGGAGAACTATGTATAGAACATGTGAAAAAAAAATTGGTAGTGTTCGGATCATTTGTTTTTGAATAATCGCTGCAGCAAATTCGGAAAATGCTGTTTCGAGAAAAACGCGTTTAAAGATAAAATGATCGTTATATTATACACTATATATATACTCTATAAATGGCTGTAATTCAAAAACTATTTAAGATATCGATTTAAAATTTCGGTATGATATTTTTAAAGGTATAACCTATCGAAATATGTAAAAATTGAAAATTTAAATTTCGCACTAGTTGTGCCTCTTAATGATTTTAGTAAAACTTTGTTCTACAATAAAGTTCATAGTTTTAAAAAAGAACATACTAAAATATTATAGTACTAGAGTAAGTGATTTAGGTGAATAAATATATACACATAAATTTATATATATATATATATATATATATATATATATATGTATATATATACATATATAAATATATCTGTTTTTTAGGATTACGCCCTCCATCCAAAAATCTTCTCTCCAAACAATATTATTACACCTAAATTTCTAGCACACGAAGCAATTGATAATGAAACCGATTCCCGAATACGCTTCATTAAGCCAGCCAACACCACCACCGCCAACATTTTGCTCGCAAAATCATCCCCAACCCTCCATCAACCCTCCAACCTTCGACGATAGAGAAGAGAATTCAATCTGTTTAGTTTCCGCCCCTAATCTACCGTCGTAGAATTTGATATCTCGATTTTGGGGGACTCAGGATCAAGGCCCCCCTTATTGTCCTCCACTGGGGGATGAGGGTTATTGTTGGGATTACAAATCCAATGGGTTGATGTAACACCTAACACCTTTTGAATTAGAAAAATATTTTTGCAAATTATTTTGTGTATGTAAGGCTTTTTGCGTATGTATGACACTCAACTGTTTCTAAACGGTTATTCCAATTTTGGTAAATCTTTTTATATGTTAGGAAACACTAGGAAAATGACATAGCTGGCAGGTGTTGCTCAAGAACTAAGGTAATTAGGGGCTGCCACTATAGTTTTATACTTCAAAAATTTTATGCAGAAACCAACAAACTCTTATTTTTTACTTATATTACACATTTGATGACGTTTAAATGCTGCATATTATGAAGAATAGGAATTTTTCAACTTTTCAAACGGCAATATCTCGGAAACGATGATTCTAACAAAAAATTAATAATAACAATTTAATAGAGAATTTTATAATAAATAAACCTATCTAACATAATTTTTTTAAAAAAAATATGGTTTCGGCGGAAAATGGGAAAAACTAGATTTTTGCACCTTTCACCTTGAATAAAAAAAATCGCAGATGTCGGATCGATGGGGACTTTTGACATTTCATTTATAATGTAACATCTAACACTTTTGAATTTGATTATAAGAAAAATGATATTAAAAATAATTTTGTGCAAGTAAATTTATTTAACATCTGTACCAAATTTCAACTCTATGCGAATTATTCCTAACTGAAAACTTAATTTGACTGGGGTATTATTCAAGAGGATTTAAGGATGGTTTTGAAGTTTGATAAAAAAGAGTGCGCGTAAGGTTCACACGCGATTGAAGTAAAACTCATTTGCTACTGTACGAGATGGCATTTAAGTAAAAATAAATACATCATATAATAATTTTGAATAATGTTTATCAGTAATATGGTAACACTCGTGATGCCTCATATTTATTAGTGTCAACCATTTTACACATTTATATAATGATAAATTATAAATTATATACTTATGATTGCATTAAAAATATGTATTATATTTAAAAACAATAATGTAATTAAAGTCGTACTTGAAATATGACATGATAGTTTTAAAGTAATTGCTGATTAATAAATTTTATAATATTCATTCACACAGTGGATTATGTCAAACAACGCCTAAACAAATATTGTTTTCGCAACTTAACTCATCATGTAATAATTGTGTTTGAAGAACTTCATGTAATTAAAATTAACATACATTCATTGACTGCTTGTATTTTTTTTTACCTTTTTCCAGACTTTTTTTACTTTTTTTTAATTTTATATATAAAAATTAAGTTTAATTTACTCCTCAGTAGAGTCCTTTTTTATAACCTTGCTCGTCGGTAGAATCCGCTCTTCAAGTCATTAAATATTAATAATTTTGCTCGACAGTAGAGTCCCTTTTTCTAATTAATAACTTTGCTCGTTAGTAGAGTTCCTTTTTTATCTTTTAGATCAATTCTGTACATTTCTATCAAGTTATAATATTTGATCAATTGTCAGTAGAGTCCCTTTTCTATTATATTGTTTATTTATTATTCATTTGTCAGTAGAGTCCCTTTTTGTCTTTTTGACAATTTTTAGTTTGCTCGACTGTAGAGTTTTTTTTATATTTACGAATTTCAAATTTGATCGCCAGTAAAATCCAATTTCAAATTTGATTTTGATTAAAATTGAGTTTGCTCGTCAGTAGAGTTCTTTTGAGAGACATTTTTTATTCTTTTAGTATCTAAATTAAATTTGCTCACCAGTAGTCCTTTTTCTTCTTTTAAGTTAAAATTAAACTTTACTTTTTTAGTTTGCCTGTCAGTAGAGTCCTTTTTATATAAGCTAGTTTCAAATTTGATCGTCAGTAGAGTCCTTTTTGTATTTTTTTATCGATCAAAACTTTGTTGGCTTGTCAGTAGAATCCCTTTCTAACTTTAAGATAAAATTTATGATCATATTTTAACTACTCGATTTTTTATTTGCTCGTCAGTAAAGTCCTTTTTAATGTTTTAGATCAAAAACTAAAGTTTCCTCGTCAGTAGAGTCCTTTTTTATATGTTTCCTTTCTATATCTTTTATATCTATACAAGTTAGTGGATTTCTTTTTCAGTTTTTATATTTACTAATTTTAAATTTAGTCATCAGTATAGTCCCTTTTTATCAACTAGATTGTAATTAAAGTTTGCTTGTCAGTAGAGTCCATTTTTATGTTCTGGATTAAAATTATGTTTGTTTGTCAGTAGAGTCCGTTCATTTTTTCTATCGTTTGATAATTCTTTGAACAGCTTTAGAATCTGTCTTGTCTATAAAAACATTAACTATTTTAATATAGAAATAATTTCTAATTAATAAACTTACGTTTCGTACACGGCACAAATGTTTAATTTGTTTTATTATTTTCAAGGAACAGCGTAAAATATTCTTCTGATTCAGGCATTTTTCAATAAATCAAGATTTGTACTACTTTTTAGTTTTCTATGTAGCAAAAAAGCAATTTTGCTCCCAAACACAGTTTTTAATCTCGACATTGTTAGTTTTTATCGTTCCATATAAAAATAGTAATAGAAAAAGCACTATTACGCAGAAAAGACAATATTAAAATTGCAATCAACAAAGGAATTTAATCATGCACCTCCAGAAAGGGCGACGATGGAATAAAAACGATGAAAAACTATTAAAAAAAATTTATAATGAAATATATATATATATATATATATATATATATTAGGGTGGTCCTTAATATGGACATTTTCGAATTTCTTTGCTCCCAAAGACTCAAATGCTTCCAAAATCATAAAAAACAATTCTCTGAAAGTTTTATCTCTTAATATTGTCTTTTAGATAGAGCGCAATTCAATATGGAGAAAATTTTGAAAATTAAAAAAAAATTAGGTATAACTTAGCGACAAATGAATTAAAAGTAAAAATTCGTGTCATTTTTTATTGAAAATTCGACGCTCTGCAAAATTTTTGAAAATTTTTCCATGCCATTTCTATACGAAGTTTGATTGAATTGCGCTCTATCTAAACGTTAATATTAAGACCTAAAACTTTCAGAGAATTGCTTTTTATCAATTTGGAACCATTTGAGCCCTTGGGAGCAAGGAAATTCGAAAATGTCCATATCAAGGACCACCCTAATATACATACATATATATATATATATATATGTATGTATATATATATATATACGAGGTCTGTTCAAAAAGTACCCGGAATTTTCGTTTTTTTCAAAAAAATATTTATTTATTCGTCTACATTAATGTGGTCCCCTTCAAAGTAGTCCCCCCCCAGATATAATACACTTATGCCAGCGTTTTTTCCAATTTTCGAAGCACCCTTGATATTCACTTTTTGATATGTCCTTGAGCACTCTCAGCGATTCGGCCTTTATTTCTTCAATCGAGGAAAACCGCCGTCCTTTCATGGGTCTCTTCAACTTTGGGAATAGGAAAAAGTCACACGGAGCCATATCTGGTGAATTTTTGCACTTTGCAACACTTTATTTCATTTTTTACGCAAAATTTAATACAAATTCTTTGACTTTTCAATTCTTCCATTGTAAAAATCGCCGAGCTCAGAAAAACACGTCGAACCTTAGCGACTACCACAGACAAAGTAAACAGTGAATATAGCTGAAAATTTCATCATACTTTAAGTGCATGTATACCAACACAATAAAAAAAAATTTTGACAATCAGACACTCCAGACCCGCGAAATTTAATTATTAGTAAATCCGGGTACTTTTTGAACACACCACGTATATATATATATATATATATATATATATATATATATATTAATATTATATCCTATGAGGATATAAATTTCAATAAGCCTCCCTCCTGGTGATATGATATCAAAGAAATATTCCTTTGAAAAGCATAATGTATGTATGGGAGATCCCCTGAATGGTATCGTCTCCATAGATTTCCACTCTTTTTATATATTTTTGCGGTAAAAGATCACATTGGCATATCTTTGATACAATTTAGACATTCTGACAAACCCAAACGGAAAAAAAATGTATCAAGATATAGGACAGTAATAATAATTTTAGTGAACGAGTTAAAACAACAAATCGTGATTAACACAGTTCGATGGCAAATTGAAAGTATTATATAAGGGACTTTTTGAATTTCTAAAATATCTCAAAGCGTTCTCAAGATATTGCATTTTTAAATATTTCGATTTCGCAGGATCCATATTAATTTTTTGCAACTTATAAAATTTGCAAAGTGTAAAAATGCAATTATATGAAAACTATTGCAGATATTTTGGTGATTCAAAAAGTTGCTCTAAGAACATTTTTAATTTGCCATCGAATAGTAATAACCTTGATTTCCAATTTTCACAAGTTCCAAGAATATATTATTATTTCTAAAACAACAAACAAACTCGGGCCATTTTTCAACATTTCTTCAAATATCTCGAAAATTTTGTATTGGAAACATCATTTTAGTAAAGCAGAAACTAGATAAAATTTACTACATTTCCATTAAAACAGTTATACACACTCCGATATAAAAGTTTTAATAAAACGACTTTGAATTTAAAATATTTATTTAAGTAATAAGTAAATATAAAAAATATTTCTTTTTACATTTCGATACTAAATGTGTGTCATCGTGTAACAGTTCAAACAAAAAAGTATAAACTATCTAAATATGAGAAATAAAAATTTAATTCACAGTTAAAAAATATTTGCAATTATAAAGTAGACAATTTGGTAAATAAATGTTAATACTAAAGTACGTTTTGACACTCTATATGTGTCATCAACTGCAAAGTAATTGAACAATAATTACAAAAAAAACTATTTTTCTAAATATTTCTAGACTTTTTCAATTTTCTTAATTTTGCGTAATTTTTGTGTAATTATTTTAAAATTGGTGATTGATGACAAAAATCTGCACAAAATATATTTTATTTATAAATTATTATCGTTTGATTTTGATTTTTTGATGACACGTATCTAGTGTCGAAACGTGCAAAATAAATAAATTTCAATCATTTATAATTTATTGTTAAGTTTTCATTCTTTAGCAACAAATAGAAAATTCGAAACATTTTTTTATATAATTTATGTTTTATAATTTTATAAAATATATATACTTTTGATTGCAATTTTAAAGTATACCGAGTTGGTGTAGGGTGTTGTAATGTTACAAATATTTTTAGATCATTTAATTTTGAACGTATTTGTAAAATATTATGATAATTTTGCATGAAGGGTTTAAAAGTTACAAGAGATTCAATAAATAAATACACAAATTAAGTGTACATACTACTGTAGTGAAAAAAGTACCGGTAAGAATTATCTCGTGATTAGTTAGTGATAAAGTAACAAATTTACATTTTTTGAAGTTTTTTCCTAGACAATTTTGTACTGGGAGATTCAACTTTTTATATACATAATTATAGATAATTTTATCAGCTTTCGAATGATATATAATATCGTTAATATATTTAATTAAATTATAACAAAATAAATATAATTTTAAACCAAAGCGTTGAAGCTGAAACAATGTGGATGCCTTACGAAGATTTTAATTTCAAAGTTTTTGTCAAATAACTCAAAAATTTCATATGGAACCACCATTTTTCAGTTAGATAGGGTGAAACTAGATAAAATTTACAATATTTCTTAGGGAACACTTTTATACACTCCGATATAAAAACGACTATGAATTTGATATTTCATTATTTAAACCCCAAATATTACTTTACTAACATCTGCCTTATATACTGTCTCTATCTTCACATCAAACAAAACCACTAACATCCCTTAAAATCCTCTTAGGAACCACTAAAACCATCCTTGTGTATAATTTACCATCTTTTACTATTGACTGATGTTTCAATTAGAATTTGTAGGCATTCGAAACAAAACTTAATACTTGAAAAAAAAAACAATTGATGGTAGAGATGGATGGATGGAATCACCATCAATTCTGTTGTCTTTAAAGAAGGACTTATTGCTTTTAGTACGAAAGACAATTCGGGGTAAGTTATTATGCGAATTTGTTAGAGCTGTCACTGATAGGGGATGGAAAAGGGATGGTTTATTGATTTTTTTGGGGGATATGTAGATACAAATGGTAATTTGGAATTCTACTAAAATAAATATCGATCTAGATATTTATACCAAACTAGCAAACCCGACGAACTCCGTTTCGCCACCAGATGGTTTCGTGAGAAAGATGAAGAAATTTTGTGTTTATTTTATATTTGAAAAGAAAAAAATTGATTTTATTACACAACAGTAATGAATTTATTTCGATTACAAAAATGATGTGTTTTTTAGTTGAACTTCTCTAAGTAAATGAAAGTGAATTCGCATATTATCCGTTTCATTGAAGTGCTCTTTGGTAAACCACATTTTTTGTTTTTTGGTCTGACGTTAACACAAACAAAGCGGATGGTTTTCCAACTCGTGAACAGGCAACGTATAACTGCCCATGTAAAAAACAATGATTTTCTAAATAATCTATTTGAAATTTATTCCGCAAATACTAAGCGATTGGCCTTGAGACTTATTATTGCGAACGCTTGGAAATTGCAATCGTTTGAAGTCAAACGGAAGACCAGTCGGAATCATTGGTATGTCACCAAATCGCCAGCAATTTTTGATTTAATGGTGAAATTCAGTGCGTGTACATCATTATTCTTTGGGGCAAGAATTGCTCGTTGGCTTAACCAAGCATAATTCTGATAATTCTCACTAATGCCATTACTCAAATTTTTAATTACGGTACGTGAAGTTTCAGCAATTTGCATTAAGGCACGTTGCAAACACATTAAAGCTCTTCTAACAAACATATTAAAACTCGACAAAAGAATTATACATGTTCTACTTCTACTCCTACTAATTCCTTCTCCTAGTGGTTGGTTCGACACGATTCGACATGATTCGACACCGATGTCGATTTTCCGAAAACCGAATTACAAGAAAACAACATATGACACAGAATTTTCCGACGTGTGTTCCGTTTTCCCGAGGAAATATGTTCCGGGAGGAAATGAATTTTGTAGAAAGTCAGTCAGTCAGTCAGTCAAGTCAAGTCAAGGGAAAGGTGAGAGGGACTTAAGGGATGGTGGGGTTATTGGGAAATAAAATCGAAGGGCAGTTGAGGGAAAAAAGCGTTTGACACGTGGGAGATTTAAGTCACCTCAAGTCCGGCACGCGGGTAATATATACATATGTATATATATATATATGTATATATAAAAACTTTTTTATAAATCTGGACTCTGACTTGTAAACAATTTTAGTACAACGACTAGTACTATTTTTACCAAAACAAAAAACCCTTTTAATATCGAACGACTTAGAAATCTCGTCTATCAAATTAATTGTCTAGATTGTAATTTAATTTACATAGGAAAAACAAGCCAGAACTTAATGAAACGTTTACAACAACATAAAAACAATTAAAAAAATCCGAGACAATTTAAAACTATGATTGCGGAGCATATTTATACTTTAAAACACAATATGGACTTTTCTAACCCGACTGTACTACAATTCGAACAAAATTTATTCAAACGAAAAATTATAGAAGGATCTTTTCAAACTATTTACAGCAATAAAACAATAAATAAACGTTATGAACTTAACACGTTGGGCGACACAAATCTCTTTTATTTAGATAGTATTTCCAAATTTTTTACAAAACAATAATTTTGGACTTTTTTCAAAAGTCCTTTCTCCATTATATCTTCAACCAGTTTACGAACAACACACTATCTAATTGTGATTTTTTAAATTAGTATTTTGTTGAAAATATTGTGTAATTACAAGTTTAATGTTTATAATACATAGTGTAGTGCGTTACCTTATCTTGATACCATGGATTATTAAAATTTTCCAATTTAACACTAAGATTAACTAATTGTAAGTACTATTTACTCTTTTATTTTTTCTTTCCACTCCAATTCAATTGTTTTCGTTTTTAATTTTATTTTTAGTTTTCACTGAATAAAGGCTAGGATTATAGCCGAAACGTATGGATTTAAAATAAATATATATATATATATATATATTTATATATATATATATATATATACGTTTTTGAATTTGTTTGTTCCCAAGGGCTCAAATGCTTCCTAATTAACAAAAGAAAATTCTCTAAAAGTTTTAGCTCTTAATATAAACATTTAGATAGTCCGCAATTCAATTGAAAGTTTTGTATATTTATTACTACTATATGTCTTTAAGTAAGTGCTTGTGCCATCTTGTATGAATTTATTAAAACTATTTTTCGTCCACGTTTTCGGGCGCACGGATCAACCGATTTAAATGGTTTAAAAAACATTCGATTCCTATTGATAGGGAGATGTGCTGATTAGTTTTTGGCAAAGGCAGGTCCAGCCGTTACGGAGATACGGAGCAAAGTGTGCAGAAAATATAAATCGAGTTTTTGAGAGAACGGAGTATCGGATTTGAATGAATTAAAAAGCATTCAATTTGTAATGATTGAGAGAAAAGGTGATTAGTTTTTGGCAAAGACAGGTTCCGCCATTTCGAAGATACAGAGCTAAATGTGCAAAAAATGGCAATTTTTGAGTGAACTAAGCGTCCGATTTGAATGATCTAAAAAAAATTTCTGCTTGTATTGACAAAACAATTGCTTTTGAGGATAAAAGATTATTATATCTTTTTTTATTTTCCATAAAATATTTTTGTAATTTTGTGGGAAATTCAAAAAATCGCCCAGGCTAAGTACAGTCTAAGCGCTACTTTGGTACAAATGTTTACCCAAGTGCGTTTAGACTGTTCATCTACTGGAGAACTTTTTCAATTTTGTGAAAACTATTGAAAAATGTGAAAATGCCGCCAAGCTAAGCATAGGATAAGTGAAAATGTCGCACAAAATTATTTGCAAATGCGTTTAGACTGTGACTATGCGGGAGCACTTTTTCAATTTTTGCTCAAATTTAATTTGATTTGCTCAGATATAAGAACATAGCAAAAATAATGACAGTTACAGTATTTGTATTAATATATTTGAAAACATTTAGTACTCCTCGAATATTTCATTACGGTACGGGAAGTTCCAGCAATTTGCCTTAAGGCACGATGCCATACACCACTAGTTTTTTAACTTTTTTTCTTTATCTTTTCCAGGTAGTGATTTGGACTCGATCCGAGCCCTATTCTCAGAAAAAGAAAAAGAACTAAGTGTAGCAGCCGCCAAAGTCGAGGCTCTGACTCGCCAATTGGAGGAACTTAGGAGAGGGCGCCGAAACGGAGGTTCTGGAGGTGTACCTTCTGCAGGAAGCCCTGGAGGTGTCACTTTAAGCCCCACCAATAATGGAGGACACATTGGAGGCGTTCAAGGAGGCCAAAGTGGCGGCGGCGGTGAGGTTTTGCACCAGGCTGTTCCTTCACCGGCTGCTAGGGAACTGGAGAAACTTAGGAGAGAATTACTAGTAAGGGATAATCGACACATGAAAAATCTGACTATCGTGTCTAAAATCCAAATTTGTGACCTTAAGATATTTATCAATTTTTTTATTCTCAGTACCGTAACCAAGTAGCCCTCCAGCAAGATGCTCGTCTCCAACTTCAAAGAGAAACTTTGCATTTGCGAAGACTGGAACTTCGAAGTGTTGACAGAAGAATTGCTGAACTGCAAGGACGTCTTCATAGACAGAGGAATGGACCACCAGCTCAAAGGTAAAATACAGTCTCATTCTTTGAACAGCTGTAATATTTGTCTTGCCTAAAAAATTGAAGCCATACTTTTATATTTGTTTTATTTATCAAGCCCTGCACATAGCTTGTTCTATGAATCATTTTCTTTTTTATGTGAACGTTAATGCAATGATCATCGTCAATATTACGAGGTAATAAATTAACCATATTATCAACGTCAACAGGCACATTTATAATTTGGCCAAATATTTCAAATTGTCCATTTGCATGAAACACAACCTAGGTGAAATTAACCTTTCAGATACAATATCTAGTTTAGGTAGATAATTTGGTATAGGTGGAAATACAAACCCGTTAAATTTACACAATGTGGGAATTTTACCCGAATTTAATGCCTTTCGACAAGTTTGACATCCAACCTGATTATTAACCATTATTAAGAATTTGTTTTTGAGCTTCATTTAATATTTTCAAGTCACTTTGAAACCAAAGTCGATCACACACAGAACATACATAGCCAAAGCTATCATTTGTAAATTGTTTTTCAAACAATTTTTTTCGTGCATTCTTAAACAAATTGATGTCTTTATATGGAAGTTCAAATACTTTATTTGACTCTTGCAAAAGATCAGTTCTTGTCACATTATATACAAAATCATCAATTTGCAATTGACGTGATGTAGTTGCTGTATCGGAAAAAGTTACAGCAGTACTTTCATCTAAAAAGATAACAAAATAATATGTTTAAATGTGAATAGTTGTAGCGAAAAAAGATTCTTTCTTATGTCAATGGTGTTGACATTAACATCTAAGTTGATACCTCTGGCTCAAGATTTTCTAATAAATTGGCAGTAACCGATTATTTTCCTGCAGTTGTTTTGTTTGACGATGTAATCTTGATCTTTCAGAGTTTGTAAGAGGCTTTGAACCTGCATCAATATTTATAATTACTATTATAATAAATTAAAATTAGTCTTTATAGCCATCATAAAAGATAAATATGTAAACTTTTTTTAAATTTCTAATAAAGAAATATTGTTTTCACAATTTCACTTATCATGTAATTGAAATTAACATACGTTTATTGACTGCTTGTCTGTTTTGACTATTTCGCTGGCGATATAGTTTCATTCTTTGAGCAACTGTATCATCTGTCTTGCCTATAAAAATATTTTCTATTTTAGTAGTAACCTCAAAGGTATATACTAACCTCGAAAAACTCGAATAATACAAATTACTTCAATAAACTTACGTTTCTTACGCAGCGCAGATTTTTCATTTGTTTCATTATTTGCACTACAATTATTTATGGGGGACGGGATAAAATATTCTTTCGTTCCTGACATTTCTATTAACTCACGATTTATTTCTATTTAACCTTAAAATGTTTTGACATAACACCGGAAATTTTAACAATATGCTTCAAGCTTTCGATGACGTATGCACGTTTAAAGTCACGCATCAGAATCGACCCGTATAGAAATCATATCATCGAGAGCGAATGACTCTCACTTCAGCTTGGCGTAACAATTTCCGTTGCATTTGTACGGATTTACACTTATGTCGCGCCTAAAGAAGTTTTATTTAAAAAAATATAAGACTTAGACAATATTTCAAGAAAAAATCAAATTGATTAGTTTGTCTTTTACTAGGTTGCCTGGTGTTCCTCCAAGGGGCAACGTAGCAGCAATAGAGCCCTACAACCACACACCAATCCACAAACCCCAAACCCAAACAGTGGCGCCCACCCAAAATGAGGAATCGCAGCAAAAACCCCTGTCGAAGTACAACCAGCCAACTTTTAACCACCAACAAGTACAACAGTCAAATCAGAGTCAAACGATAGCAAAAAGTCAGCAACAAACAACAGTTGACGAGGATGATGATGATAATTTACCAGAGCCCCCGCCAATTCCGCCGCCCATGGTGACGGGGAGTGAAGTGACGGCGTCGCCGCATCTTCAGAGATTGTCGGAGTTTGCGTTGAATAAATCGGATCCCAAATACCAAACTTTGCCGTATAATACGAAATTTTCGGTAAATTATGTTAAAAGTTCGCAGCAGAACAATCTAGGCAGTGTTTTGCTGAAAATGGTTGGTAATGTTGAGCAGAAGGTTAAGAGTTTGGAGGAGGATAAGTCGGAGAAGAATGTTATTGATGGTTTGCATGGGATGACAGTACACTCCACGCCTTTATCAGGAGCTAATAAAAGCGTGGCGACTCCTTTAGGGTCACCAACGACCTCCGACACCACCAACCCTAACCACTTCACCACATCCTCATCAATAGTATCCCAGTCCTCATTCCCTGCCATGGTGACGTCATCTATGGTTTCTGATATGGTGACCCAGTCATCATCCCCATCCATAGTTTCTGGTATGGTGACCCAATCCTCATCCCCATCCATAGTTTCTGGTATGGTGACCCAATCCTCATCCCCCATAGTCTCCGGTATGGTGACCCAGTCCTCATCCCCCGCCATAGTGACATCATCCCTAGTCTCCGGTATGGTGACGACGGTGGCTCAGTCGACGACTGTGGCGCAGCAGGCCATGGCGCAAGTGACGTCGCCTTTAAATGCACCAGTGATGGCGGTTTCTTCGCCGGTGGTCATGGGTGATGTCAGTAGACCTCCGAGGCCTGTGGCGCAAATAAAGTCCATTGGGCGAGTTGCCCCTCAGAGTAAACAGACGAATAATAATAATACTCAGGTAAGGAGGATAGATTGAATGTAGTTTTAAGTCGTAAAAAAAAGAGGGCGTGAGAGAAAATGGAAAAGTGTGTGAGAGAGATAGGGAGCGTGTGAGAGAGATAGGTGAAGTGTGTGAGAGAGATAGAAGCAGGGCAGGTCCTGCATGCAAAAAATGCGGGCGCACGCCTTAGGGGGCGCCAAAACGAGTTTTGGAAATTAAATTTATAATATAATATTTATATATTTTTATATAAAATCTGGAATTATTTATACTTCCAATTAAATATATTTTATTATATAAAATTTCGAAAATTTTGTAGAGCGTCGAATTTTCAAAAAAAAATGACTCGAATTTTCACTTTTAATTCATTTGTCGCTAAGTTATACCTACAAATTTTTTTTTCAACTTTCAAAATTTTTTCCATGCTATTTTCATACGAATTTTGATTAAATTTTGCACTATCTAAAAGACAATATTAAGAGCTAAAACTTTCAGAGAATTGTTTTATATTAATTTGGAACCATTTGAGCCCTTGGGAGCAAGGAAATTTGAACACATCCATATTGAGGACCACTCTAATGTATATTCTATTTTATATTTTAGGTCAAACAACAACCGCCTCCAAGACCTCCGAGACCTCCAGTTTCACTCTCAGAAGAAAACGACAAAAATATTGCCAATTCGAATAACAATAGTGTTGTAAATAATGTGCAAACATCTCAGGTACTTACATATTTACAAACCTATATATTATATAGTACTAGCAAACCCGACGAACTCCGTTTCGCCACCAGATGGTTTCGTGAGAAAGATGAAGAAATTTTTTGTTTGTTTTATATTTGAAAAGGAAAAATTTGATTTTATTACATAACAGTAATTAGTTTATTTCGATTACAAAAATGAAGTGTTTTTTAGTTAAACTTCTCTAAGTAAATGAAAGTGAATCCCCAAATTATCCGTTTCATTGAAGTGCTCTTTGGTAAACCACATTTTTTGTTTTTTGGTCTGACGTTAACACAAACAAAGCGGATGGTTTTCCAACTCGTGAACAGGCAACGTATAACTGCCCATGTGAAAAACAATGATTTTATAAATAATCTATTTGAAATTTATCCCGCAAACACTAAGCGATTGGCCTTGAGACTTGTTATTGCGAACGCAAGGCGAACTGGAAATTGCAATCGTTTCAAGTCAAACGGAAGACCAGTCGGAATCATTGGTATATCACAAAATCGCCAGCAATTTTTGATTGAATGGTGAAATTCAGTGCGTGTACATCATTATTCTTTGCGGCAAGAATTGCTCGTTGACTTAACCAAGCATAATTCTGATAATTGTCACTAATATCATTACTCGAATTTTTAATTACGGTGCGTGAAATTTCAGTAATTTGCATTAGGGCGCGATGCCATGCACCACTAATTTGCTTAGCTATAAACCTTGAGGAGCCCGAGACGAATGCAAAATTGTCGAAATCGGTTCGTGCGTTCTTGAGTTATTTCGTCAGGAAGGAAAACCTGACTTATTTTTATATATATAGAAGGTAGTATGTAGTATATTGCAACTTTTTTTATAATTATTTTTTTATTTTTTAGGACAACAATAACAGCAGTTCAACAAATCAACAAACATCAGCACAACCTCCAAGTCAACAACCTGTTATTAGGGCTCGTCCTTTAACAATTCGAAAACAACCTGCTTGCGAGCAGCCTAAATTGAGGAAACAGACGTCTCAGGTAATAAATACACAATTTATAAATAAAACCAGGCAAACTCATTCAAAATCATTCAGCAATTATATTTCTTATATGCCCATTACCCAATATCTTTACTCAAAAGTTTTTTTATCTCAATGGACGTTTTGCAGAAGGTTATTCAACTACTGATCTATAGGTTCTTAGACTGGGTTTTGAAATATTATTAAGTAATGATTTTATTTATCCAGATATTATCATCTTCGACAACTGGATTGGGCAATTCTAACCACCATTCTTCACCACCAGTGTCGGTACATTCGACAGGTCGAAGAATAGAAATTCCACCATCGTTTATGTTTCCAGAAGTTAGAGAAGCCACTCCTACACCTCCTATCAGGGATCAAAGTCCTGTTCAGGAACAGGTAATAATAGACTACTAATTTTCTTTTATTAATTTTTTTTCTTTGTGCAACTTGCCGTAATTATATAGTGATGGGATAATATTTTTGTCTATTTAGGCTAATGATGTGTCCAACAAATGTTCGTCTCCAAGTTCCAATATAACGCAGCAACAGCAACAAGCAATTTCTAAATCAAAATTATCAAGAAGAGTCAGTTTTGATCCATTGGCTTTATTGCTGGATGCAAGTTTGGAAGGAGAGTTGGAATTGGTTAAAAAGACAGCATCACAGGTAAAATTATTTATACATATATATAGGGTGGTCCTTAATATGGATGTGTTCGAATTTCCTGGCTCCCAAGGGCTCAAACGGTTTCAAATTGATAAAAAACAATTCTCTGAAAGTTTTAGCTCTTAATATTGCCTTTTAGACAGTGCGCAATTCAATCAAAGTTTTGTATAAAAATAGCATGAAAAAATTTTCAAAAATTTTGCAGAGCATCGAATTTTCAATAAAAAATGGCACGAATTTTCACTTTTAATTCATTTGTCGCTAAGTTATACCTAAAATTTTTTTTTTAATTTTCAAATTTTTTTCCATGCTATTTCCATACAAAGTTTGATTGAATTGCGCTCTATCTTCAGACAATATTAAGAACTAAAACTTTCAGAGAATTGTTTTTTATCAATTTGGAACCATTTGAGCCCTTGGGAGCAAGGAAATTCGAAAATGTCCATATTAAGGACCACCCTATTATATATATATATATATATATATATATATAATATTTTTAGGTTGCTGATCCAAGTGCAGCAAACGACGAAGGAATCACAGCTTTGCACAATGCAATTTGTGCAGGACACCAGGAAATTGTCAAGTAAGTTTTATCTTATCTTATCTTATATATATATATATATATATATATATATATATATATATAAAACGCTAAACCGATTTGGACAGTCTTAGTCTTGAAAAATTCATGCTAATCAGTAGGTTGTCGGAAAGGTGAGATGTTATTTCAAAATCGCGTACAAACTTTACATTTTTAATTTGAACATATTTGTAGCAGCGTAATTTGAATAAAACAATGGACGGTGGCTAATACGTCAAATGTCAAACGTTGTTGACAAATGATGTTCAATTACGTTTAATAGGATGTTTTACGTGAATATTATTTAATCATGATTACATTGTAGTAAGTAGTTTTGTTTGTAGTTTTATTTATATATAAAAACGTTTTGGCATAAACAAATTGACAGCTTAAAATATATTTTAAAAATATAAAGCGTTGTAATACAGTTATGAAATTATAGTATGTTATTTCTTAATATGTGTACTGATCTATAAAAATATAAAATCAAATATGTTTCTAACAGAAGAAACTAAAAAATTGCAATGCACACTTGCATACTCTATTTTTATTAGTTGCGAATCGACGGTTGGTTATGATAGGAGAAGTACTTTTGAAATATGTTTTAAAAATATACAATATTATACTAGGGCTATTAAATTTTAGTATGTTGTTACCTAATATAAGTACTCAATAATAAAAATATAAAAACACATATGTTTCTAACAAAAAAAGCTATAAACGTGCAATTTTATAAACAAATGCACTCTTGCACGAGTTTCAAGTCCACGGTTTGATGAGTATTTTGAAAAATATTTAAAAATATGAAACGTCATACTATAGTTACAAAATTTTAGTATGTTATTTCTTAATATGTGTACTAAATTATAAAAATATAAAATCACACATGTTTCTTACAAAAACAGCTATAAATTTGCAATTCAGTAAAATTATGTAATAGGGCTGCAAGTGTTACTACAAACTATATGAAGGTCCGGGGTTAAAAAGGGTCCACCACCGATGTGTCAAAAACCATCAGTAAAGTTAAGCTAAGTTTAACAACAATATTTGAAAGTAGAGGGCAAAAGATGTATAAGCAGCTATAACTTTGATTCTTATGACTTTGCTAATGGGAGATAAACGGTAACCTTTGAAAATCCATAATAAAAGTATTTTCTTCCGTTGGTAGTTTTATAATATTAGTTAAAAATGTAATTATTTTGTAAAATACCTTTAAAATTAAAATAAGACACTAAACCTGTTTGCCACCTGGCCTAGATAACAAATTTTTGAAAGACATTAAAAAAGCACATTTCTACAACGATGAAGTAGCTGGCAGTTTTACTGAACGTAGTCAGATAATAGTTTGGTTGAAATGTGTTATTTGTTGTGATATAATTGGTTTGATTCTTATAATATCATTAATATTTGCTCAAAGTCAAATTGGACCTTTGTGTCTCGCCCTGCTCTACATATATACTTTTTATTAAATTTACTTTTAACATCGAATGTTACATGAAACTTTTCAAAAAGCAGGTCAAAGAAAAAATACCTAATTCATTTTCTATCTCTCCTCGCAGAAATTTGAAAATTTTGTATAAGCTGAGTAGTATTATTTACAATTATACACAAAATCCAGAATCCAAAAAGAATCTGAAAAACTTGAAACGTAATCAATAAGTCAAACTTGGATTGGATTAAACCATGTTTTGTATAGAAAGTGTATAAAACTTCCAGTGTTGACAAAACATAGACAAACTAATGGGGTTTATTGTTTTCTATATACCTCATTGTATGTAGCATTCAAACAACACTTATACACTTAAAGTATTAATTATCTTGATTCTCTAAAAATTGTTTAGAATATACCTTACTTAGCAAAACAACGTTTGCCGGGTCAGCTAATATATAAATAAGTTTATATCCCAGAACTCAACGTCAAAAAAAATTATCACATCACTTCCATAACAATTTATTCCTCACAATCCCTTTACAAAATCATAATCCACCTCCATCCTAACTACTCCTGGTCTCCAATTTCCTCGATCTCGACTTCTTCTTCATCCAAGGACCCTCCGTGGCTCCGTCTGCGGTGCCTTTGCACCTGCGCAGGCTGAATCGGTGCATTTATTCTGTATTCGATCTGCTCTCTCGTCCTCCCAGTCCGGCTCTGGTTTATCTCGTGCTGGGCCATTTTTCTAGAGACGTACTCGTACAGGACAGAAGTCACCAGGGCGCTTGCTAAGGGCATTATTATGGTTCGGACGATTGTTAGGGACATGAAGGGGAACAGGATCAACCTGGGGATAATTGATATATGTATATATATATATATATATATATATATATATATGTATATATATATATATATATAAATTTAGTGTCACACCTTACGTCCGCGATGGACGCCTAAAATACTGAACCGATTTAAAATTTGTTTTGCTCACCGTGTACATATGGATCTCATTTAGGACGTAGAGTATTATAAGAATCTCAATTAATAGCCGAAATTTTATATTATTTAATTAAAAAATATTTTGACATTTTACCATAGTTTGAGTTCTGTCGAGAGTCTACAACTCTAGACAAAAATACTAATAGAAAACCTTCACAGCCAACTTGAATCGAATACATTTTATAAGTAAAATCATCACTTGCTTACTTATAATAAATTTTATAAATTTATTCTAAAGGGATCGTTCAAGTATTACATAAGCAGATTTATTACAATTATTTAACCCCCCCCCACCCCTTTGTGAGCAAAAGGAAGCAAATTTCTTACCCAAAATAAGCAAATAAATAAACCCCCGCCCCCCTAAAGTGCTTACGTAATACTTGAAAAGCCCCTGAACTTTAATTTTCTGTTTTTTTATTTTTTAATTTTAAGGAAATTTTGATCAATAGTATTGATTAATAAAAACCACTGTAAAGCAGCAAAATATTTTTGATGGCAAAACAACGTTTGCCGGGTCAGCTAGTATATATATATATATATATATATATATATCTTATATATAAAATTCTTCTGCAATGGGGTATGATTGGTTAATTCTCCTAAACGATTATTCGGATTTTCATAAATCTTCCTGAAGTTTGTTAAGGAAATTTTCTATGATTTTTTTGATTCATAGAAATATAGTTAGATTGTAGAAATAAACGGAAAAAATTACAAAAAACCGCTTATCATTGTTTGACATTGAAAATATTTGAGGCATTGTTCGACATTAAAAACAAATGAAGACTGTCATTTGCCAAACATTTCCATTCACTTATAGGCTAAGACAATATTAAAATATAATACATTTATGATTATGAATAAGAAAAATGTAATGTCTACATTATTATTGCCGAAAAGCAGCTGAGATGTGCCAAAAATTAAAATAATATAATAAAACAGAGCCAACATGCGTCTGACAAGTGATGCAGTCAGCGCATGCGTCTCACGGTTGTATATTAAAATTCAATTCCATAGATTATTATTTTTTAACTAAACGTTAAAGAAAAATTAAAACCGTTGTTTGCTAATATCTCCAGAAATATACATTCTAACAAAAATAATGATATAACAAAATTATATCAATTAAAATCTTAATAAATCGCTGTTTTATAGTGTTCTAGGAACAATATTAAGCTAGATATGAAAATGGGGTTTTATAGTGCTCAAAATAAGCTTTAAAATGAGTACTTCTGCGTGTAAGATGAGTGAGCAATCATGCAAATAAAAGACGCATACAATGTTTTTTTTTTTTTCAATTAAATCAAATAGTTCATGAGTGCCATTTCCACCAAAATTAAAAATAATCGTATTCCATCTAGAATTAACTTGGTTTAAGAGATCTTGATGGATTCTAGAAAATACCACAACTTTAGTACAAACGATTTTCAAAAAACTCATGATCTCATGAAAAAAAAAATACATTAAAAAAAACAACCAATTTCTCATTATTATATCTCTGAAAGAATAAAAGATACGTATAAAGGTAAATAGATAGAAATTCAAGGACTTTTTCTGACTAATTAATGCTTTTTATTATTTTTCTGTTACACAAATATTGATAGAGTTATGATTGTTTAAAGAGTGCGCGGCTGTCCAACCGGAGTAATGTCTTTCGAGCCTTTTAACCCTTCGCCGTTTCAAAATAAGAGAAGTTACGGTAAAATTCATGATAGAGAAAGTTGTAGGTCATTTAATTACCTTTAAAATAGTATATTACAAGTTCGGATAAAATCAGAATTAAAAGAGTTATAATCCAATTAATACGGGGGTGGTGAAGGAGTGCAAATTGTTTTCACTTCTGAACTTAAGATTAAGATTAGCCTATTTCCAAAATATCAAGTAAATTGGAGCATAGTAAAAAAATTCACAGGGCACACGATTTTTTCCTCTCCCTTTGTTGATCGTAGGTTGAATAGAGCACATGTGAACAGGATTTGACAAATTAATTCACTTCAAATATGAACTTAAGTAATGATGTATATTGAATTATTCGTGAGAAAAATGTAATTTAGATATTAAAATTACCAAAATCCAGGGTACGAATTTATGAAAATTAAAGGCAACATTATTGAAGCAATTATTTTGGATAGAAAATTTTCAAGGTGATATTGTACCTTGACCGCGAATGCTATATATTAATTCTTTCTGAATTTGTTATACCTTTTAAAGGACTTCAATTTCCAATACGTATATCTTATGCTATAAATCACAAAGGCAGACGATGATTTTTTGTGTGATAAATTTGGAAAATCAATGTTTTAGTCTTGAATAAACAAAAAATCATATATTTATACATCCACATCTACAGGTATGACTAAAAATATTGGATAAGCCTTGGCATTAAAATAAATCGAGCTATTGGAAATAAATTTGTTCTATAAATCGCAGTGTATAATTATTAATATGCAATTTTATTGAACATATTTTATTATTTGTTAAAGGGATAATAAAAGTGTTAACTGTGGGAATTGAGAATAATCATTTTATTTGAAGCAGTTCTACATTAAACATCACTCATATATTGGTATAAATAGTAATTCGAAAAACAATAATTATTATTTTTAACTGAACGGTAAATATTAGTATTGGATATTAAAAAAATGTAGATGTGGGTACAGGACAACGTCTGACGGGTTATCTTGTATATATATATGTATATATATATATATATATATAGTTCATTATTTACTTGGTTATTGCATTGGAGGCTATTCGTAGTATAAAAGATTTGGCTATGGCCACAGCTGCCCATTTCAGGAGGCTTACTGCGTCCATTTTGGGCGCCTCTGCCCGGCTAAGGCTTGAAAAAGGATAGTATCACATTCTTGATGTATAAAATACTATTTTGGTGTCCAAAAAAATATATAAAAATTTATTTAAAATTTGGTTTTTGAATTTTGAACATATCAGTCAAATTTGACAGATCAGAGATTTTGGATTTATATCCTAAGCGTTGGGGAAATTGAACAAAAATTTTTGTATTTTATTTTAAAGGTTGCATATAGTTTGTTATATGAGTAAACTAGTGGTGTATGGCATCGTGCCTTAAGGCAAATTGCTGGAACTTTGCGAACCGTAACAAAATATTCGAGGAATTTTAAACGTTTTCAAATATATTATTACAAATACTGTAACTTTCATTATTTTTTCTATCTTGTTATATCTGAGCAAATCAAATGTAAATCATAAATCAATTTAACTCCAGAACATTAACAGTCGTCATTTAATTTCGAATTCAATTTCAAAAAAATAGTTTAGTTGCCTAATTTACACAAAATTGAAAAAGTGCATAGTCACAGTCTAAACGCATTTGCAAATAATACTGTGCGACATTTTCACTTATACTGTGCTTAGCTTGGCGGCATTTTCACATTTTTCAATAGTTTTTCACAAAATTGGAAGCACTTAGAAAGCACCATTGAAGGCGCTTAGACTGTGCTTAGCCGGGGTAATTTTTTGAATATTTTCAAATAGATTATTATAAATACTGTAATTTATATATCTTTACAATAAAGTAGATAAACACAGTTTAATCCGTTGAATTTTAAATGAAGGACCTTATCTCATATTTATAAGAATTATATAAATTGCAAAGTTAAAATTATTTATTTGAAATATATAAGTGAGTTTTAGAACTGTAGCTAGAAAAAAAAATTGAATAATTTTTGATATACAAAAAAAATGTGAACAAACAAAATTTTTGGAAAAATATTTGAACGTTAGTTTTTCCTAAAGCAATCATTTTGTCAACACAAGCATAAAGTTTTTTGAATCATTCAAATCGGATGCTTAGTTTTCTCAAAAACTGCCAAGTTTTCTACATTCACCTTGGTATCTCCGAAACGACCAGACCTGCCTTTGCCAAAAACAAATCACCAATTCTTCCCATCATTAAAAAACGAATGCTTTATGAATCATTCAAATCGGATGCTCCGTTCTCTCAAAAACTCGATTTCTATTTTTTGCACTCTTTGCTGCGTGTCTCCAAAACGGCTGGACCTGCCTTTGCCAAAAATTAATCAGCACATCTCCCTATCAATAGGGATCGAATGTTTTTTGAACCATTCAAATCAGTTGATCTGTGCGCCCGAAAACGAAAAGTTATCTCATTTAATTATCTTATGAAATTATATAACACACTTAAATTTTTTCTGAGGTGTGCCAAAAATGTTCAGAAATCTGTGAAACGTGAAGATATGCAAACATTTTTAATTTCGATTTTTCGACGATTACAATAACTTACCCTACGGGAAGTTACAAATTTTATCTTAATTTTTAACTTTTGAAATGTGTTAGAGGTATCATCGAGTGAAAGATCACCTTCAGCATCTTTTTGTGAGAGATTCTATTTAGAAAGTGTAATTAGAGACAATAATTACACTCTATACATTACAATATTCATTTAAATGTGTCACTATTTGTCTCTCTTAATATTATAGAGAGTGTAGTTAGAGACAATAAACGAGTAATTAGAGACGAACGAAGTCAATACAGAAATAAGATTGTGAAAATATTGGAGAGATAAATAAACGAATAAAAAGAGATAAATCAAATGAATAAATGACTGAATGAATAAATACACAAACAAATAAATAAATGAATGGGTAAATAAATGAATAAATAAATGAATAAATAATTTTTTTATGTATAATTAAATTCATGATTATGAATAAGAAGTAAATGGAAAAAATTACGAAAATCCGCTTATCATTGATTGACATTGAAAATATTTGAGGCATTGTTTGACATTAAAAACAAATGAAGACTGTCATTTGCCAAATATTTCCATTCACTTATGAGTCTAGACAATATCAGAACATAATATATTCACAATTATGAATAAGAAAAATGTAATATCTACATTATTATTGCCGAAAAGCAGCTGAGATGTGCCAAAAATTAAAATAATATAATAAGATAGAGTCAACATGCGTCTGACGGTTGTGGACTGTCAAGGATTGCACATATGAAATATTCGAGACAGATTATTATTTTTTAACTAATGCAATCGTGTTTTGCCTTACTGTACTAAACCAGGATACAAAAAAAATTTACTTATTCTAAAAAATTATTTAGAAGTTTCATTGTATCAAAAATTAATATGTTTGGTATTGGATATGTAATATTTACTCAAGTCAATGGAGCGTTTTGGGTCTGAATTTTTTTACTGTACTCCAATTTGCATGAAATTTTGGAATTAGGTTCATCTTACTCTTAAGTTCAAAAGTGATAATAATTTAGACTTCTTTGTTGACATCAAGTTACTGACTACTTTTTGGCGCTTTTCATCGTTTTTTGCAAATATCTCCAAAAATATACATATTTTAAAAATTATATCAATTAAAATCTTAATAAATCGGTGTTTTATAATGTGTCCTAGGAACAATATTGATAGATATGAAAAAGCAAAGTCGTTCGAAATTTAATTGCAATAAACACTGCAATTTCCAACACGTATATCTTATGCTATAAATTACAAGGGCAGACGATGAATCTTTGTGTGATAAATTTGGAAAATCGATGTTTTAGTCGTGAATAAACAAAAAATCATTTATTTATACATCTTCATCTACATGTACGACTAAAAATATTGGATGACCCTTGGCATTAATATATATAATCCTAGTATATATAATATATTTCCAATTTTATTTAATTGTCTATTATTATTTTTTTAGGTTTCTGGTGGAGTACGGTTGCGACGTGAACGCCCAGGACAGCGACGGCTGGACGCCACTGCACTGTGCAGCCAGTTGCAATAATCTGATGACGGTTCGTTTCCTCGTCGAGAGGGGCGCTTGTCTCTTCGCGGCGACTTTGAGCGATCGGGAAACCCCGGCGGAAAAATGCGAAGAGGACGAGGAAGGGTTCGACGGGTGCTCGGAGTATTTATATAGTAAGAGAAAAAAATTAAAGATAACTAACTAGTGGTGTGTGGCATCGTGCCTTAAGCCAAATTGCTGGAACTTTCCGTACCGTAATGAAATATTCGAGAAATTTTAAACGTTTTCTAATATATTATTACAAATACTTTCAGTAACTTTCATTATTTTTGCTATCTTGTTTGTTATATCTGAGCAAATCAAATGTAAAAATCATAAATCAATTTATCTCCAGAACATTAACAATCGTCATTTCATTTCGATTTCAATTTCAAAAAAAAGTTGCCTTATTTACTCAAAATTGCAAAAGTGCTCCCGTATAGTCACAGTCTAAACGCATTTGCAAATAATTCTGTGCGACATTTTCACTTATACTGTGCTTAGCTTGGCGGCATCTTCACATTTTTCAATAGTTTTTCACAAAATTGGTAAAGTGCCCCAGTACATAAACAGTCTAAACGCACTTGGGTAAACATTTGTACCGGAGTGGCGCTTAGACTGTGCTTAGTTTGGGTAATTTTTTGAATTATTTTTGTTCATTTTCGATTTTCGGCTAGGGTTTGTCGATTTTCAAAAACCGGTTTTAAAACCCGTTTTTTGGCGAAAATTATGGAATTCGGAAAACGGTTTTTTAGTGAAAAAATCGGTTTTTACTGTATAAATCGAAAATGACAAATATAGCCAAATATAAAAGATAGATGAAAGCTTTTTGATTCTTGTAATCATATCATTTCTATAGCATTTGATATCTTATCAGTCTGCAATGGTTATCAATTTAGATTTTTATACCAGTGTATATATATATATATATAATATATAAAATAATTAAGCATAATTTGGTCGCTAGTACGAGAGTATTTTCTATTTCAGGAAATTTTGTGAGTAAACAAAGGACACGTCTTTGTAGCAATTCGATAGACGTTCTCAGTTGTTTGAAATCATATTTTATTAAACAAAAAAAAAACAATTAGAAAGTTTAAAATTAATTAATTAAAATTTCTCGGAACAGGCAATACCCGAGTTTAGCTTAATTGTTTTTAAAACTATAATTGATATTAACAATTATGTATCAACATGTATCTAATATTTCTTTTTTTTATTTAATGATTTTTTTTATTTAAAAATGTATTATTTTAATTTATTCGAAAACTTTCCTTTCACTATCATAAAAATATTTTCATTCTTGTATGTGAAAATGATGCATGAATAACGAATAATTATTTTCAAAGTTATTTAATCAAGATAAACTATTATTTTTTAGTTCAACTAATTAAAATTAAAATAATTTTGTTTACTATCCATAAAATTGAACAATAAATAAATTCAGTCAAATACTGCTCTAAATTACACTAAATTTGCGGACAAATTACAGAATATTCGAGCAAAATTTATTTTTTATATAAAATTCGAAAACCGGTTAAAACCGGGAAGTTAACAAGCGCAAAGATACATCTTCTCTTTATATTATATACCAAATAAATTTAAACAATATTTAGAATTTTATTACTACATTATTTTTTTTTTTCTACCAGGTGTTCAAGAAAAATTAGGAATTCTCAACAATGGTGAAGTGTATGCAGTGTTCGCCTACGAAGCAGGTCAGCCTGACGAGCTCACCTTTTCGTTAAATGAAAAATTAACGATTTTAAGGAAAGGGGACGAGGCTGAAAGAGAATGGTGGTGGGCCAGGGGCTCCAGTGGCGCCGAAGGATATGTTCCGAGGAATTTATTAGGGGTAAAAATAGTTTATATGATTATGTATACATTTTTATTAGTCAGAGTCGTTATTGGTGCACATTTTTAAGCCTGGATTTATTTTTAAGGATCCCCCTTTCCCTCGGACTAGTTAATGTTTGTAATCATCCCCTTCCCCCACAAACCTAGTTAGTACCTAGATTTTTTTTGAAAAATTTCGGATTTTTTTTAAATTGAGGTGAAAAATAAATGCACGTAGTATCATATTAGATCTTCCCCTCCCCTATGTAATAATTCGTGATTTTTTTGTCGATATATAAATGCCAAATCGTGTATAAATCAATATATAAATGTATAAATTCATTTTTTTAATATACTGACCCCATATATAAATGCCAAACCATGTATAAATCAATTTATAAATGAATAAATTCATTTTCCTAATATACTGACCCCATATATAAATGCCTAGTAGTGTATAAATCGATATATAAATGTATATATCTATTTTTCTAATATACTGACCCCATATATAAATGACAAAACGTGTATAAATCAATATATAAATGTATATATCCATTTTACTAATATATACAGCCCAAATATAAATGCCTAAAAGTGTATAAATCAATATATAAATGTATAAATCTATTTTTCTAATTTATACAGCCTAAATATAAATACCTAGTAGTGTATAAATCAATATATAAATGTATATATCCATTTTTCTAATATACTGACCCCAAATATAAATGCCTAATAGTGTATAAATCAATATATAAATGTATATATACACTTTACTAATATATGAAGCCTAAATATAAATCCCTAGTAGTGTATAAATCAATATATAAATGTATAAATTCATTTTTCTAATATACTGACTCCATATATAAAGGCCAAAACGTGTATAAATCGATATATAAATGTATATATCCATTTTTCTAATATACTGACCCCATATAAATGCTAAAACGTGTATAAATCAATATATAAATGTATATATCCATTTTTCTAATTTACTGACCCCTTATATAAATGCCTAGTAGTGTATAAATCAATATATAAATGTATAAATTCATTTTTCTAATATACTAAACCCAAATATAAATGCCTAGTAGTGTAAAAATCAATATATAAATGTATAAATCCATTTTTCTAATATACTGACTACATATATAAATGCCAAAACGCGTATAAATCAATATATAAATCTATATATCAATTTTTCTAATATACTGACATCATATATAAATACCAAATCGTGTATAAATCAATATAAAAATGTATATATCCATTTTTCTAATATACTGACCCCATATATACATATCAAATCGAGTATAAATCAATATATAAATGTATATATCCATTTTTCTAATATACTGACTCCATATATAAATGCCAAAACGTGTATAAATCGATATATAAATGTATATATCTATTTTTCTAATATACTAACATCATATATAAATGCCTAGTAGTGTATAAATCAATATATAAATGTATAAATTCATTTTTTTAATATACTGACCCCATATATAAATGCCAAAACGTGTATAAATCAATATATAAATGTATATATTCATATTTCTAATATACTGACCCCATATATAAATGCCTTGTAGTGTATAAATCAATATATAAATGTATATATTCATTTTTTTAATATACTGACCCCATATATAAATGCCTAATAGTGTATAAATCGATATATAAATGTATATATCCATTTTTTATTTATATGAGGGTAAAAATTTAGGTCTGTATGTATTTTTTACTATCATTTATTAATTTTAAATATTTTTTCTTTCAGCTCTACCCAAGAGTGGATCCTCCATCTCAAGAATAAAAGAAACACATATCGAAAAGGAAACTATTGTAAATATCATTCACATTTATATCAAAAATTTTTTAAAAAATATATCAATTTTACAAAATACAATCATGTATACTTTTGTATACACAGATTGTGTTTACCTAATAATATTAATTAATTAATATTAATAATCTCAGGATCTATTTATCAACTACATAATTCTTTTATTATTTTATTAAGACTTTGCTAGAGTTTCAAAGTTTTTAATAAATACTAAGGAATGAGAATTTTATCAATATATTTGTGTATATGTATGTATATATATTGAGGTATTTTTTTTATATATACTAGCAGTTGTGGCACATTTACATTTTTACATACACTTTTAATTAGATTTTAGTTTTAAAATGCATTTGACAATAAGTTAGATGATGATGTGCATAAGATTTTGACCAAATTATAAATATTGTTGAACAAATACATATTTTTATTTCAAATAATCGTTTTTATTATATTCATATATAGAGTGAAACTTTATTAGGACGATCATAAACGAGGGAGAAAATTGGGTCATTTGACAAAAACCATAAAAATGCCCCGAATTTTCTATTTATTGCTACTAAAGAATGAAATATCGAATTCAAAGTCGTTTTATTCAAAACTTTTATATCGGAGTGTATAAAAGTGTTCTCTAGAAAATGTTGTAAATTTTATCTAGTTTCACCCTGTCTAACTGAAAAGGGGTGGTTTCATATGAAATTTTTCAGTTATTTGACAAGAACCAAAAAAACGTCCCGAGTTTTCTATATTTATTTGTTTTTTTTTTTTGGTTTTATTATATATATAAATATTTTTGCAGGAGGTAAAAGACAGTAGTTTAATTGTTTAAATTTGATTAGAATTTGACGTTTGAAATTTGTATGAAATTCAAACTGTCAACTGTCAAATTGGACAGGGTTGCCAGATTTAATTCTAGACGAAAAGTGAAGTCTGAAGTTAGATTCATAACAAGTTTGACAGGTGACAGCGAGTTTAAATAAAAATGGCTGACAGTTTCTTATAAATATTATTATATTATAACAAAACTATAGAAATTAATAAGTAATTATATTATTTGTGCATTATTTTCAATTACAGCTTCAAATATTATAATTATTTTGTAACGATGTCAATATTATAGTCTACTGAATGTTTGACTGTTCAATTGTTTAGTTAAATTTGTGCAGGTACGTGTTTTTATATAATTATCAATTAAAATCAGTTCTAGTTGATATATTGAATAAATCTTAGTGTGTTTTAATACATATCTACGTACGCTCTGCAAAGGTACATGCTCGTTTTGAGGTTATGAAATTTACATACGTATTAGTTTTTGTTTAGTTTGATCATCTTAGATAAAAATGCATTTTCTTCATACTGTAATCACTGCTTATTACAAATATTAAATAAAATTTCAGATAACCAATGGCTGTTTCTCTATCTGATTCCATTCTGGAAGTTAAAACCGAACCACCAGAATTTCCTATTGAAGACATTAAATATGAAATAAAAGAAGAGCCTGAAGATGATGAAACATGTCTGGAGAGATTCATGAATTCCGATATAACAATGAAAGATGAAGTCAAACAGGAATCCTATGAAGCATCTCATTATGAATGTACTATATGTAATGAATCATTTATAGGGCTGCGTGATTTAGAACAGCATATGCTGGTACATAGTCATGATTGCCCATTTTGTTCAGATACTTTTCCAGATTCAAGCGCCTTAGATATACATCTGAAAATTCATGCAGATGAAAAGTCTTTTGTGTGCACAATTTGCAATAAAGCATTTTCTGTAAAATTTGATTTTGATCAACACGTTTGTAATGGAGAGACAACTTTAATGTTGAATAAATTACCTGGTAATCAAAAACAAAGTAAAAGCACACATAAATGTAAAGTATGTAACAAAGGTTTCAAATATCCAAGTTACTTGAAAAAGCATATGCCTATTCACACTGGAGAACGTCCTTACGAATGTGAAATATGCAATATGACATTCAGACAATTGGATGCCTTAAGAGTACATAAACACGTTCACAGTGAGGTTCGTCCTCACAAATGTGAAATATGCAATAAGGCATTCACGCAAATGGCTTACTTGAGAGCACATAAACCCATTCACAGTGGGGTTCGTCCTTATAAATGTGAAATATGCTCTAGCACATTCACACTACCGGATAGGTTAAATAGACATATGCTCGCTCACAGTGGGGTTCGTCCTCACAAATGTGATATATGCTCTAAGACATTCACACAAATGGGTAGCTTGAGTGTACATAAACGCATTCACACTGGGGAACGACCTTACAAATGTGAAATATGCGATAAGGCATTCACACAAATGTCTTTCTTGAGAGCACATGAAGTCATTCACAGTGGGGTTCGTCCTTACAAATGTGAAATATGCGATAAGACATTCACACAAATGGGCAGCTTGTTTGCACATAAACGCATTCACACTGGGGAACGACCTCACAAATGTGAAATATGTGATAAGACATTTGTTCACATGAATACTTTGAAGAAACATGTGCTTATTCACACTGGGGAACGGCCTTACAAATGTGAAATATGCAATAAGGCATTCACACAAATGGGTGCCCTGAAAAGACACATAGTTACACACAACAAAAAGTAATTATAAATAAAAAGGGATTTTGTCAAATGGCTGTGCAATGAAATAATATTATACTTGTAAAAAATGGTTGTAAAAATGGAGTTAAAAGATTTATTAATTAATTTTTGAAAGTCTGTTCACAATATGATATATCTTTTTTATGTTCTATAAATATAAACAAATAATGTTATATTGATTGTTTTTTAACTTCCCATAAAATTTTTGCACTTCTCGACGTTTTGAAGGTTTCTGAATATTTTTAAGGCATACCTCAGAAAAAATGGATATGTGTGTGTGTGTTTTGTATATCCGCATTTTTTTTCATGCATTTTTAGTCATGAAATCTTTAAGCGCTTATAACTTTTGAACGATTCATTATAGGATATTGTTTTTCCCAGGTGAAATATTCTAAATCAAAAGATCTTTAACCCAGTATAAAAATTTTTGAAATAATTCTTACCGTTCGCGAGATATACCCCAAAAACTCTTTCAAATTTGCAAGTTTGAAACAGTTGAACGCCTATCTATATCTAGAAAAATATTCAACATAGGGTCATGGTGTATATTAATGAAATATGCGTATTTAAAATATGTATCTGCTGGTGCAAATTTTTACGATAGCTCTAACCGTTCCCGAGATATTTGCAAAAAAAACATTTTTTTTTTCAATACTATTCAAATATTAAAAATGCGTTTTTCTCGAAAACTATTTGAAGTGCGATCGAAATTTTTTAACAGCATCTTCCTGAAGTTATAAGGTACCTACGTTGCAAAAATCATCAAAATCGGACGCAATTTTTTTGTTCCCACCTCGAAAGACAATTCATGACCCCTCAGAAAAGTGGTTATTAGTTTTTGGCAAAGGTAGGCCCAGCGGTTTCGGAGATACAGAGCTAGATGTTAAAAAAATGGCAGTTTTGAGAGAACGGATCATCCGATTTGTATGATCCAGAAAACATTCAGTTCATAATGACGAGGAAAAGTCGTTATTAATTTTTGGCAAAGGTAGGCGCAGCGGTTTCGGAGATACAAAGCTAGATGTTAAAAAAAGGGCAATTTTTGAGAGAACTAATGATTCAAAGAACTTTCTGCTTGTTTTAACAAAATAATTGCTTTTGGAAAAAAATGTTCATAATTTTTATTTTCAAAAAATATTTTTGTAATTTTGGATTAAAAATTCAAAAAATTACCCAGGCTAAGCACAGTCTAAGCGCCACTCCGGTACAAATGTTTACCCAAGTGCGTTTAGACTGTTTATTTTCGGGAGCACTTTTCCAATTTTGTGAGAAAACTATTGAAAAATGTGAAAATGCCGCAAAGCTAAGCACAGTATAAGTGAATATGACGCACGGAATTATTTGCAAATGCGTTTAGACTGTGACTATACTGGAGCACTTTTTCAATTTTGTGCAAATTAGGCAACTATTTTTTTGAAATTGAATTCGAAATGAAATGACGATTGGAGATAAATTGATTTATGATTTACATTCGATTTGCTCAGATATAACAAGATAGCAAAAATAATTAAAGTTACAGTATTTGTAATAAAATGTTTAAAATTTCTCGAATATTTCATTACGGTACGGGAAGTTCCAGCAATTTGCCTTAAAGCACGATGCCATACACCGCAAGTTAAATTTGAGTTTGTCAATTTTCGAATCTCGCGCCGATCGAAAAGGCCACCGCCATCTTGCCCGTACTGTCAGAACTTGACACATAACTCACCCGAAGTTTGCGTAAAGCTATCAAAGCCGCAAATTGCAAACATTACAGGCTGAAATACAATTATTATATAGATTTTTTATGTATATATATTATAAATGCCGTTTTATGCTTTTAAAGGATACTATTTAAAAATGTACTGTTTATTTGTTCTCGTACGGGACGTGACGTTTGACTAGAAAATCGTATTCGTCGAATGCAAATGGTTGTCGTTCAAAATGCTATTTACTCGGCAAAATGGTTTCTCAGCCCACTGCCGTTACGAACGCGATTCTACGACCGTTCTTGAGTGTTGGTGTAGTTATGGAACACAACATTTATCTGTGTTGGACTCGTATTCGTATATTTCGGGATAATACGCGCAGCACATTTCTATGCGTTCATCTTATGTCAAATAATTACGAGTGATGTTTCCGAAATCAATGAGTGCTTTAAAATATGTAGCCGACCGATTAATAAGTCTCGCACGAGATATATGAAAGAGTTTTTTGTTGTGATTCTAACCTTGTCGATTTGACAGCTCGCGAAATGGATTCGGATTCGGGTTCTACAAACTCCACGACAAGCTCCAGTAGTTCCGAAGGGGGCTCAATACCCGACGAGGAACGCTTGGAGCCAGCTTTAATACTAGGGGCTACTGTAGAACTCCCGCAAGACCTGTGCGAAAACCCTGCAATCTTCAAAGAGTTCTTCTCAATGTCAACTTGGAACTGCCTGTCAGAAGCCAAAAAGCAACACCTCCGCAACTTCTTACCCAGCTTTCCTGACAACGACCAAGAAGAAAAAGAAATCAGCCTCAACAAACTCTTTGCTCGAGAAACCTTCAAATTCACATCACCTCTCCTCGACTTCCAGAGAAACCTGCACGAAGGCAACTACAGACCCGACATAGCCAAAATGAGAGACATCCTCAGAAAGACAAGGCGGAAAGAACAACGTTTCGAGGAAAAACAAAGATGCAGCCAGATTTTAAAAGAAGTTATTTTACAACGACAGAAGTTACTAGAAGTTGCTTATAACACACCGCCAGGTGTACCTCTGAAAGTGGAACGGTCACCTTATAATCCACCAAAGCCTGCATCTAATCCGACAGCTTTGAGAGCTAAGAAGAGGTATTTTCAGGAATTATCTAATGTTGTGGCTGAAGTGGGCACGCCTGGACATATTTCGGATGATGAGAACTATCCAGAAGGCCCTACACCACAGTTGTCGAGGAAACAGAGGAGGCATCTTAGTGGAATGCAGGTAATAATTGATAAATGGTAAATGATAAATGATAATTGTTGATTATTAATTACAATTTTTAAAATTCCTTACACTTTTATAACAATTTTATTTAAATTCTAGTCGAGAGTTAAAATGTGAAACTCATTTTTATAAATTAAATTCCAATAATGGTGTTTTACATTTTTGACAATTTTATTAGAATTCCAAACAAATAATACTTATTTTTTAAATGAGAAAAATATTACATTTTTAAATTAAAATTAAATTTTATTTATATTTCAAAAATATGAAACTTAAATTCCAAAAATATGAAATTTATTTTTAAAAATAACAAAAATAATGTTTATCATTTTATTTAAATTCCAAGAGCAGTGTCTCACATTTTTATAACAATTTTATTGAAATTCCAAAAATATAAAGCTTTTTTTAAAAAAAACAAAAATAATATTTATTACATTTTTATTGAAATTCCAAAAATATAAAGCTTTTTTTAAAAAAAACAAAAATAATATTTATTACATTTTTATTTAAATTCCAAAAATATGAAACCTATTTTTATAAATAACAAAAATAATGTTTAAATAATTTTTTTTTAATGAAACTTATATTTATAAATAACAAAAATAATGTTAATTACAATTTTATTCAAATTCCAAAAGTAGTGTCTTACATTTTTATAAATTTTTTATTTAAATTCCAAAAATAGTGTCCAAGATTTTTATTTAAATTCCAAAAATATGAACCTTTTTTTATTATTAACAAAAATAATGTTTATTACAATTTTATTAAAATTCCAAAAATGTGAAAGTTCTTTTATAATTTAAATTTCAAAAATATGAAACTTTTTTTATAAATTAAAAGTAGTGTCTCACATTTTTGTAATAATTTTATTTAAATTCCAAAAATATGATTCTTGGATCCCAAAAATATGAAACTTATTTTTATAAATAAAATACTTGCATTTTTAAATTAATTTTATTTAAATTCTAAAAATATGAAATATTTTTGTAAAGATCTTATTTATTTAGAATATAAAAAATTAAACTTTACATAGATATCTTATTTATTCAAATTCCAAAAATATGATACTTTTTTTATAAATAACAAAAATAATCAGTATAACAATTTTATTTAAATTCCAAAAATGTGAAACTTATTTTATAAATAACAAAAATAATATTTGTTACATTTTTATTTAAATTTAAAAAGTAGTGTCATACAATTTTATAAAATTTTTATTTAAATTCCAAAAATAGTGTCCAACATTTTCATTTATATTCCAAAAGAATGAAACTTAAATTCCAAAAATGTGAAACTTAAATTCCGAAAATATAAAATATTTTTGTTTTTAAATAAATGTGAAACTTAAATTCCAAAAATATGAAACTTATTTTTATAAATAACAAGTATAATGTTAATTACCATTTTATTTAAATTCCATAAAGATCAAACTTTTTTATGATTATCCTATTTACTTAAATTCCAAAAATATGAAGCTTATTTTTATAAATAAAAAAACATTTTACATTATTAAAAGAATTTTATTTAAATTGCAAAATTACAAAACTCATTTTAAAAAATAAAAAACTTGCATTTTTATATTAATTTTATTTAAATTTTAAAAATATGAAACTTTTATAAATATCTTATTTATTTAAATTACAAAAAATGAAACTTTTTCATAAATATCTTATTTATTTAAATTCCAAAAATATGAAACTTTTTTTATAAATAACAAAAATAATGTTATAAATAGTGTCCCACACTTTTTATAACAATTTTATTTAAATTCCAAAAATTTGAAAGTTGAATTCCAAAACTATGAAACTTATTTTTATAAATAATAAATATAATGTTTAATTTTATTTAAATTACAAAAATAGCGCCTTACATCTTTACATAAATAATAATCTTATTACATTACATTAATGATAATCTTATTAAAATTCCAAAAATTTTAAACTTGGATTCCAAAAATATGAAATTTAAATTCCAAAAATATGAAACTTAAATTCCAAAACTATGAAACTTATTTTTATAAATAACAAAATTAATGTTTATCACAATTTTATTTAAATTCCAAAACTATGAAACTTATTTTTATAAATAACAAAATTAATGTTTATCACAATTTTAACTAAATTCCAAAAATAGTGTTTCACATTTTTATAACAATCTTATTTAAATTCCAAAAATATGAAACTTGAATTCCAAAACTATGAAACTTAAATTCTAAAAATATGAAACACAAATTCCAATAATATGAAACTTATTTTTTAATAAAGGAGGAAAATAGTGTCTTACATTTTAATAACAATTTTATTTAAATTCCAAAAATATGAAGCTTAAATTCTAAAAATATGAAACATAAATTCCAAAACTATGAAACTTATTTTTATAAATAACAAAATTAATGTTTATCACAATTTTAACTAAATTCCAAAAATAGTGTTTCACATTTTTATAACAATCTTATTTAAATTCCAAAAATATGAAACTTGAATTCCAAAACTATGAAACTTAAATTCTAAAAATATGAAACACAAATTCCAATAATATGAAACTTATTTTTTAATAAAGGAGGAAAATAGTGTCTTACATTTTAATAACAATTTTATTTAAATTCCAAAAATATGAAGCTTAAATTCTAAAAATATGAAACATAAATTCCAAAACTATGAAACTTATTTTTATAAATAACAAAATTAATGTTTATCACAATTTTATTTAAATTCCATAAATATGAAACTTATTTTTATAAATTACAAAAATAATGTTATAAATAGTGTTTCACATTTTTATAACAATTGTATTTAAATTTCAAAAATATGAAACATTTTTTTATGAATAACAAAAGTGATGCCTTACATTTTTATAACAATTTTATTTGATACTTTTTTTATAAATATAAAACATAATGTTTTACATTTTTATAAGAATTTTATTTAAATTCCAAAAATATGAAACTTAAATTCTAACAATATGAAACTTAAATCGCAAAAATATGAAACTCTTTTTTATAAATAACGAATATAATGTTTAATTTTATTTAAATTCTAAAAATAGTGACTTACATCTTTACATAAATAATAATCTTATTACATTACATTAATAATAATCTTATTAAAATTCCAAAAATATGAAACTTAAAATCTAAAAATATGAAACATAAATTCCAAAACTATGAAACTTATTTTTATAAGTAACAAAAATAATTTTTAATTTTATTTAAATTCCAAAAATGCCGTCTTGAATATTAATAATAATTTTATATCAATTTCAACTTATTTTTATAAATAAGAAAAACAATGTCTTACATTTTTGTGACAATTGAAATTCTAAAAATATGAAACTTTTTTTATAAACAAGACAAATAATATCTTATTTTTTAAATTCTATTTTTTAAATTCCAACAATTATAAATAACAAAAACAATGTCTTACATTTTTATAAGAATTTTATATAAATTCCAAAAATATTAAACTTAAATTGCAAAAATATGAAACTATTTTTTATAAATAACAAAAATGTTTTACATTTGTATAACAATTTTATTTAAATTCCAAAAATATGAAACTTATTTTATAAATAATAAAAGTAATGTCTTGCATTTTTATAACAAAATTCAAATTTCAAAAATATGAAACTTCAATTCTAAAAATATGAAACTTAAATTCCAAAAATATGAAATTTGAATTCCAAAAAAGTGTATAAATAACAAGCATAATGTTTATTATAATTTTATTTAAATTACAAAAATAGTGTTTTACATTTTTATAACAAGTTTATTTAAATTCCAAAAATATGAAACTTGAATTCCAAGAAGATGAAACCTATTTTTATAAATAAAAAATAATAATATCTTGAATATTTATAACAATTTTATTTATTTATTAGTCAAATTCCAAAAATATGAAACATTATTTTTAAATAAGAAGAACAATGTCTTGCATTTTGATAACAATTTTATTCAATTAAATTTAAGGGAAACTGAATATGTAAAAGTAAATAAATTGTTTATATTATATAATATTATATTAAAGTTTATTATACATGATAATTATTCATATTAAAATTTATAATGTAGTTAATTAATTAATAATAACTTACTACATTAATTATTAATGTAGTAAGTAGAGTGATTATAATAGTTTTATATTATTTTTAAAGAGTAATTAAGCAAAAATATGGTTGTTGTTTATAAATTATTACTACAAGTAAAGTTGTTGCTTTTAATATAAAAAAAATCTAACTTACATAGCAAATTATTTACAAAATTATTTATTAATTATTTATTACATTTTATAAATACTTTTATTAAAAATTATAATTCTATTTTGTAAAATAATATTTAATGATTAAATTGATCCAGTGTTAGAATTGGATAATCTTTGCTTAAATTAATTTCTTCAAATGTAAAATAAAGCTCGAAATAGAGAATAGTGAAAAAGAGCTCGAAATAGAGAATTGTGGTTAGAGGGTTTATTAAATTTTTATTATTCTTTTAGGGTGGTGCAACAAGTCCTGGTGCTGAAGAAAGAGTTTATAGTACAATGTGCACACGAGATGGTTCTCTCGATCATCTGGTTGGACCAGGAGGATCTGCTCCTCTGACGGAAGAATCGTATAAATTAATTTTAACCACACATAAAAGGAGGAGGATGGAACAACATGTAAGATAATTTAAATAAATAAAAGTACTAAGGATAGAATTTACATTAAAATGATATCCGTAGTACGATGATTTATCTACATATATATATAAAAATAAGTCGGGTTTTTCTTCCTGACGATTTAACTCCAGAACGCACGAAACGATTTCGACAATTTTGCATTCGTTGGAAAGGTCTCGGGCTCCGCAAGGTTTAAGGCTAAGAAAATTAGTGGTACATAGCATCGTGCCCTAATGCAAATTTCTGGAACTTCACGCACCGTAATTAATAATTCGAGTAATAACATTAGTGAGAATTATCAGAATTATGCTTGGTTAAGTCAACGAGCAATTCTTGTCGCAAAGAATAATGATGTACACGCACTGAATTTCACCATTCAATCAAAAATTGCTGGCGATTTGGTGACATACCAATGATTCCGACTGGTCTTCCGTTTGACTTCAAACGATTGCAATTTCCAAGCGTTCGCAATAACAAGTCTCAAGGCCAATCGCTTAGTGTTTGCGGAATAAATTTCAAATAGATTATTTAGAAAATCATTGTTTTTCACATGGGCAGTTATACGTTGCCTGTTCACGAGTTGGAAAGCGATCCGCTTTGTTTGTGTTAACGTCAGACCAAAAAACAAAGAATGTGGTTTACCAAAGAGCAGTTCAATGAAACGAATAATTTGCGGATTCACTTTCATTTACTTAGAGAAGTTCAACTAAAAAACACTTCATTTTCGTAATCGAAATAAATTCATTACTGTTGTGTAATGAAATCAAATTTTTCCGTTTCAAATATAAAACAGACAAAAAATTTCTTCATCTTTCTCACGAAACCATCTGGTGGCGAAACGGGTTTGCTAGTCTTATATATAAAAATGAATAGCAAAAAAAAAATGTTGATAAGCGCATAATTCAACAAACCCTGGACCAATTTGGCCAAATCTTTTTTTAAAATGTTCCTTGAAGTCCAAGAATGGTTCTTACGGCGAGAAAAAATCTAATAATTGCTGGGAAAACCCTAAAAACAACCCTTTTCTTTTTCACATACAAACGTTTTTGAACTAAAACATCAATTTAAACAAAACGAATCAATTTGAACTTCATTGCTATTATATAAAGTTCATATTAAATCACAAGCACCCACTGTATACTTTTCCTAAACGATTATTCGGATTTTGATAAATCTTTCTGACGTTTGTTAAGGAATTTTTCTAGGATGTATGCGATTATAAAGTACTGGGATGTATGTGCAACATTGTAGAAATAAATGGAAAAAAATGCAAAAAACGACATGTCATTGTTGGCATTGAAAACAAATGAAAACTATCATCTGCCAAAAATTTCAATTCACTTATAAACCTAAACAATGTTAGAATATGTATAATAAATTTATGATTATGAATAAGAAAAATGAAATGTCTACATTATTATTGCCTAAAAGCAGCTGATATGTGCCAAAAATTAAGATAATTTAAAATACAGTATATGTATGGCAGATTGAATTATACACATATGAACAAATATGACAAATTAATTCACTTAAAATATGAAATTAAGTATTAATCAGGGCCGGTCCTATTTTTAATGCGATGTATGCGAAAAATACGAGCGCACGCCTTAGGGGGCGCCAATGCAAGATTCGGATATTAAATTTTCAACATAGTTTTTTTCAATATATAATTTCTTTGCATCTTTCACGAATCTTTCTACAATATTTTTAAAATTCGTGAAATTTTCACTTTATAACAACAAATGGGAAAGTAGAGATGAAAACATACAATTCGGCCCTCACGATATCGATTAGGAGAAGTTTGAGATGCAATTTTGGATATCTTAAATAATAAAAAATTAAATTAATTTAATCCAACATGAAGTACCAGTGTTATGTTATGGTTATGGTTATGTTATACCGTTTAAAACACTTCAATTTCCAATATAACAGTGTGGGAATTGAGACTCATCGTTTTAATTAAATCAAGTTCTACATTTAACATCGCTCATATTATAAATGTATTTGCATTTTGGCGTGAAGAGTAATTTAAAAAACAATAATTAATATTTTTTGGTAAACGGTAAATATTAGCATTATATTAAAAAATTGTAGTCATGGGTACAGGACAACGTCTGTCGGGTCATCTAGTATAAAATAAAAGCAAATAATAATAAAAATAAAATTAATAAAATTTGAGTGGAATTAAAACAATAAGTAAGCTTGCTTTTTCTTCCAGGATCACCCAGAACTAGACGTCACCGGTATCACCCTATACGATGTAAGTGCTCGAACGAAAGCGGCAGGTGGCCACCGAAGGCCCATACAAGCCTTCAATCCCCACAGTCACGATTTGAAACTCAAAAAATCCATAAAAGCCCTCAAAGCAGAATTGAAAAACAGTCAATTGTCTAAAAATATACACGAACCACACGAAATTCGAAGTGCGCCGGTGTCACAGACTCAAAACCGCGGTTCGTTCCATCAAAGTTACAGTACAAATTCGGAAAGTGAAAACGATTCCGTTTTGGATCCCGTTGAATCTCCCGTAGTTAATAAGAAACCAATGAAAACCCCAGTGAAAAGAACATTGAATAGTAGAAATAGTAAACTTAAACAAATTAACCCAGTGCCGACTGTTAGTAGTAGTAGTATATCACCGCCTGAAGGTGAGAACATCACGATTTCTCATAGTATAGATCAGTTTATGTCCCCGATTGCGGCGGAGCCTATAAATTTAAACGAAAGTCCTTTTTCGATCCGAGGTACTGCAGCTACCTTATCAGACTTGGAGGGTATCGACATGATGCATTTACCGGTAGATTTGGACGACTCCAATATAGATATTTTAAGCGAGATCACCGAAAAAACACCGGAACTTATGCAAGAAACGCATGTTTGTTTCTTGTCCCTAATACGAGACATCATATGCTCCACGGCGGATCACAGAATATCTTTATCGGATTTAGAAAAACATTTAATCATGTGGCAAGAAAACCCTATAAGTCCCTTGAACGATTGGTACAGCCTTCTTGATAATTGGAGTACCGTCTTGACGTCCGTTGTACAATTTTTGACTGGTGAATTCGCTGATCAACCTGACGACTTTGTGCCGTATTTAGAGTACAAAACGAACTTGCAAATGTACCAGTGGATAGGAGCTGGTAGGGATAGTGATAATTTGTTAGCGCCTTTGTGCCAATACTGGTTGGACCATCGGAACAGCATGGTGCCGCCGCCGCAAAATAATCAAACCAACGATGCTGACGCTGCGGTTAATGAGAGACCCCAAACACCACCTCCGCCTAAGTGTCCGACAACCTGGAAAGTCCGGAAAAGTACTCCTGAAGAGATGGCAGAGTTCCAAAGACAAGAACGTTTGCGTTACGAGAACCCACATAAAGCCTTTACCTACCGGATGCACGGTTACGAATCTGTAGTTGCACCAATCAAAGGTATTTACCACCAGAGTCCAGGAATTGCTAAAGCTCGTGGACACTCCATGCTCAATGCAGATAGACCCAATTTCGTCACAATTTTAACACTAGTACGTGATGCCACAGCAAGATTACCCAATGGCGAAGGCACTCGTGCAGAAATTTGCGAAATGCTCCGATGTTCCCAGTATATATCCACAGAAGCTGCTGATAATGTGTTACAATCCGTAGTCTCCGGTGCTTTGGACAGAATGCATGCCGAGTACGACCCTTGTGTCAAGTACGACCCAAAACGTAAAATCTGGATTTATTTACACAGAAACCGCACCGAAAGCGAGTTTGAGCGGGTGCACCAACAAATACAAAGCATGGGTAAACATAAGAAGACACTTAACCGCAAACCAACAAAACCTAAAGCTGTTAAGCCAAAGAATAACAATAAAATCACTGAATCTCCATCACAAAACGAGAGCAACATCGAAAGCAAATCGGAGTCTGATATAAGTGTCGATCTTAACGTACAAAATTCCATACGTCCTGCCGTTGTTGATAAAACTAAAATCATCAAACCTATTTTGGAAAAACCGGTGAAAGTATGCAAACCCTTGATCCACCGCAATCAAATCTCGGTGCAGAATGTGCAAGTTGAGACGTCCGATGGTAAACAAACGATACCCATACAAATATCACAAAATAAAACATACACATCCATACTTAATCCTAGTAATAGATCTAACTCGCCGACTATTAAAAGTTCACCGAAGGTGAACGATATTTCTAGTATGAGTATTGAAACCACGACGACTACAGAAAATACTGATACTGTCAATGTTGCTATTAGTATTGCACAAGGCACCAAAAATATCACGGTACAAAAACGTACGAGTTCACCCATGGGCACCAAAGTAGCTTTGAAAAATATCATCACGTCGCCGATGCAAAGTCCGAAAGCCGGTAAAAGCTTGGTAAAAGTTACACCTGGAAAATCCTTGATAAACCCTAACATCGTCAATCAAAACCAGCAAGTACTTGTCAATTTAAACACTAAACAAAACGTAAACCTATCAAGTGATCACATTCTACTCAACAAAGCCAATTTGGTTCCTAAATCCAACGTACCAACAATCACCCAACTACAGTCTTCCACTGCCCCAACAGGGTCCATCAGGCCCAAACTGACACAAACCCAAATATCCCAAACCAAACCGGTGATGACGGCAACTTTGACTAATTCTCAAAAACAACAGCTGCTGCAGAATATTATCTCGCAGCAGCAGAAACAGCATTTGTTGCAGAATATTTTGCATGCCCAGAAATCCCAGCAGCAGCAGACTTCGACTGGGGTTTTGGCGAAACAGATGACCCAGCAGGCTTCTTCGCAGCATCAGCTGGTTACCCAGCAGCAGCTGCTGCAGACTTTGGCGAATAATCAGCAGAAGCAGCAGCAGAGCGGTGGTACAGAGGCTGGGCAGAATATCACGTATGCTCCGCAGATTTTGCAGGGGGTGCCTGGGCAGCAGAAAATCAGCACTTTGACGCCTGTGCAGCAGCAGCAGATTATACAGTCGTTGAAGCAACAGCAGATAAAGGTAAATAGATATCTTTTATATATATATAAATAAGTCGGGTTTTCCTTCCTGACGAAATAACTCCAGAACGCACGAACCGATTTTGACAATTTTCTTTGGCATTTGTTGGAAAGATCTCGGGCTCCGTAAGATTTATAGCTAAGAAAATTAGTGGTGCATTGCATCGTGCCTTAATGCAAGCTGCTGGAACTTCACGCACCGTAATTAAAAATTTGAGTAATGACATTAATGAGAATTATCAGAATTATGCTTGCAATTAAGTCAACGAGCAATTCTTGCCGCAAAGAATAATGATGTACACGCACTGAATTTCACCATTCAATCAAATATTGCTGGCGATTTGGTGACATGCCAATGATTCCGACTGGTCTTTCGTTTGACTTCAAACGATTGCAATTTCCAAGCGTTCGCAATAACAAGTCTCAAGGCCAATCGCTTAGTGTTTGCGGGATAAATTTCAAATAGATTATTTAGAAAATCATTGTTTTTCACATGGGCAGTTATACGTTGCCTGTTCACGAGTTGGAAAACCATCTGCTTTATTTGTGTTAACAACGTCAGACCAAAAAACAAAAAATGTGGTTTACCAAAGAGCACTTCAATGACACGGATAATTGGCGGATTCACTTTCATTTACGTAGAGAAGTTCAACTAAAAAACACTTCATTTTTGTAATCGAAATAAATTCATTACTGTTGTATAATAAAATCAATGTTTGCCTTTTCAAATATAAAACAAACAAAAAATTTCTTCATCTTTCTCACGAAATCATCTGGTGGCGAAACGGAGTTTGTCGGGTTTGCTAGTAGATTTATAAAACTCGTTTATAAATGTATTGATTTACAAAGTAGAAGTTTGTTTTCGCAGAACTATCAAGTTAGGGAGCATCCATTAATCACGTGAACAAATTTTTAAATATTTTTTGACTTCTCTCGCCCTTGGTGATTTCTTGGTGATATTCAAAATTAACCCTCCTCCACCCCCAACAAACATTACATGTTTTTTTTTTTTTAATCACAATGTTTATTACAACTGTTAAATAATTTAACATCTAACAATATTGATAAATAATAACATACATTTAAATAAATAAGAGTGCAAAGGATAGAATTTACATGAAAATAATATCCGTAGTATGATGATTTAATATAAAATAAAAGCAAATAATAATAATGAAAATAAAATTAATAAATAATATAAATAAATTTTCATAATAATAAAATAATACTAGAAAAACAATAAAATATAACAAAATAACAATAATAGAAATAATAAGATAATAATAATAATAATAATAATGTATTAAACATGTAAACATTACATGTATTTTTAATTAGGAATAAAAATCGTAAAATTTTTAATTATGAATTTGAATGGGAACGGAGGGGTATAGTAACATATCATTTGTATTTATTTTCTACCTGATTTTTTATATATGAGGTCAGTATATTAGAAAAATAGATATATACATTTATATATTGATTTATACACGTTTTGGCATTTATATATGGGGTCAATATATTAGAAAAAAATGGATATATACATGTATATATTGATTTATACACGATTTGGCATTTATATACGGGGTTAGTATATTAGAAAAATAGATATATACATTTATATATTGATTTATACATGTTATATATGGGATCAGTATATTAGAGAAATGGATATATACATTTGTATATCGATTTAAACACTACTAGGCATTTATATACGGGGTTAGTATATTAGAAAAATAGATATATACATTTATATATTGATTTATACACTACTAGGCATTTATATATGGGGTCAGTATATTAGAAAAATGGATATATACATTTATATATTGATTTATACACTACCAGGCATTTTTATATGGGGTCAGTATATTGGAAAAATGGATATATACATTTATATATTGATTTATACACTACTAGGCATTTATATATAGGGTCTCAGTATATTAGGAAAATGGATATATACATTTATATATTGATTGATACACGTTTTGGCATTTATATAAGGTGTCAGTATATTAGAAAAATGGATATATACATTTATATATATATATTGATTTATACACTACTAGGCATTTACATATGGGGTCAGTATGTTAGAAAAATGGATATATACATTTATTTATCGATTTATACACTACTAGGCATTTATATATGGGGTCAGGATATTAGAAAAATGGATATATACATTTATAAATTGATTTATACACGGTTTGGCATTTATATATGAGGTCAGTATATTAGAAAAATGGTTTATATACATTTATATATTAATTTATACACTACTAGGCATTTATATTTAGGCTTAATATATTAGTAAAATGGATATATACATTTGTATATTGATTTATACACTACTAGGCATTTATATATGGGGTCAGTATATTAGAAAAATGGATATATACATTTATATATTGATTTATACACTACTAGGCTTTTATATTTAGGCTTCATATATTAGGAAATTGGATATATAGATTTATATATTGATTTATGCACGATTTGTTATTTATATATGGGGTCAGTATATTAGGAAAATTGATATATACATTTATATATTGATTTATACACTACTAGGCATTTATATATGGGGTCAGTATATTAGAAAAATGAATATATACATTTATATATTGATTTATACACTACTAGGCTTTTATATTTAGGCTTCATATATTAGGAAATTGGATATATAGATTTATATATTGATTTATGCACGATTTGTTATTTATATATGGGGTCAGTATATTAGGAAAATTGATATATACATTTATATATTGATTTATACACTACAAGGCATTTATATATGGGGTCAGTGTATTAGAAAAATGAATATATACATTTATATATCGATTTATACACTACAAGGCATTTATATATGGGGTCAGTATATTAGGAAAATGGATATATACATTTATATATTGATTTATACACTACTAGGCATTTATATATGGGTCAGTATATTAGAAAAATGGATATATACATTTATATATCGATTTATACACTATTTCCTGATTATATATGGCCTATGTATAAAAGTTTTTGTATAGCGAAGAAAATGCATTTAGGCATCACAGACTAGGTCTATTGTCAGGGTATGTCGGGTTTAATAATGCTTGGGTAATAATACTCTCTTGTGGGAGGATCTAGAATGCTATAATTTTTTTGTCCTAATTGATTTTATTTGCTATTTTTCTTACCGAATATCAAGTCTTTTAGAATTTGGTATGTATGTATGTGCGGATACAATTTTGCGTCGACGATTTCGAGAGAACGGATTAACCGATTTAAATGATTCAAAAAACATTCGATTTCTATTGATAGGGAGATGTGCGGATTAGTTTTTGGCAAAGGCGGGTACAGTCGTTTAGGAAATACGGAGCAAAGCGGGTAAAAATTGAAATCAAATATTTGAATGATTCAAAAAACATTCCGCTTGCATTTACGTAATGAAGATTTGATAAAGTTTTCGCAAAATCCAGAAACAAATTTGGGAAAAATGTCATTTTACGGTCGAAATTTGGTAGTTCGAATCAACCGATATAAATTGGCACTAAAAATAAAAAAAATATAAAAAATGTTAGTTTTCACATGAATTCCAAGTTTACAAAAAGTTAAAAATACCAGTATTTTTTAAAAAGGCGTTTGTTTCAATATAACAAATTTTTCAAATGATAAAAAAATTCTTCAAAAACATCAGAAGGCATGAAAAACTTTCAAAACTGTCACAAAAATATAATATAATGTTAGTTTTCACAAAAGTTTCAAGTTTACAAAAATTTCTAAGTTTGAAAAAATATCAAAGGCATTTTTTTATTATTCCAATTTTCTAAATGGGCTCAAAATTTTCAAAAATTAAAAAAAAAGTTCAAAATTCTTAGAAAAGTTCTAAGTTTTCTATACTGAGCTTTAGAAAATTTATAATTACGGTACGGCAAGTTTCAGCAATTTGCCTTAATGCACGATGCCATGCACGCCTAATTAAAAATTTTGACAGCTACAACAAAAATTTAATTTTTCAAAAAAAAAAACAAAAATTTTGCAACTTTTTCACGTAACTAAAAATATTAACTAATAACGTAATGTTTGGTGGGGGTGGGATGTAAAATGAGGGGTCCGAAAATCTTTAAAACATTGATCACGTGATTAATGGATGATCCCTTATTTAGTTTTCTTGAAGTTTCAAGTTATTCTGAATCGTTTGACATAGATTTTGGTGTAGTTAAAGTTTGACCTTTTTATATTTATATTTATATTTATATTTATACAACACAATTGTACAATTATAGATATTATATTATATGATAGATAACTTAAATTAATAGATAATAATACATACTATATTAAATGAAATATAATTTAAAAATGTTCACTCAAAATATTATTACAAGTTTTACAGAATAATTTACTGAAAGTTATAACTCAAATACTCATCAATAGAGTAAAACACTTGCTCTTTAAAAAATGTGTTGAGTAGTTTATAAAATTTCCTAACTCCAACTTCTCTAATACCTAGTGGCAGCTTATTGTAAAGCATTATGCCCAGACCATCTAAGGTATTAAATGTAGAGGCAAATTTCAATGTGGGACCTTTTACAAGTTTATGTCTTGTGTCATAATAAATACATTCGGGATTTGGGCTTAAATTAAACAGGTTACCATTATTTTTTATAAAACAGAGGGTGATTAGGAGAAAAATGCATGGAACGGGTAGAATCTTGTGCTCTATTTATATATTTCTATATATTTCTATTATCTAGAATCAGCAAACCGGGCAGTACCAAGTCCTGATGAAGCAGCAGGCGATGCAGCAGCTCCAGAAACAGCTGCAGCAAGCAAATGCAAGTGGAGCAGCTGTTGTGACCAAAAATGTGCCTAATGTTTCGGTGGTGAGCGGAAATTTGCAAAGGGGTTCTCCAAAATCGCAAAATATCCAACAACCCATCATGACGAAATTGTTGACGAATGCTTCTGGACAAGTTATTACCGTGGAAGGATTATTAGGGAAACAGTCTAATATCATACAACAAGGTAAAGATATTTATTTATTTATTTATTTATTTATTGACTTCCCGTAGGGTAGTTATAGTAAAGGGCCGAAAATCGAAATTGAAAGTGTTTGCATTTCTCGACGTTTTGAAAGTTTCTGAACATTTTGGTATGTGTGTGTGTTTTGTATGTCCGCATTTTTTCGTCCACGTTTTCGAGCGCACGGATCAACCGATTTGAATGGTTTAAAAAACATTCGATTCTTATTGATAGGGAGAAGTACTGATTAGTTTTTGGCAAAGGCAGATCCAGCCGTTACGGAGATACGGAGCAAAGAGTGCAGAAAATACCAATCGAGTTTTTGAGAGAGCGGAGTATCCGATTTGAATGATCTCAAAAACATTCAGTTCGTAATGACGGGGAAAAGTGGTTATTAGCTTTTGGCAAATGTAGACCCGGCGGTTTCGGAGATACAGAGCTAAATGTTAAAAAAAATGGCAAGTTTTGAGAGAACTAATTATAAGCGTCAGATTTAATTGATTCAAAGAACTTTCTGCTTGTTTCAACAAAACAATTGCTTTTAGAAAAAAAAAATTGTTTCTAATTTTTTTTTTCAAAAAATATTTTTGTAATTTTGGATTAAAAATTCAAGAAATTACCCAGGCTAAGCACAGTCTAAGCGCATCCTGGTACAAATGTTTACCCAAGTGCGTTTAGACTGTTTTTGTACTGGGGCACTTTTCCAATTTTGTGAAAACTATTAAAAAATGTAAAAATGCCGCCAAGCTAAGCACAGTATAAGTAAAAATGTCGCACAAAATTGTTTGCAAATGCGTTTAGACTGTGACTATACGGGAGCACTTTTTCAATTTTGTGTAAATTAGGCAACTATTTTTTTTTGAAATTGAATTCGAAATGAAATGACGATTGTTAATGTTCTGGAGATAAATTGATTGATTTATGATTTCAATTTGATTTGCACAGATATAACAAGATAGCAAAAATAATGAAAGTTACAGTATTTGTAATAATATATTTGAAAACGTTTAAAATTTCTCGAACATTTCATTACGGTACGGGAAGTTCCAGCAATTTGCCTTAAGACACGATGCCATACACCACTAGTATTGCTTATTTTTAAATATAACTAGTTTGTTTGTTGCAAATATTTTTCAAAAATTTAATAAGTATTTTAATAAGCTGTACGATACTTTTGACAATATAATTATTTCATTTAACAAATTTTAGGTTATTTTATGATATTTTAACAAATTTAAGTGTCTTATATTATTATTATTATTATTATTGAGTATTTTTACAATATAAGTATTTTCTTTTACAAATTTTTAGGTATTTTGATGAAAGAAATATTTTGTTTCACAATTTTTAAGTGTTTTTAAATTATAAGTTTTTAGTTAACTAATTAATAAGTATTTTAACAATAACAATCATAAAAATAACTAGTGGTGTATGGCATCGTGCCTTATGGCAAATTGTTGGAACTTCCCGTACCGTAATGAAATATGTTCGAGAAATTTTAAACGTTTTCAAATATATTATTACAAATACTGTAATTTTCATTATTTTATCTGAGCAAATCAAATGTAAATCATGAATCAATTTATCTAGAAAAATACAGAACATTAACAATCGTCATTTCATTTCGAATTGTATTTCAACAAAAAAAAAATAGTTGCCTAATTTGCACAAAATTGAAAAAGTGCTCCCGTTCTGTGCAACATTTTCACTTATACTGTGCTTAGCTTGGCGGCATTTTCACATTCTTCAATAGTTTTCACAAAATTGAAAAAGTGCTCCCGTTCTGTGCAACATTTTCACTTATACTGTGCTTAGCTTGGCGGCATTTTCACATTCTTCAATAGTTTTCACAAAATTGAAAAAGTGCTCCAGTAGATGAACAGTCTAAACACACTTGGGTAAAGATTTGCCCCAGAGTGGCGCTTAGACTGTGCTTAGTCTGGGTAATTTTTCGAATCTTCAATCCAAAATTACAAAAATATTTTATGGAAAATAAAAAAAGATGTAATACTTTTTTATCCTCAAAAGCAATTGTTTTGTCAATACAAGCAGAAAGATTTTTAGATCATTCAAATCGGACTCTTAGTTCACTCAAAAACTGACATTTTTTGTACATTTAGCTCTATATCTTCGAAATGACGGGACCTGTCTTTGTCAAAAACTAATCACCTTTTTTCCCAATCATTACAAATTGAATTTTTTTGGATTATTCAAATCGGATACTCCATTCTCTCAAAAACTCGATTTGTATTTTCTGCACTCTTTGCTCTTTATCTCCGTAACTGCTGGACCTGTCTTTGCCAAATACTAATTAGCACATCTCCTTATCAATGGGAATCGAATGTTTTTTAAATCATTCGAATCGGTTGATTCATGCGCCCAAAAACATACACATACACATCCATTTAGTTTCTGAGGTATGCCCCTTAAAAATGTTCAGAAACCTTCAAAACGTCGAGAAATGCAAAAATTTTCATTTTCGATTTTCGGACCATTACTCTAACTACCCTACGGGAAATTAATAATTGTAAAAAAAATAATAATAGTAATTTAGAAGTATTTTTGCAACAAAAGTAGACATGGCGTATGTGTCAATATGTGACTTTTGTTTTATTTCTATTACCCTTTCAGGTGGTCAAACGTTAAGAGTGACTCCCAAACAAGGTCAAAATCATTTAATCCAATTAGCCAGTGGCACGTCAAATCAAGTCCAGCAGTTTGCCATGGTGTCCCAAGGCAATTTAATTACAATGAGCAACGCCAGAATGGTCACAGCATCCGTAGCGAATACATCAAGTCTTAATTCCACCACGAGTAGTCCTAGGCTTGTAAAACCAGCCATCACAACGACACCTCCTCGACAAAGTGGGCAGAAGCTGATACAGCAACAATTGAACCAGCAGCTGGTCAATGCTAAGTTGTTGGGTATCCAGAACGCTCAGGGTAAAATCATCACATCTCCTGTCCATAAACAAGGGATCATAAGACAAGGTGTTAAGGTGTCCGGTTCAGGGAACACTATTAGGATGGTTAATACTGCTGGTTTGAACATTGCGCACATAGGTGGTAAACCGGTGATCTTGGCCAGCAAAGGAAGTCAACTGCAAGGTCAAAATGTGATACTACAAACTGCAGCTCAAAGCGAATCCAACAGCAACTTAGTTATAAGCGGACAGACTCTAAAAGTCTGTCCTCCAAGCAACATGATCACCCAGGGCAACTTAAACATCATCAACACAAACCAGACGACCAACACGCAAACTGTCATTCTAGGAGGACAGGTTATAAAGGTGCAAAGTCCACAAACCCAACCGGGCACTGGTAACATTATTACCCAACCGGGCAGCGGTAATATCATTACCCAACCGGGCAGTGGTAATATCATTACCCAACCTCAAACAGTGATGCTAAGTAGTGGACAGACATTGAAAGTGCAAAATCAACCTTCCCTGAATCAGCAGCAGCAGGTTATGTTAGGGCAGACGATTAAGGTTCAGGGGTTGCAGAATAAGACGCAGTCCGCGCTGCAGGGACAAAGGGTGGTTCTGACGAGTCAGGGGCAGAGTGGACAACTTTTGACGCAGCAGATTTTGTTGCCGCCTGGTTTTCAAGGGGGAGCTATTAATATTAAAACTTTGCAAGGATTGAAGGTCATACCGATTGCACAGCAGGGGAAAGGTAATAATTGAATATAATAAATAAATAAATAAATAAATATATATATATGTAAATATATATATATACATATATATATATATATATATATATATATATATATATATTAGGTTGTCAAATATCTCCCTTCCGCTTTTTTGCTATTGGTTTATAATACAAAAAGGCGGAAGGGAGATATTTGACAACCTATTATATATATATATATATATATATATATTAATTTGGAAATATGTTTTTATTTTTTCGACTTGTGGCTGAAAAACCTTATCACAATATATATATATATATATATATATATATGTATATATATATATATTAATTTGGAAATATGAATAAACAACACTCTTTTTTGCTCTAATTTATTAAATAATAATTTTACAAACGTTTTGAGACTAGGTTTGTCTCATCATCAGTGTGTTAATGTAAATAATATACTAATTATATTGAACGGATAACACATAATCCTAATTTAGGTTTCCATATTTTAGATTTTAAATTATAACACACTGATGATGAGACAAACCTAGTCTCGAAACGTTTGTGAAATTATTATTTAATAAATTAGTGCAAAAAAGAGTGTTGTTTGTTCAAATTTCTAAATTAATATATATATATATATATATATATATATATATATATATATATGATAAGGTTTTTCAGCCACAAGTCGAAAAAATAAAAACAGAAAAAAATATAAAATCTTCTTGAATACGTTTTGAGCTATTATTCTAGCTCCTCATTCAGCTGAAATATAAAAAGAGTAATAAAATAAAATAAAACAGAACTAAAATTATATGTACCAACCCAGTTTAAAATTATTTTATATAAAATTTGACAATTAAAACATCAATATTTTGTTCTAAAAAGAAAAAAATATGTATATATATATAGAATTTTAAAAAATAAAATCGAGTAATCGAAATATTTCGAATTCTGAAAAAGAAGAAATGAGAATATCAAGTGTTAAAAAATTGTTCAAGTATTAAAAAAATCAGTCTTACATACATATATATAATATAAGAAGAACTTCTCTTATTAACACATTGTGAATTTAAAAAAATTAAAACAGATTCAACAAACCTTCTTAGATCAACATTTTAATTAGATTTTTGAGAAACTATAAATTTTTGCCAAAAATTTACTTTTTTTTAAAAAAAAGACTTCTTGAAGAAAAATTTAATTTGAAATGTTTTGGAAATTCTCAACTTTTTTCAAAGCAATCGTACTGCTTTAACTGCATAGAGACGAAATATCGAAGCGCGTAAGCGCCGCGTCGCCGTCTAACGGATAAACATTGATAAGGAACCCATAGGAATGTAAACAAAATTTATAATTATTGTTAAAATCTCTATAAAATATCTTATAATTTGATGTGCATATGTCTAATGATCATTTTTCACCGCCAAATGGCTCATTTTTTTACTTTTTCCTCCATATCTCCAAAGACGTTGCACCTTCCTTTCCAAAAATTTAAACAGTTCTTTATTTAGTCAATACAAATAAAATGTTTTTTGAATTATTCAAATCGGACGCTCCATCGTTCTCTTAAAAACTGAGTTACCGTTTTTGTCACTTTTTGCCCCGTATCTTCGGAACGGCTAGACCTGCCTTTGCCAAAAACTAATCAGCACGTCTCCTTATCAATACGAATCGAATGTTTTTTTTGAATTATTCAAATCGCTTCATCCGTGTTTCCGAAATCGTCGACGAAAATTTGTATCCGCACACACACACACACACTCACACATACACACACACATGAATCCATTTTTTCTAAGGTATGCCAAAATGTTTAGAAGCTTTTGAAACGTAAAGATATATAAAAATTTTCATTTTCGGGTTTTTTTGCGATTACTGTAACTTGCCCTACGGGAAGTTAATAATTTCAGGGGCGGACTAATCTCATAGCTTATTTTAAAAAGTGACTAATTATCTTTTACCCTTTCCAGGGGCCCTTGGTGGTCGCCAGCAAGTGTTCGCCCGACTAATAGCGCCTCCGACGCCTCCAAGACCGCCTCCTCCCGGAGGCGATTAGAATTCTCTCTACAATTGTAAATAAAAAGAAACTAACTAGGCTAAATTGACTAAAAATTACACCTATACGTAAGAGATAATAAGAAAAACAATAATAAGTAAAAAAGGTTAGAGACATTATAAATATATATTTACCTAATTTATAAATAATGTATAAAATTGTGTAAATAACAAAAACTTTAAACAAATAAGAGGATGTAAATATAATCGTTGATTTTAACAATCGCGCGTTTTAATTGTAAAATTATTTTGAGAGAGGTTGTTTTAACGCTTAATTTTCTTTTAGTTTTTATTTATATAAACAAAATTAATAATTATTTATTGATGTACATGTATTTTACGATTTTAATTAGTTCATAATGAGGTCAATCTTGTTGTTTGATACAATTAAAATGTGGTGAATAAAATTTTATATTAAAGTGGTTATGAATAAATTTTTTTATTAATAATTTGATGTTATATTCTTATTCCTTGGAATTACCTTTCCAATTGATTCATGTATATTAATAATTATGATCTTTGTGTTCCAGGAGTATTTTATCTACAATAAGTCGAGACTGCTGAAAGCTGTTTTACTATTTACTTATTAGTAGATTCATTTTTTAGTTAGCTCATCAGTAAAGCCATTTCTTTTAGCATCAATACTAATTTTCTGATAGTCATCATCAATTATAAATAATAAGACAGTTTGCTGAGCAAAGGTAAGCGCATAACTCAACAACGCCTGGACCAATTTGGCCAATTCTTTTTTTAAAATCGAATAATTGCCGGGAAAACCCTAAAAACATTCCTTTTCTTTTTCTCATACAAACGTTTTCTAACTAAAACGTTGAATCAATTTGAGCTTTATTGCTATTATATAAAGTTCATATTAAATTACAAACACTCACTGAACGATTATTCGGATTTTGATAAATCTTTTTGAAGTTTGTTAAGGAAATATTCTAGAATGTATGCGTTTATAAAGTACTGGGATGTATGTGCAATATTGTAGAAATAATTAGAATAAATTGCAAAAAACGACATGTCATTGTTTGCATTGAAAACTACTGAAAACTATCATGTGCCAAAAATTTCAATTTACTTATGAACCTATTTATGATTATGAATAAGAAAAATGAAATGTCTACATTATTATTGCCGAAAAGCAGCTGAGATGTGCCAGAAATCATAACTTGAATTCCTTTTGTGACAGGGCAGATAATTATGATAAATAAATATTTTTTTAAATTTTATGCAATATTTTTTAGGAAAACTTTATTCCTCCAGAAGATCCTCAACCAATTTTTTTGCTTAGGCACTACTATAATAAGTGTAAATCTAAGAGAGTGAGTGAATATTTGGAAATTATTGCAAATCTACTCCAATGAGTCTAAATCTTATAAAATGAGTGTAAATCTGGTTAACTTTTTGTAGGGTAAGTTATTGTAATCGCACAAAAATCGAAAAGAAAAATTGTTATATATCTTTACGTTTCAAAGGTTTCTGAACATTGTGGTATACCTTAGAACAAATGGATGTATGTGTATGTGTATGTATGTGCGGTGATTTCGAGAACCCGAATCAACCGATTTGAATGATTAAAAAAATATTTGATTCCTATTGATATGGAGATGTGCTGATTAGTTTTTGGCAAAGGCAGGTCGAGCCGTTTTGGAGATACGGAGCAAAGAGTGCAGAAAATAGAAATTAGATTTTTGAGAAAACGAAGCATCCGATTTGAATGATCTAAAGAACATTCAATTTGTAATCATTGGAAGAAAAGGTGATTAGTTTTTGGCAAAGACAGGTCCCGCCATTTCGAAGATACGAAGCTAAATGTGCAAAAAATGGCAGTTTTTGAGAGAACGAAGCAACAGATTTGAATGATTCAAAGAACTATTCGTTTGCATTGATGGAACAATTATTTTCGGGAAAAGCAAAAAAATTCTTTTTAATTTCCAAAAAAAAATAATTTTTGGTCGAAAATAATTTGAATTTTAATTTTAATTCTAGCTAAAATTTTAAAGCTCATTTATATACTTGAGATAATTAATTTTAACTTTGCACTTCTTTTAGAAATATGAGATCAGATCCTTCATTTTAACACCGTTTGATTATTCACTTTTTATGTAAACTTAAATAAACTTCATCATCTAATCTACAAGCTCTTATATTTTGTCTATAAAATACGAGTAATGAAAGTTACAGTATTTATAATAATATAACTGAAAACATGTAATATTCTTCAAATATTAATTGCATTGCAGAACTGGAAGTTCCAGCAATTTGCCTTAAGGCACGATGCCATACACCACTAGCTTTATCTAAAGTCCTTAAGTTGACTAATTTTATCTAAATTTCTAAATCTCATAAATTTTGGTTGATTATATTACATGCAAGTTGATGCAACTTGCTTTAAGGCAAAATGCCACTTTCAACTAGTTAATTATTAAAATCGATTAATAAATGCAATTTTCCATGCTACTTGTATCTACTTTACAACCAATTAGAACAGTTTAATCAGGAGTGGAAATTAGAGTATTTTTGCACATTTAGCTCCGTATCTTCGAAATGGCTGGGCATGCCTTTGCCGAAAACTAATAAACACTTTTCCCAATCATTACTAATTGAATGTTTTTTAGGTCTACTACACTACGGGAAGTTAATAATATGAAATCTGTATCTTTATTTTTTCATAATTTGAATTTCAATTTTCGAATCTCCCGCCCCCAGTTCGTTGCCAACTTCGCGCCGAACCGCGTTCATTTGTCATCGATCGCAATTCGCTGGCCATCTGCCTGCGCAGTTTGCTGAGAGTTCCATTCGAGAGTGACAAGAAGGCATTATTCGCGTGCGAAACAACAGCTTTTAAATCGATTATTCTAGATATTTTATTCAAGTAAATTATTCAAAAGTCCATCGAGGCACTAGTAACATCTAGGCCCCAGGAAAACGTTTTTTAATCTAAATACAACTACACCAGAGTGTTCAGAGTGCGAAGATTTCAGACTGTGATTTTTGTATGCACACGTTTTTTTGAGGAAAACGTAATTGATTGAGTATTGAGGACGGTTTTTACAATTATCAAGAAGATTGCTATCGCCTAGAGGGGCGTTAATATCTTATATGACTTTAGAAAGATACAGAGGTGAGTTGTTATAAAATTTGTTTCATATTTGTCAAATTGTGTTGGGGGTGCAATATGGTGGTGTAAGTTAGGTTAGGTTAACTTTTTTTTTTCTACACTCTAGGTAACAAAATGTCCATACATGTGCAAGATAAAACTATAGATAACTCCAATTACAACCATTAGTTATAATTTGAATGATTCATTTATCACCATGTGTCAAAATTTTCTACAATAGACCAAATTTTAGTCTCTCCATGTACCAACATTTCTGAATATGTGCAAGACTGTGCACAAGTTCTATAAATAACATGATTAAGTTATAATTTGATCGATTGGTCTATGTCCATGTGTCAAAATTTCCAACGATAGGCAAGATCATGAACAAATTTTATTCATGAGGTTGCTTGTTTAACGATTCAGTTGATTCGTTAAACTACAACTACTAAAATGTCCATACATGTGCAAGACAGGTCTATAAATAACTTAAATTATAACCATCGGATATAATTTACTTATCTCCATTTGTCAAAATTCTCTACGATAGACAAGTTGATGAGAAAATGGTTTTTTATTTGATAATGTAGTCAATTAATTGGTTGGTGGTGTAAGTTAGGTTAGGTTAACATTTTTTTTTCGTTTTGTTACTCTGTAGGTACCAAAATGTCCATACATTTAGAAGTCAGATCTATAGATAACTCAAAATTTAACCATTGATCGATTCATTTATCTCCATGTGTCAAAATTTTCTACAATAGGCCAAGACGATGAATAAATTTTAGTCACAAGGTTGATAATTTTATTGATATCAATCTCCTGGTACCAAAACTTCTGAATATGTGCAAGACAGTTCACAAGTTCTATAAATAACTTGATTAAGTTGTAATTTGATCGATTCATCTATGTCCATGTGTCAAAATTTCCAACGATAGGCAAGATTATGAATAAGTTTCATTCATGTGGTTGTTTCTTTAACAGTTCTGTTGATTCTTTAATCCCTAGGTACCAAAATGTCCATACATGTGCAAGACAGTTTGAGATTCTTCAATTATAACTATAAGTTATAATTTGATCGATTTATTTATCACTTTGTTTCAAAATTTTCAACAATTTGCAAGATTATGAATAAATTTCATTCATGAGGTTGTTTCTTTAACAATTCAATTGATTCGTTAAACTACAGGTACCAAAATTTTCACAAATGTGCAGGACAATACATAAGTTCTTTAAACATATTGATTCAGTTATAATTTCTTGACTTATCTATCTCCTTGTGTCAAAATTTTCAACAATAGGCAAGATTATGAATAAATCCTATTTATTTATGTTTCTTTAATAATACAATTGATTTGTTAATCCCCAGCTACCAAAATGTCTATACATGTGCAAGACAGTTCATGAGATCTATAAATTACAACTATAAGTTATAATTTGATCGATTTAATTATCTTTATATCAAAATTTTCAACGATATGCAATATGATGAATAAATTTCATTCATAAGGTTATTTATTTAACAATTCAGTTGATTCGTTAAACTACATGTACCAAAATGTCTATACATGTGCAAGACAGTTCATGAGATCTATAAATTACAACTATAAATTATAATTTGATCAATCCTTTTATATCTGTGTCAAAATTTTCAATGATATGCAAGATTATAAATAAATTCTGTTTATTTATATGTTGCTTTAACAATTCAATTGATTCGTTAAACTACATGTACCAAACTTTGCACAAATGTGCACGACAATTCATAAATTCTTTAAACAACTTGATTAAGTTATAACTTGTCAATTTACTTATCTCTGTTTCAAAATTTTCAACGATATCCATTGCAACGATAAAATTAACATGTCCAGGATCTTTCATCGGTTTTATTAATAATTATTTATGAGATATAATTTGATTCATCAATCTGCGGGCACCAAAATTTCCAACGATATGCACAATGATGGATAAATTCTATTTAAAATGCTTCTTTCTTATATAATCCAATTAAATTATCATTATGCAAGTACTACTTGCAAAGATTTACAAAACTGTGAATACATTTTATTTATAAGTACTAATGGTTTTAGTAACAATTTACAAGGCTCCCTTGTTCTCAATTTAGTTGATTTATTAGTCTATACGTTTCAAATATATGGAAGACGTTAAACAAATGTCAATAATAACCATTTGTAAGGTTCTTTTATTAGTAATTTAATCGACTTCATTTTTCTAGTGCCAAAATTTTCAAATTTGTGCAAGATGATGAATACAATTTATTCGCAAGGTTCGTTCTTTGATAATTTAATTGATTTATCAGTCTACTTGTCCCAAATACATAGATGATGAATGAATGTTATTAATAACTATTTATAAGGTAGCGTCTTACTTTACTTGGCTAATTTAATCGGTTATCCGTCTACATGTGCCAAATATATTCAAGATGATGAATTTATGTTATTTTGGTAACAATTTGTAGGGTTCTTTCTTCCAAAATTTAATCGGTTTATCAATCTTGAAAGATTATATTCGATTTATCGATATTCAAAGATGAATAAATGTTATTAATAGGTCCTTTCTTTTATAATTGAATAAATTTTATTAGTAATCATTTTTAAAGATTAATTTAAACATTAGTTAATCTACTGACGAGTGTTTCTATCTTCAGAAGAAATATATTTTTAATCTTAAAATTGTATATCTACTTCTCGAATTATGAAGATTTGGAAAAAAATGAGAAAATTAAAGAAACTAAGGATTAATTTTAATTTTTATCTTTAAATAAAACATTTTATATATTGTTTGCTGATTTTTGGGAATATTACAAGCAAATTTAGATAAATTTATTTTGAGAAAACAATACCTAAAAATTGTTTGCCTCAAAATTTAAAATGTTGTTTATTAGTAGGAAAACTTTTAGGATATTTAATGCTTGGATATTCTCATTTTTTTCAGTAATTTCAAGGTTTAAAATTAATATTTGGTTTTTCCAGAATGAAAGTCATTTATTTATTGCTTTTTCATTATAAAGCTTGATGAAACAACCTTCAGCAAAACGTCTTTCAAATTAATTTACTTACAAATAAAGTATAGTTGGGTTAAAAAAGTTTTTATTCTGTTTTAATGTGTTAATGTGCTTTGTCTAGTTTAAATTTGATTAGTACTTCTTTAATTTTTTTTGTATTTAAGACATTTTTTTTTAATTCTTGACTGATTTCACCAATATACATTAAATCACAATCTGAACAATTCATTTCATAGGCAAGATTCCTAAGGCGTTAAATATTTAGAGGATTTTCATTTATTGTAAAGAAGTCTTTATGATATTTTAAGTTATTTAGCACTTTTTGAAAGTTTTTTTGTGTTCAAGACGTTTTTTTTAAGTTTTGGCTGATTTCACCAATATACATTAAATCACAATCTGAACAATTAATTTTTTAGGTAGGATTCCTGAGGCGTTAAATATTAAAATGAGTTTCATTTATGGCAAAGAAGTCTTTATTTTGTTTTCAGTTATTTAGTACTTTTTGTGTTCAAAATGTTTTTTTTTTTTAAGATTTGGCTGATTTCACCAATACACATTAAATCACAATCTGAACAATTAATTTCATAGCAGGATTCCTCAGGCGTTAGATATTGAGAAGAGTTAATAATAAATTATTATGAATTAAATAGGATTGGTAGTCATAATTATTTACTAACTTAAATTACTAAATTAAATGCTTTTACTTCATTTTCATCCCTATTTTTATTATTCATATTTAATATGCCTTCTGCTTATAATTGATTTCTTTTGAATTATTATTTGGCTTTTGTAACATAATTTTTTCAATCAGTTTTATTTTATTGTTACAAATTTTAAAATAAAGTTTTCATGTTGAGTAATTCATAAAAGTATCATGAATATCTCTAGGACTTTAGGAAGTCCTTATAAGTTCTAAAAAAGACTACAATGTAATTTTTCTCATTTATTCTATATATAATCATGTTTTTTGGCGTCCTTATTTCTTATTTATAAAATGTTTATTATACATTCTAGTACTGAGCTAAAATTACACTATATACTAGAAAAGTCTATTAATATATTATTACTCATGTGCCTAGTGAGAAACCTAATTGAATTCAGAGAGAATTTTTCATTCATTGATTCATTTTGAGAAAATTTTATTTATTTAGCCAATTTAGTAATAATAATACTGATACATAACTTTGTCTAAAGTTTGTATACATTCTTTTTAATATAGAACCAACAATTTGTTTATGTTTGATTTTTAATATTCATTAGAATTTTCATAATTATTTTTATTTAGTAATATTAATTTATTCACATTACTCGAGGAGAAATCTTCTATGCTTCTAACCTTGCACAAATTGTATTGAAACCACGATTTTTTTTATTGAAACAATTCTTATCAATAAATATCGTGTTACTACAAAAGCCAAATATTTCTTCCAAATATTTGCATTTTTTTTAACAATTATATATTAATAAAAAAATCATTTTAACTTATAAATTTCTTTACAAGAACGCATTCAATAATAGTGTTGACCCCACGACGGTTACGTAATCGAAAATCGTGCATCTGGTGAAAGTTTTCGATCATATAATAATAATAATAATAATGGCAATGGTAATATAATACAACAAGACTACTTCGACAAGTTTTTGTATATTCGATTTACTTCCCGAAAGTGAAGGTATTTATTTTTGCAGCCAAATATTTGGCGAAACGAAATTTATTTATGTTTCTATATGGTTTCAGTTTTTACTTGAACTAATATAATTTTAGGTGAAAATAATCCTTCAGTGGTATTGCTGCATAGTTCTCCTATTTATTATAATTTTTTAGTTCAATTAATAACCAATATAATTCATTAGTTTTGTATTCATAAAACTGTATGTGCATGTTTGTACTGTCGATTGCGAAATTTTTGAATACCTGAATTATTTGTATTTGTTCGTATTTTGTAACATTTGCTTTTGGTGATGACATGCTGAAAATACACATAACAAATATATTGCAATACATTTGTTTATATATATATACATATATATAATATATATATATATATTATGTTTGCGCCGCACCTGTGTAGGTTGTCGGACCTGTAAAAGGTTTGTTTTTCTACTCGGACAATACGTTTCAAATTTAGGCAATCGGGCAATTCTGACTCATAAAAAGGCCGATGCAGGCAATAGTTTTTGGCATTCAAATCAATTCATTCCGCGCCTTTCATTCGTTCAGTTACTTTCAGTTCCTTACAGTGTTCGAGTTGATTTATTCCGTGGTTTTCATTCATTTTGGTTTAATTCATTCATTCAGTTACTTGCAATCAATACATTCAGTTCCTTTCAGTGTTTGTTATCAGTTCAATATTATCAGTGGATTAAATTTCTATTGTGTGTCAAGTCAACAGTTATTTTTATTTGTCAGTGTATTCGAATTTCTTTTCAACCTATCCAACCGACTACGCTGATGTTTCCAGATCCAACCAAATAGCTGCCGCGGCTTGGACTTCCAAAACAGATAACATTTTCATACAATATTAATTAGTGTTCATTTTTGTTTTCATTTATATAAAATTTATATAGAATATATTTTAGTTTATTATTGATTACGGAGTAAGAAGAATTTTATTTTTAATTTATATTTGTTTACCATTGGTTTTTGTTTTCTGAATACATTTAATTTTTTTATTTTTCCTCGAAGTATAAATACTTCGAAAGGGGTTGAGAAACCCCCCAACATCAACATTTGGTCCTTCGAGCCGGATCCTAATTATTATTAGGATTAATTGTGTGTATACAGAAACAAAAATATATATAATGGCGCCTAAAATCGATATTGGTGCAGAAATTGCACGTCTAACCGCCAAGAGAGAGATGTACTTTTCAATTGTGCAAGAAACGTACGATCTATCGCAACAGATTGATGTATCTTCAAATAAGACACAATTTCTTGAAAATTTATATATTACTGAAAATGCTCGTGAACAATTTATTCAATTGTGCGATGAAATAAACAAATTAAAATATTTAGATAATCCTAGTTTCATTCCGGAATATTCCGCAATAAAGGCCCTTGAAACGATGTATGCCAAATAAAACACGCTGAGAAATTACTAGATAATAAAAATGCGCATAGTTCTTCAATTAAAGACATTGTACCCAAGCAACATTTACCGTCCATTGAAGTACCTAAATTCTCAGGTGATATTCAACAATGGCCATTATTCTATGAAACATTTAATTCACTAATTCATGAAAATACAGAGTTAGATAATGTATCAAAATTTCATTTTTTAAAAGGAGCGTTACAGGGTCCGGTTTTAAAAATATTCATTCTATACTACCGACCGCAAATAATTATCAAATTCTTTGGGAAGCGCTCATAAAAAAATACCAAAATAAACGGTACTTAGCCACCAATTATTTCAAACAACTATTGTCATTCAAAACCATTTCATCTGGACAAATAAATTCATTCCTGGAAAAATTCGATACCGCGGTGCAAGCGCTCTCCCAATTGAATATTCCCGACGCCTATGATTTCCTTATTACGTCACTGGCATTCTCGAAACTCGATCCGTTGTTACAAGAAAAATTCGAGCATTTTTATCAAGGTGAGTTTCCCAAATACCAAGACCTCCTGCATTTTCTTCAAAAGTCACAACAGGCAAAAAATCAAGTATATGGTATGACCAACAATTTCACTAATGACAAACCCAATTACAAAAACACTAAATTAGCCGGTCATTTTTGTTAAAAAATAAATATGATAACAAATGCTTTGTGTGTCGGGAACAACACAGAGTGTTTACTTGTTCGAAATTTCTTTCATTGAGTATACCTGATAGGCGATCCCTTATTCAAAAATTAAACTTATGCGACAATTGTTTGGGTCATAAGATAACGACTACGTGTCGATCGAATAAAACCTGTTTATTATGTAACGAACGACATCACTCGCTATTGCATACTGGTAGCAATTTTGCGAGTACGGATCAAAATAATCTTTCTAATTCCAAATCAAGTAGTACGGTTTTATGCGCATTTAATCAAAACAAAATCGCACATCATATTACCATATTGCCGACAGCAGTAGTAAAAGTTACTACTAGAAAAGAAAACATTTTATTACGTACAATTATTGATTCGGGAAGCGATAGAAATTTTGTGACATTAACTTGGTGCAAAAAGGCTGATTTACAAATTCTTCCAATATCAACCCAAGTGATCGGGTTAGGCAATTCGTCACATAAAGTTATTGGATTAGTTAATTTCACTTTGAAATCTTTATCGATTCTTATCAGTTATCGGTCTGTGCATACGTAGTACACGAGATAGTGGGAAAGCAACCACAAATTACCATTCCGATTTCATCCATCAAAACATTTCTGAATTATCCTTTAGCGGATCCTAACTTTCATACACCCCAGGAGGTCGACGGAATTTTGGGTTGCGATGTTTTCGGCGAAATTCTTGGCACTAATCAGTTAAAAATGATAAAGGATTACCTGTGGCCCTAGAAACCCGGTTGGGTTATTTAATATTAGGTTCCATTCCTGATTTATTTGAAAATACCGGCACTTCTACTAATTTATGTAATGTTTCAGATTCAGATTTCCATTTACAAATGAATAAATTCTTACAATTAGAAGACATTCCCGAAATAATCCTCTCTTCTAACGATGATTTATGCGAAAACCATTTTACTACAACTACTACGCGATCTCCAGATGGACGATATGTAGTAGCGCTGCCTTTTAAAAGTGAAGGCAGAATTTATACAAATCATTTCATTTAGCCTTAAAGCGATACCACATGCTTGAAAATAATTTTTGAAATATCCCGAATTTCATAAAAAATATGCCGCCGTTATAGAAGATTACCTGACTCAAAACAAATTATCCTTTGTCGATTATTGTCCGGTAGATCAGGAAGTCGATGATTTTATTAAAATAAAAAATGGATATTATATTCCTCATTTCGCTGTCGAAAAAGAAAGTTCCTCTACGCCTTTACGCGTCGTGTTTGATGCATCTGCGAAAAATTCAGAATTCACTTCCTTGAACGAAATTTTGCATGTTGGTCCTAAATTACAAACCGACATTTGTTCAATCCTTCTAAATTTTCGTTTCGGGCCTATAGCATTAACAGCTGATATCAAACAAATGTATCGTAATATTTGGGTTCGTAAACAAGATAGAAAATATCAAAAAATCTTATGGAGACCGGTTTCCAGATCACCCATTGGCATCTATGAATTAAATATTGTAACTTTTGGTCTATCGTCATCTCCCTTTCAAGCTATCAGAACCATCAAACAACTTTCCCGAGACGAATGTTCCAAATATTCTCAATCTATTTCTAGAATTCTTGAGAACGATGTCTATATTGATGATGTGGGTTACAAGTATCGACTCCTTGGATAGCGCTAAAACCATTTGCGAGGGTTTGCAGACTGTATTATCGTCTGGTGGTTTTGAATTAAAAGTGGGAATCTAATAATTGTAATCTACGTAAACTTTTTCCTATTCTGATGTACAAAACAAACATTTCTCTAAATCGGATTTTGAAATAGAAACTTCTACAAAGATTGGGATTAAAATGGAATCCCTTATCAGATAATTTTTCATTCGAAATAAAGCTTACGTGGAGAAAATGGACAAAGAGACAACTTCTTTCAGTAATAGCGCGAATCTGGGATCCTCTGGGTTTCCTAACTCCGATAGTTGTTAAGATAAAAATATTATTGAAAAAATTTGGACATTAAAAATCGATTGGGATGAGGAATTACCATCATTTATTTTACATCATGGTTAGCCGTATATTCCGAATTAGAGCATCTTAATAACTATCAGATTCCGCGTTATCTCGAAACATCAAAACAAAACAATGTTCATTATTTGTTTCGCGGATAGTTCAGAGCAAGCGTATGGAGCGTTAGTTTATATTAAATCTCTTGGCAATCCGAATTTCTTGTTGATTTCAAATCGCGTGTAACACCGATTAAAAACCAAACATTACCAGGCTTGAACTTTGTGCCTGTTCATTACTGTCAAAACTTCTGAATTTTATATTAACGAATAACCAACATAGTATAGATTTTGATTCTATTTACTGTTTTTCCGATTCTATGATTGTCCTTCACTGGTTAGCAGGACCGGCTACTCGTTGGAAAACATTTGTAGCCAATAGGGTAACAAAATACGGATCTCTTCCTAATGCACAATGGCTTCACATTCCTCTAATCAAAATGCAGCCGATTGTGTTTCTCGAGGTCTTCGACCTAAGGAATTTATCCAACATAAGAATTGGTTGTTTGGGCCGGATTGGTTGAATGGTCCTATATCAACTTGGCCTGCAAAAACGGTTGAACCTTCCGGAGATATTGATCAAGAAAGAAAAGCTAACGTTCTAATAGTAAAGAGTGTCATACCACCGATCATCCTTTATATGAATTAACGCAAAAATTTCTAGTTGGTGCAAACTTGTAAGAATTTTCGCTATATATTGAAGTTTTGTAAAATTATAACAAATCGAAACCGACTTTTGACTTCAGATTTGAAACAAGCCGAGGTAATTATTATTCGATTAGTCCAAGAACACCATTTTCCCGAAGAATTCAAACTATTAACGAACGGAAGTCTTGTTCGAAAAAGTTTTGCCGACTAAATTTGGTTTGGATTCTAATAATTGTTTACGCGTTAAAGGTAGATTGGATTAAAACTAATAACAATCCACTTTCTTTTGCCAAAAAAAGACCAAGTAGTAAATTGTCTCATAGATTACTACCATATTAATAATTTACATACTGGATCAACTTAGTATTATCTTTATTGAGGCAAAAATATGGATCTTGTCGGC